>NC_133770.1:97927670-98036760 GCF_003597395.2 Chelonoidis abingdonii | reverse complement strand
GCTCGTGATGGAAGATTTTTGTAGGAAATTTTGAATTGTGCTGTGCATTTGCGCATGTGTATTCTTAGATAATAAAAGAGGCAGGTGAACTCAGAAAAGCAGCTTTTGCCTCCTCGGATTTCTACAACTTGGTGTCAAGTCTTTCCTTCAACTTATGCTTTTTTTTGAAGGTCCAAGGGTGTCAATGAATCGCTATACTTCAGCTGATGGGTAAATAATCGTAATGAAGTAAATATCAAATGAAAAGTCAGAGGTTATAACAATTTAAGTGCTGTAAAGACTGATTTTTAATCAATAAATTAGTTTAGAGTTTATGTATATAATCTAATAGTGGCAAGTTCCTAGACTTCACAGGATCACAACAGTTAGAGATGGAAGAGATATTGTATTATTATAACTTCTTTGCAGTTGCCGCCCCAAAAAGTTTGCCGTCATTTGCAAATTACTTGTTTTTCTTTTAAGAATGGAGCGGGATCTAATGATGCATTCAAAAAGTTGTCAGATTACTGCAATGAAGCATTCTTCCTGTTGTGAACATATCAGTCCTCTGTGAGTACTGTTCTTTATAATCAGGACATCACTGAAAGCTTGTTAAAAATGGATTTGTAGTTTAATGTTTAGTTTTCTGCGGTGACTAAAGAAAGAAATAAAAAGCACATGGTCAAGTAGAACAAGACACTTGTGAAGTGTCAGGTTCAAATAAGGCACTGAATTTACATTACACTATAGCATAAGAAAAAAGATGAAAAACATGATTTGGTAAGGATTTCTTTACCCCTATGAAGTGGTTTCCAAAGATTGAACACATAAATGGAATAGATCACATAAAACTTTTTCATAATATTTTTCTTGCCTTTGATATACTGTTTCCAGGCCCAGAAGAGAGAGATGCTTTTTTTAGGTCAAAAGTGTCATATCAGCACAGAGCAAGAGTGTAAAAAGCTGTTTAAAGGACTTGCAGCAGCTCAGAAATATGGGATAATTCCCTGTAGTTTCTCTAGGCAGAATATCTTTTTTTTTGCAAGAATTTAGCATTAGGGTGGGATAATTTTAAATCTGTGCTACTTGCTGACAAGTGAGGGGTGAAACAGTCACTTTTTCCACAGAGAGAGGGTGCAATGCTGCCATTCAAGGTAAACCTCAATTGCTGGTGCACAGTAAAATGAAAACCAGTTGTGGGCAGGTTTTGTTTTTCATCACAGTAGGGGAAATTGGGCACCATTAGCATTATCAGTGACTCGCTACTTCCCTATTGTTCACTTTTAAATAAACCTCTCACGCTGTTCTCTTGCCTGCTGCCATCCTTACTAATTTTCTGGGCTCTGTTTGTTCTGTGAACCAAGTAGTCCTTTATCATTATCAAGGTTTCATAACACAATATCAAGTAAAGCCAAACATTCCCACTCACCCGCACCCCAAAGGAAGAATTCTTGTATTAGGGAGGCCATTTCTTGATGCTGTGAAGGTATGGAATACAGTAAGATACATAGCTATAGATGCGACACATCGTGAAGGAAGGAAGTATGTTCTCCCCCCCCTTTAAAAAATTGGGGATTTATTTAGTAAGTTAACAGATTTACAAATCCTTGCCCTGTAAATAACAGACACAAAACAATAACTATTACAAAAGTGAGTGTTTGTTTAGAGAAACATTACACAGTAATATAAACATCAGATCTCTATTTTAGAGGGCAATGCATATTACAGAGTGAGCATCATTCTGTTACCCAAAGCATGCTGTTTCTGCTGATTTTCTTAAATTGAGTGACATCTCTAATTACACACATTTAACAAACCTACCATGTCTGTCAAACATTAATATTCAAAAAAAATTGGACAGGTCTGGTTTGTTTAGCAGGAGTGTACTTTGATTGACTATTGAAAAAATGGTAAACCAATATCTAAATATTTATTTGTCCTCTATCTATTTTGCTCAATACATAATTGGTACATTACTTTTTCCACAATCTCCCATTTTTCGGAACCATCCTGAGTTGAACTATTTTTCTTTTTCCAATGAGAGTCTCTCACTAGCCTACCAGCTAGTAGCAAATGAGAGATTAATGCTTCTTTTCATTGTGTGTAACCATTTCTCCCATAATGCCCCAGGAGGATTACCAAAGAATCATTTAGTAATAACTATCCAATAATTTGTAATATTTGGTTATAGACTGGATCCCAATACTCTGTCTGGACACTTCTACTGTATATGCATAAAATCTTTCTCCACAATTTCTCCAACACTTTCCCCATTCATATTTTAACCTGACTGGTATGAGATACCACTGAAATAGTATTTTACAGATATTTTCTTTTATCATGCTACAGTCTGAGGTAGCTGGGCCTCTTTTTCCAGATCAAATCCCATTCCTCCCAGATAATCTGTCTGTCCAGATCCTTTTCCAGTGTGTCCTATAATTTTTTTTTCTTTTTTGTGCTAGGAAAGTTGTCTGGAAAAGTTGATAATTAAACAAAAAACAGAACCTGACCAGCCGGCATTGCTTCTATTGAAGTTCACTTTTCTGTATAAAACAACTTTCCTAGAAAGTTGAGAAAAATAATGCCTAACTTGATAGTAACGATTCAGAGGAGAGTGGGCCAGTTAAAGTTAGAAAAAATTCTTCACTGAATAAATGACCAGCCCTATGTAGGCCATGTTTCTCCTAATATCTTAAACTTTCTGGTTCATGATTTGGGTTAAGATGTGAATTACATCTCTACCCCAATATAACACGAATTTGGAAATAATGCGGTAAAGCAGTGCTCTGGGGGAGGCGGGGCTGTGCACTCCGGTGGATGAAAGCAAGTTGGATATAACACAGTTTTACCTATAACACAGAATTTTTTGGCTCCCAAGGACAGCATTATATCGAGGTAGGGGTGTATTTGCAATGGGTATAACTGGTAAGGCAAAAAGAACTTTTGTCAAGTTCTGTCCCAAACCCACAGAGCAGCTTTTGCTAAAGGATACGTACATACTTCTGGAGGACATGATGTTTTATCAGTCCCTAATAGCCTAGCAATATTTATACTGCCATAATTATTTTGTTCAATAAAGTTGTGTTTTGCTGGGTAAAGTGCTCCAATCCATTACTGCTTTGAGATGGTTGGCTTGATATAACATATGGAACAGCTAGTCCATCCTGCTTAATACGGATGTACAAAGTATCTGCACTCAGGTCTTTCCTTATTCTGTATAAATTCTAACACCATCTTCTGTATTCCAGCTAGAATTTTATCTGGGCCAATCACAGAAAGATTTAGAAACAAGAAAGATAGCCTTGACAAAATATTTTTGACTGCGACTATTCTTCGTAACCAAGAAATTTGCATACTCTGTCCACCATGGCAGATCTTTTAATTTGCTGAAGTAGGAGTTTACATCTAATTTCATAGCACTGTTCTAGGTTGAGAATTGAATTCCCAGGTATTGTATAGACTCTGCTCCCCATTTGTACCCAAATATTTTATAGAGGAAAGGCTTTTCAGAGTCTTGCACATTTATAGCTAGGGTTTCAGATTTGACCTCATTTAGTTTGAATCCAGATGTTTTCCCAAAGTCCTATATTTCTTTGTATACTAATATTAAGGAAATGTTTAAGTTAGATAAAAATATTACATCATCAATATACCTTCCTGGTTTATTTAACCCCTCAAGTGCTGCTAGTTCCCTACAGAACCCAATCAAAGCAAGTCCGATGAATTCTTGATCATCACGCATTTAACGTATCTCTCACAAATAAGTCAGGAGTGATTTCCTGCTTTATATAAAGGTGAAAAATCTATCCCTGCATTGGCAGTGATCTTTCCTAATGGGCCAGTTAACCCAAAAAGAGGGTAAGACATTTAGAGTGATCTTAAGTGGAGCTTTTGGGTACTAACACAAAAACAATGAAATTCTTGTGTCTTTGCCATGATCATATTTGAACTGCCAGGTCGACATAAGATTCTGTTTTTGTAACTCTACCAAATATCTATCAATCTGTCCAATGTTTAGTTGATAGGAGAATGTAGATACATTGACATGGGAGAAAACAAAATTGTAAAGTTTGCAGATGACACAAAAATTAGGGGAGTGCTAAATAATGAAGACAATGGAGCTTACTGATACAGAGCAATCTGAATTGCTTGATGAACTGGGTTCAAGCAAACTATGCATTTTAATATGGCTAAATATAAATATACATCTAGGAACAAAGAATATAGGTCATACTTACAGGATGAAGGACTCTATCTGGGAAGCTATGACTCTGAAAAAGATTTGGAGGTCATGGTAGATAGTCAGCTGAACATGAGCTCCCCATGTGAGGCTGTGGCCAAAAAAAAATGTCATTCTGGGATACATAATCAAAGGAATCTCAAGTAGGAGTAAAAAGGTTATTTTACCTCTGTAATTGACACTGGTGCAACCACTGCTAGAATACTGCATCCAGTTCTGGTGTCCACAATTCAAGGATATTGTTTAGTTGGAGAGTTCAGAAGAGCCATGAGAATGATTAACAGATTAGAAAACATGGAGCTCAATCAATTTAGCTTCACAAAGAAAAGGTTAAGGGGTAACTTGATTACAGTCTATCAGTACCTATATGGGAACAAATATTTAATAATGGGCTCTTCAGTCTAGCAGAAAAAGGTCTAACACAATCCAAGGGCTGGAAGTTGAAGCTAGACAAATTCTGATTGGAAATAAGGCATACATTTTTAATAGTGAGGGTAATTAGCCATTGGAACAATTTATCAAGGGTTATGATGGACTCTCCATCACTGACAATTTTTTTGATAAAAGATATGCTCTGCGAATTATTTTTGGGAAATTCTATGACCTTCATTAAATAGGTCAGACTAGATGATCATAATGGTTCCTTCTGGCCTTAGAATCTGTGAATCTATGACTATGACTCTACATACAGCTTATAATTAACTTTTCCATTTTTCCCATAAGACTGCCTTTCATAACCTTTTCCATCTGAGGTTGTCACTTTGAAATCAGTGATCTGCAGAGGTGCAGTCTATTCAGGGCCGGCGCTTCCATTAGGCGACCCTAGGCAGTCGCCTAGGGAACCAGGGTTCGGGGGGCAGCATTTTGTGCACTCCCCACAGGGCACGCGGGAGCTTCCAGTTCTGCTCCTGTTGCGCTGCCGAAGAAGGACCTTCTGCCGACGTGCCGCGGAAAACAGCGGCAGGCAATTAAGCAGCTCAATGACTGCCGCTGTCACCTGCGGCATTTCGGTGGAGGGTCCTTCTTCAGCAGCGTGATGGGAGTGGAATCGGAAGCTCCCGCGCGCCCCGTGGGGAGCACATAATGCCGTCCCCCAAATTCTGCCTAGGGCGCCAGAAACTCTGGTGCCACTCCTGAGTCTATTAATTCCATCTTTGTCCTTTTTCTGTGATCCAGCACAGCTCATTCTTCCCCATTGCTCAGTCAGCATCTTAAATTGCAGTGCACATGGTCTCTTGTTTGCATGTTTTCCAGATTCAAGAAAACAAACAAAAAAGTCCAATACACAAGCAAAAACATTCAACCAGAAGATGAAAAGTCTACCTGTCTTCTCAGTAACATTGGACCCGATTCATCCTTGTACTAGTGCAGAGGCCAGCACAGGGACTAAGGGGGGTGATGGCTTGTACTTCTTATATTCTGCTACTGAGAGCTAGTGAAGTCCCCAGCACATATTAGATCAACCTTCACTTGCAGCTTGGCTATCATGGCCTCTGAGGACCTTGCAGCAGCTGGCAAATACATGGAGTGTAAGAACACTGGCTACACATCCTTCTGCTCAAGGCCTACACCTGGCATTTCTCCTAGGTGCAGGGGTAGAGCTGGGTCTGTGCACGGTGGAAGAGGTCCTCTCTATACCGGGGGGGGGTTTATAGCTGTTTTGTAGCTGCTATGACAACAGAAAGTGGCCAGAGGGCACCAAACATTGTCAGGCCCATTGTGCCTGTGTTATAATAATGCTGAAAACCACTTGAGAGTTTGGCAAAAATAAACAGTATTAGTTTTTTATAAAGTTTAGTATTCCCCATGATCCAGTTTAAAATTAATTATTGCCTGGGAAAATTGGACATGATGTTACAAGAAGAAAACAGAAATGCAGGAATAAATTACACAACAGAAGAGCTATAGGAAGCTAGAACTTTCTTAAAAATAAGTCCAGGAACAGACAGATTTTCTATTGTTTTCTACCAAAATCCTTGTAAATTATAATCACAAATGGCTGACAATTGTATAACTACTAAGTTAACTACTTAATTGTGTAACTATTAAGGCCCCAGTTCAGGAAAGTTTCCTTCTTCAGAACAGCACTTAATCACATGTTTAACTTTAAGGCCTTGGCTACACTTGCAAGTTGCAGCGCTAGTGAGGGGGTTACAGCGCTGCAACTTAGCAGGTGTCTACACTTACAAAGCTCAGCCAGCGCTGCAACTCCCTGTCTGCAACGCTGGCTGTACACTGGGTCGCTACGGGTGTAGCGGATCCAGCGCTGTCATCAGGTGTGGACACTCACAGCTCTGTAATTGGCCTCCAGGGTATTAGGACTTATCCCAGGTACCTTTTCAGCCTCTCTGGTCACTGCTTAGCACTCCACTGCCCTGGGCTGCAGGTGACCCGCCCTTTAAATGCCCCGGGAATTTTAAAAATCCACTCTGTTTGCTCAGCGAGGCATGGGAGTGCAATCAATCAATCAATCAGCAACAATGCCTCCACGCCCAAACGAGCCCCAGCATGGAGCACTGGCGAGCTGCAGGATCTCCTGAGTGTTTGGGGAGAGAGGCAGTGCAGTCACAGCTGCGCTCCCAGCCGCAGAAATTATGATATCTACGGCCAGATATCAAAGTCAATGCAATCCAGGGTTATGACCGAGACGCCGTTCAGTGTAGGGTTAAGGTAAAGGAGCTACGGAGTGCCTACTGCAAAGCACGTGAGGGAAACGCCGCTCAGGTGCTGCCCCCACTACCTGCCGTTTTTACAAGGAGCTGGATGCGATACTTGGATGTAACCCCACTGCCAATCCTAGGATCACGTCAGACAGTTCAGAGCCTGGAGACGAGGGGGAAGGGGAGGGGAGGGTGGAGAGGATCCCGAGATGGAGGCTCAGCTCGGAGACTGCAGCCAGGAGCTGTTTTCAACCCAGGAAGAAGCAAGCCAGTCGCAGCCGCTGGGACTTGGTATTGAGGAAGCAGCACAGGAGCCTGTTCCCGGTAAGAAGCTTTTATTACAAGGATACAAATGTTTTGGGAGCAGGGGGCTATGCCTAGATGTGGAATAGCCCATTGATTTGGTCTATCACGTCGCGGTAATCTGCCTCTGTAATCTCTTCAAAAGTTTCAGCCAGAGCGTGTGCAATGCGCTTCAGCAAGTTTATAGGGAGAGCCACTGTGGTCCTTGTCCCAGCCAGGCTAACGCGTCCGCGCCATTGTGCCGTGAGGGGTGGGGGGATCATTGCTACACACAGGGAAGCTGCGTAGGGACCAGGCGGAATCCACATTGCTGGAGAAGAGCCTCCCGCTCCTCCCAGGTGACCCGGAGCAGCGAGATATCTGGGAGGTTAAAATTCTGTGGAAAATGCAGGGATACTGTTAAGTGCTATTTCCCTGTAGCTGATCTTAGCTTTCCACAAGTCACAGAACCCCATGGCTTCCAGAGTCAGTCATTCCCCCCCCCTTCCCAGGTGTGCTGCGTGTGCAAGATGGCCTTCCCTGTGAGAACCAATCAGACCTCCCCCCTTCCCCTGTGAGCCCGTGTGTGCAAGATGGCTCTGAGGAGTAAACCTGCTGTGGCAGATTGGTGTAGGGTTGTGTTATTTCCCTGTAGCTGATCTTAGCTTTCCACAACTCACAGAAACCCATGGCTTCCAGAGTCAATCATTCCCACCCTCCCTTCCCAGTGTGCTGCGTGTGCAAGATGGCTCTGTGTTATTTCCCTGTAGCAGAACCAATCACTCCCCCCACCCCTGTGAGCGCGTGTGCAAGATGGCTCTGTGTTATTTCCCTGTAGCAGAACCAATCAGACCCCCCCCTTCCCCTGTGAGCCGCGTGTGTTTAAACTCACCATGTCTATTGTATCTGCAGCCGCGTCCAGTCTGTGCTATGGTCACAGTGTGTGTAAATGATGCTACAAATACTCTTAAAACAATGCTGCCTCTGTATTAACATTTTATCTCTCTGTGTTTTTTTAAAAGTGACCTTGAGTACTGTCCGCTTGCAGCAGCACAGACTTCTGAAAGACTGCGAAACTTAAGAAAAAAACCAAAGGAAATCGAAGGAAGACATGGTGAAAGCAGTCATGAATGTGTATTCCACAGAAAATAAAAAGTTACAACAGTGGAGGGAGAAACAGAGCATAAAAAGGAGGGGCTGCCAAGAGAACCACAGATCGGCTGCTAAGCCTCATGGAACGCCACACAGACCTCATGCAGTCAATGGTAGACATGCAGGCAGAGCACTACCGTGGCTGCCTCACCCCATCCCAAAACTCAACCCATTGTGCCCCACTGTTTCCTCAAAACACCCTTCTCCAGCATCCTGGTTCTTACCACACCACCTGCCCCCAACACCAATACGTTCACCTCACAGCCCTGATAACTACGACCCTTACCCTATGCACTCAACCCCCATCACCATGCAGCATATTAATCCTCAAGTGCAGCAGGCAGTGCAGAGCCCTCAAGGAAGAACATATTCAAACCTGTGACTGTACTGCTCATCACCGTACCCCCTTCCTGTTTTATGTACTGTATTTTTAATAAAGGATTTCTTGTCTTTTAAAACAGTTTTTATTATTACAGAAAGTTAACATACTGTACCACAAGTGAAAAATAGGCACTGCAAATAATTGCAACCACTGCAGGTAACTGCTGTGGGCACTGCACTAAACTGCTGTGGAAGGCACCCAACATTACTGTTGGCTTTCAGCCTCAAAGTGCTCCTTTAAGGCATCCCTAATCCTTGAAGCACTGTGCTGGGCCTCTCTAGTAGCCCTGCTCTCTGGCTGTGCAAATTCAGCCTCCAGGCGTTGAACCTCGGAGGTCCATTCGTCACTGAAGGTTTCACCTTCCCTTCACAAATATTATGGAGGATACAGCACGCGGTTATAATCGCTGGGATGCTGCTTTCCCACGTCTAGCTTCCCGTAGAGACTTCTCCATCTCCCCTTTAAACGGCCAAAAGCACACTCCACAGTCATTCTGCACGGCTCAGCCTGTAGTTGAACCGGTCCTTGCTCCTGTCAAGCTTCCCTGTATACGGTTTCATGAGCCAAGGCATTAACGGGTAAGCAGGGTCTCCAAGGATCACAATGGGCATTTCGACGTCCCCCACTGTGATCTTTCCTGTCTGGGAAAAAAAGTCCCTGCCTGCAGCTTCCTGAACATGCCACTGTTCCGAAAGATGCGTGCATCATGCACCTTTCCAGGCCATCCTGTGTAAATGTCAGTGAAACGCCCACGGTGATCCACAAGCGCCTGGAGAACCATAGAGAAATACCCCTTCCGATTAATGTACTCGGTTGCCAGGTGGGGTGGTGCCAGAATAGGAATATGCGTCCCATCTATTGCCCTCCACAGTTAGGAAACCCATTTGTGCAAAGCCATCCACAATTTCCTGCACATTCCCCAGAGTCACGCTTCTTCTTAGCAGGATGCGATTAATGGCCCTGCAAACTTGCATCACCACTATTCCAACGGTCGACTTTCCCACTCCAAACTGGTTTGCGACCGATCGGTAGCTGTCTGGAGTTGCCAGCTTCCAGACTGCAATAGCCACGCGCTTCTCCAGTGACAGGGCAGCTCTCAGTCTCGTGTCCTTGCGCTGCAGGGTTGGGGCAAGCTCAGCACACAGTCCCATGAAAGTGGCTTTTCTCATCCTAAAGTTCTGCAGCCACTGCTCGTCATCCCAGACTTGCAGGACGATGTGATCCCACCACTCAGTGCTTGTTTCCCGAGCCCAAAGGCGGCGTTCCACGGTGCTGAGCACGTCCGTTACTGCCACAAGCAATTTAGTGTCAGGCGCGTCAGGCGAATCTATTTCATCATCGCTCTCACTGTCACTTTGGAGCATAAGGAATAGCTCCACTGCCAGATGTGATGTGCTGGCAACATTCATCAGCAATGTCCTCAGCAGCTCGGGCTCCATTTCTCTCTGAAATCACGCGACAGACTCACAATGGCACCAAACGGCTGAAAAGGGAAGCGATGCACCACGGTCGTTGGAACAGGAAGCGGAATGACCCGCACCCTTCCGTCCCCTTCCCACAACCCACAGCGACAAAATGGGACGAGGTGCTCTGTGGGATAGCTGCCCACAATGCACCACTCACAACAGCGCTGCAACTGGTGCAAGTGTGGACACACTGCAGCGCTGGCCGTACACAGCTGTACGAGCACAGCTGTAACTACCAGCGCTGCAAAACTGTCAGTGTAGCCATACCCTAAGTTTCAGTTGGAATTAAGCACTTGCTTAAGTGAAGCATGTCTGCTGCTCCCTTTCAGACCGTTTCTCATCTCTGTATTCTCTTATTTTTCCTCCACTACTTTCAGCATGTTTAATGAAATCTCAATCTTTCTTCCTTCCCCACCACCCTTTTCTGTTCTAGTTTTCCTGTCCTCCTCTGTCTATGTCCCATCATCTTACTCTCTTGGCTTCAGTACCACCTCTATGCTGATGATTCCCAAATCACAGAATCATAATATTATAGGACTGCAGGGTACCTTGAGAGGTCATCTAGTCCAGCCCTCTGAACTGAAGCAGGACCAAGTATACCTAACCAAAATGAACCCTGACAGGTGTTTGTCTAACATGTTCTTGAAAACCTCCAGGGATGGGGATTCCACAACTTCCCTTGAAAACCTGTTCCAGTGCTTAACTATCCTTATAGTTAGAAAGTTTTGCCTAATATATAATCTAAATCTCACTGGCTTCAGATTTTGCCCATTACTTCTTGTCCTTCCTTCAGTGGACATTGAAAGTGATTGATCCCCATCCTCTTTATAACAGCCCTTAACCTATTTGAATAATGTTATCAGGTTCCCTCCTCAGTCTTCTTTTCTCAAGACAAGACATATCTAGGTTTTTTTTACCTCTCTTCATAGGCCATGTTTTCCAAATCTTATTTTTGTAGCTCTTCTCTGAACTCCCTTCAATTTGTCCACATCTTTGCTGAACTGGACACAGTACTCCCGCTGAGGCCTCACTTGTGCTGAGTAGTGTGGGATAATTACCCCAGGTCTTACAAATGGGACTTCTGTTAATACAGAATAGTAGCGTTTTCACAACTGCATCACACTTTTGGCTAATATTCAATATGGCATCCACTATACCCCCCCACAATTCTTTTTAGCAGTACTACTGCCTAGCCAGCTATTCCCCATTTTGTAGTTTTGCATTTGATTTTTCCTTCCTAAGTCAAGGGCTTTGCACTTGTCTTTACTGAATTTCAACTTGTTGATTTCAGACCAATTCTCCAATTTGTCAAGGTGGTTTTGAATTGTAATCCTGTCCTCCAAAATTATTGCAGCCCCTCCCAGCTTGGTGTCATCAGCATACTCTCTGCTGTATTATCCAAGTCATTCATAAAAATACTGAATAGTATCAGACCCAGACAGACCTCTGGGGACCATCACTAGATACCTCCCTCCAATTTTGATAGCAAGTCATTAACTACTCCTTTAGTATGGGCTTGCACCAACCTTGCACCCATTTTATAGTAATTTTATCTGAACCATGTTTCCTTAGTTTAGGAGAATGTCATGTAGGAGTGTGTCAAAAGCCATACTAAAATCAAGATGTACCACATATACAGCTTTCCCCTTTTCCACTAGGCCAGTAACCCAGTCGAAGGAAATTAGACTGATTTGGCATGATTTGTTCTTGACAAATCCATGTGGGCTATTATAATCCTGTTATCCTTTAGGTGCTTACAAATTGATTATTTAATAATTTGTTCCAGTATCTTCTACTTCTCCGCATTCAGCTGCTTCATTTAGTCCTTTATCTCTAGCTGCCTCTAGCATTTCTACTTGCAAGTCCAGCCCTCATTTCAAACAAGGTCTCTAAAACGGAACTTTTATTTTTCCCCTCCTAATCTAAATTCCCTCTAAGCTGCGCTGCCAGGCAGCAGGCTATGAAGGGCCATGCAGGTGCACTGTCACAGGGGCCTGGAGAGGAGAGAGGTAGGGGTGGACAGGGAGGGGAGCAAATTGGGGTATGCAGGGCTGCCACAGGCCTCTCTCCCAGCCCTGGAGCTGCTGCCAGTGGGGCGAGGCGCCTCTACCCTGGTTCAGAGCTGCTGCCAGCAGGGAGATGGCTGGGGCCAGAGAACTCACCCTGAAGGGAGTTCTCGGGCTCTGGGGCAGCCTGAACCCCAAACCCCTCATCCCAACCCTCTGCCCTAGCCCTGAGTCCCCTCCTAGACCCCAAACCCTGCACCCCCAGCCAAAGCCCTCATCCCCCCCCCACCCAAACCTTCTGCCTCCTCTGAATCCTCAACCCCACCCCTGCCACATATTACCTCCATATCGGTGCACATAAAATTCTTTCACCACATGGACATAAAAAAATTAGAGGGAAAATTGCTCCCAATCCCTGTATCCTTGACTAACTATAACCCTCTCCTGATTCACTGACCTGTGTGCCTTTCCTATCTGAAATTGGTGTGAAAAACCACACTGCTAGAGTCACTTCTCTCTCCCACTGCACATCAATTCTTGAATCCCTCTATTGGCTTCCTGTCTTTACTATACCAAATTAAAGAGTTCCATTCCCCTCTTCAAGCCCCAACCGCAATCTCACACGCACTTCTCAGATCTTATTTACCAGGACCCTCTCCACACCACAAACACTTCCTAAGCAATATGCCTTACTTTTCCCCTCATTTCTCCTGTCTCTGATTCACACATCTTATTTTATCTTGCCTTACACCACAGTCCTTTTCTAAGCACTCATTTTTCTTCCTTCAAATGCATCTTTAAGATACACCTCTACAGGAAACCCCTCCTTTCTCTCTTCTCCTCATTAATAATCTCCTGTAAGGATGACAGGATCGTCTTGCAGCCCCACCCTGTTTGTGGTGTTGGAACCTGCCAGAACTATAGCTTCATCATTGTTTACTCACTGGTGCAGGTGCAACCCATTAAACTCCACCTGACTACAAGGGAGGTGGAACCCTAACAAAAGAGCCTTAAGAGCAACTGTGCCTGGGGAGAAGGCTTAGAAGACTAGAGTTTATATAATGTTATATTTGAATTACTCTTTCTTAATAGAACTCGACCTTAGGAGGGTTGAGTTTTTATGGCTGTGTAGTTTATTGAGTATGGGGGGAAGGATTTCACCAATTTATACCCACAAATACTCCCTCTTATGAACTGTTGTTCTGTATCTTCAGTATGGGCATATTGTTGATGCAATTCACTGATGTCTCCAACACCCGCCTTTCCTTCCGCATCCCCGTGAAAGGCCCTAGCACGTTCTTACCTTCAGCATGTAGTTCCTCTTTTTCATTTTTGGAAGCAAAATCTCAACAAGTGTTGTGAATAGTATAGACTATCTGTGGCCCCACAAAGTCAATCATCCTCCTCACTCCTGTTCAAGCTGGCCATCCATCATTCTAGGAGGAGAAATCTGGACAGTGAGGTGCTCTGCAATTGTGAGGGCCTATTTTTGGTCCCTTGTTACTCCACGCAGCTGGACAAAAGTTCCTCTAGATGGCTTCCACTGGCTCCTTGGACTCCTTCCTGGAGAGTGGGACAGTCTGCTCGGTGTCCCCTTCTGAATTCTTAACCCTTTGATCTTCACTCCTATCCCTGTTTTCTCCTGTGTTGACCCCCATAATCTGTTGTATTCTGGACCTTATGGTCCCTCCCCCTTGGGTAATGGGACAGTCCTTAGTTTTGGGTGAGCCTAGGCCCACCTCTCCCAAAATAAGCCTATTTGTGGCTCTACAAAGTCTTGAGACCTCCTAGACCACCTCCTAGCAGTGATCGAGATGGCTGTCCATCAGCAGGAAGTGAGATGAGGAAGTTCTCTGTGAGTGAGGATTTTCTTTTGAGCATACAATCAAGCAGAGTCCCTCTGGACTGTGGCCACTGCCTCCCTTGCTAATTTTTTGGGGCAGCAGGGGTGGGGCTAGGATGATGTCCTCTGTTTCCCCTTCCACTGCCCTTATTTCACACCTGCGATATTACTCTTACATTGTTATGTTTTTAGTTGTCCCCCATATTTAGTTGAATTCAGAATTTGTCACCGCTCCCTTCCTTTGGGGACTATACTTCCTACTCAGAATTCAAACAAGCTGGTCTATGTCTTTCTTTGTTTGGTAAGGTATATTTAGATAGAGCCGGAACATGTTTTATCTATATTCTAACAAGTACTCTGTAAATTTACAGCAGTAATAAATGTTTCATAATAACTGGCTGAGGCTATGGCACTATTGACTCTTGTTAATTCAGCCTAGGTGCTGTCTTTTCAAGATCACGGCTATAGTTGTACTTCACCCTGTGTTGGGTTTTTTTTTTTCTGATTACTGTTAAGTAGTGGAATAGTTCCAATTAGCAGAAGCATTAGTGAGAAATGCCATCACAGCAAGCAATAGAGAGGTTCATTCTTTCTTTGAGTCTTTTTGCATCATTTCTTGACTTCTCCTCAGAGAGGTCATGTTATACTTCAGGTATCCAATTATACCCTCCTCTGAGCCACAGAGGTTTGTGCATCACTACAAACTTAGTAAATTAAATGCCAAGAGCAAATTTTTAAGGCATATGTAAACAAGCTGCATAACCACATATCTAGAAAGTGCTTTAACCACTTTTACAAAATAGGTACAGTAAACAGGCCTATGTATCTGGAAGCAGAACTGAGACTTGCTCCTAAATCTTTGTTTTATTTATATTTATTATAACCTGTTCATTCTTGCAAGCTAGTAGGTGAGATGCCTGGCTGAGGCAACTGTATCTTCACTATTGTCATTTTCTATGATCTTTTATTGACCAGCTTATGTCTGAAGGATGCTGTTGTCTTGATTAGAGATTATAGTGCTCTTTGTGAGGGGGGTGGAGGTTTTCTGAATATACACATCAGAAGGATTGATAGCTGCAGTTCTGAGTTGCTTTTCGTTAGGTTTTGTTTTTACTCCATCCTGAAAACTGTTAGGCACAGATCCTCAAAGGATATGTAGGCACCTATCTTCCATTGCAAGCAATGGGAGCTGGGTGTCTAAATGCCTTTGAGAAGCTGGAGCAGAGACACAGAGAAAGAGAGAGGGCTTGGCTACACTGGAGAGTTGCAGCGCTGGTGATGGGGTTACAGTGTTGCAACTCACTCTGTGTACACACTTGGAAAGCCCAGCCAGCGCTGCAACTCCCTGGCTGCAGCGCTGGCTGTACACCTGGTGTGATTGGGGTGTAGCGATTCCAGTGCTGGTGATGCAGCACTGCTCATCAGGTGTGGACACCAACAGCGCTGTTATTGGCCTCCCGGCTATTAAGAGGTATCCCAGAATTCCTGTCCACAACAAACCAGAAGAATGGCTGAACTATGAGCTTAGAGCTACTGATCTAAAAAACAAACACAGCTGCTCTTTGCTCCAGCAAGCGAGCAAGCGGAAGCAGGGGAATTGCTTTGGAATGTTCATAGCTGTTTGCTTGAGGAGAGAGGGAGGGGGGAGTCCGTGTTGAGCAGCTGCTTATGTGGTCTGAAGGCTATTTAGGAGTGCATAATTTGCATTTAGTGAATAAGAGAGGGGTGAGGGAAGGGTCACAACTTTTAAAATGATTGAAGGTAGATGCTGTGTATCTTCCAGTCCTTAGAACTTGCAAGGCAGGGAGCTGAGAACAGTGTCAGCTCCAAAAATCCACTCTCTCTGTCTCCCCCACGCTCCCTGTCACACTCCACCCCACACCCCTGTTTTGAAAAGCACGTTGCAGCCACTTGAACGCTGGATAGCTGCCCACACTGCACCACTCCCACAGTGCTGCAACTGCTGCAAATGTCGCCACACTGCAGCGCTGGTAGCTGTGAGTGTGGCCACACTGCAGTGCTGCTCCTACACAGCTGTACGACCACAGCTGTAACTCCCAGCGCTGCACATTTCCAAGTGTAGCCAAGCCCAGAGAGAGAATTTCCCTTCTAAGAAACAGCAAGCCGACTGAAAAGAGGTGAGAATGAGGAGAATTGCTGTTCCTAACTTACTTCTTAGCTACATGATCTGACTCAAGACACATAACCTAAGTGCTTCTGTTACTCTCTCTAATAGGAATAATTTCACTTACCTTTGTAAATCATGTTGAGAGCTATAGCTGAAAATCTATGTAATGTGTATGAAAAGTTATGTATTATGACGTGCGATAGGCAGTGTTCTATAATAGTGGGAAGGATTTTCTTAAGTCTATTGCCAAAAAGGTTCTTGGGAGCTCACTCGTACGTTGTTCTCTAAATAATTTAAGACATCCTCTTAATTCTACTTTTCTATTCCCAAGATGTACATTTGCACTCTCATTCAGGGTATTACTGCCTTATGTTTGTGATATTTACTGGAATTAAATGAAAATCTTATCTAAAACATTACTACAATTTTTAGTTTGGAGGAGATAAAAACCAGGAGAGGGGAATTTGGCAACAATGGTAATATCTATACTGTGTACAACATTGGTTCCCAAACTGGGGGCACAAAAAAATTCCAAGGGCAGGCACAAGGCTGCCCAGACCTTGAGCTCCCAGCCCGGGAGGCTTGCTCCCAGCCCCTCCCCTTCCCTCCCATCCCACCCCCTTCCCCCAGCAGCCATGCTGTTGCACAGGCAGCACAGCTTGCGCTCACTCACCTCCTAGGCTTCCCAATAAGCCAGTCTTGCCTCTCCGGGTGGTCTGGTAAGGGAGTAGGGGGAGGGAGGGTTGGATAAGGGGCAGGAGGTCCCAGGGGACAGGGAGCAGTTGGATGGGGCAGAGAGTCAGTGGGGGCGTTCAGGGGACAGGGAGGTGTTGGATAGGGAGTGGGATCCCAAGGGGACCGTTAGGAATGGAGGGTCCTGGGAGGCGGTGGTCAGGGGACAAGGATCAGGGGGTAGGGGTTGGATGATCATAAAGGAGAAGTGGACGGTGTGACGGTTTCTCAAAAATTAAAAAAAGTTTGGGAATCAGTGCTGTATAAGGAGGACATTGGTATGGTAAACTAGATGGCTACAAGGATTAGTAATAGAGCCTTGAACACTCCCATTGTTTGGTGGTAATCGAAAACGGTTCCATCTGACTGCTCTTCGGTCTCCTTTCCCAGTTTAACATACAAGAATGTAAAAATTGCCATAATAGATCAAATACTGGTTCCGCAGCCTATCACGACCACTGATCAGATGATGTGGGGAAAAAACCCCATAACAGATAATAATGGGATAATCTATTCACAGATGTTTCTCCCTCCTCCAGTCTTTTGCTTTGAAATAGGATGGTTAAGATCAGTTATATTTGGTCTGGTGCCAAACTATAAATATTCTTATCCTTACCCTTGTCTATTCCTTTGGTTCCTGCTAAGCTCTCATCCTTTAAAATATTGTGCTGCAGGTTGCTTTCACAAGTCGTGATTATGACATGCTGTACCTTTAAGTAGCACCCTGTAGCCCTCATTCATGTATGGTTGTATACGTTCATACAAAGCATGCCATGTGAGATATCGGATGAAAGGTCATGATCTGCTGAAACCCATTGTTCTGTCAAAATATGTATGTTGGTAGTGTGTATGAAGTTATGAGATTTTGCTGTATGCTTATTTAAATATGCTGCAAGTTTGAGAGTTGCCCACTGCTAATTCTCCAGCGATGACAAAGGAGGTGGCCCACATCAAGGTGGCTGTTAAATGACTATTAATCAGCAAAGAAGCAATAAATACGGGATTTACAAGAGTTGTGCAAACATGACACAACGGGGATTGCTAAACTCTGAGTCAGCGAGGCCCCCCAGCTCATATCTGGGCTAGTATTTTCCAGACAGACTATAAAATAAGGGACAGTGGCATCATGTGATCACCTCTCCACTCCCCCACCTATGCTGAAGGCAACAAGAATGCTGGGAAGACAAAGACTTGAACTGAGAAGACTGGTCCCGGGCTGAGAAAGTAAGTCAGCCTGTGTATTAAGGCCTGTAACCTACCTGCAACATCCAATGGGGTAAAAAAAACTGCTTGATCCAGATACTGCTTATGCTAAGGCTACATCCACACTGCAAAGATAAAGTTGACCTATGTTAGGTTGACTTATGGCCACTGCATTAACTGCTGCAGTGGCTGATGTCCACACTGCCCTCCTTCTGTTAGTGGTGTGCATCCTCATCAGGAGCACTTCCAACCGACTGAAGAGGGGCAGTCTGGGGAACTGAGAACTAGGCTTTTAGCTCCACACAGCTCCCCACCGGGGGCCCAGCTGACAGGGAGATCCACCCGGCTGCCATGCTCCCACTGGGGAGCAAGGAGCCTGGGCCACACCCCCAGCTGGGAGCCTGGTTTGGAGTGGAGACTGGGCAGCTGTCTGGGAGCCAGCATTTTTGTCAATTTCATGGCTCCAGCAGTGCCATGCATGGACATGGCATCATCCTAACTACACCACCATAAGTCCTACGCCTCAGGTGGCTTTATTATGTCAGCATAGCAGGGGAGTTACACTGGGCAGGAGGAGCATTTCAGTGTGCAAACCTCCACTGTTTTGTGGACAAAAACTGACTTTTGTCAGCAAAACAGTGTAGTATAGACAAGACCTAATACGGTTTAGTATTTAGACTGAGTGCTTTTTTTATTTTCTTGGATAGCATCTCTACCTTTATGCCTACCACTTAAACACTATCTTTCTGTAGTTAAACTTACTGTAATGTTTTATCCAGTTTGTCTAACATGCTTGGGAAATCTGCTCAGGTTACAAAGGCTGGTGGCATGCCCACTTTCCTTTGATGAAATGGTGAACTAATTAGTACATTTGCACTGTTCAAGGGAAGGTCTTGAGCAGTGTAAGATGTATTTCTCGGGTGCAGGACTTGGGAGATTTGCCAGTGTTTCGCTGTATACGGTTCATGAGAGGCTTGAGGAGTCTTCATTCAACTTAACTGGGTGTGCCTCTGCATGCTGCTGGCTAAGTGATAACAGCACGTAGAGGGGTTGTTGCTGCTGCTTGTCACTGGCAAAACATTGTGGAGAGAACCCAGGTTGGAGACTTAAGGAGCACAGCAGTCCCACATTGGACCCTGCTGGTCCTGGCACTGTGATACATAGTAAAAAGCCAAAATATTCTTATTGTGAAATTTGTTGTCTTTTAATATCATTAAATAGCCTCTTGTTCTAGAATTATGAGAGAGGGGAACAAGAGCTCCTGGTGTTTTTTCTAAGTTAATTATTGCATCTATATTTAAGTCAGTGTATATATTTCTATCATGTTACCACCGATTTCTCTCCTCTTTAGTCAGTACAGTCCACATTTAAATTTCCTCTCACAATACAGTCTTCCATACCTCAATTTTTTTTTGACACCCTTCCTCAGCCTGCATCACAAAACTAGCATCCATTTGGCCATTCAAGAAGAAAGGCAAACAACTCTGTGAAGAGGGAGACGGAAGTACCCCAGCAGCCCTCAGAATATTCCCTCAAAGGCCCATTGAGAAGGGAAGCCTGCACAGCCCTCAGTTAGGCTGAGCCTGCTCTTTGGAGAGAAGATTTTATTTATGTCTCTCAAAGTAGCAGGATGAGACATTTCATGAGTTCCAAGCTGAGGTGTTGTTCAGGGGTATTGATGTGGGTGTGTAGAGATGTACCTTCCTCTGTATTGTCTTAGTGGAGAGTTACTTTTTAAGTTTTCCCTTCCCATTTTCCCTTTCCCAACACCTTTGAGCTGCCACCATGGGCATGCAGTTGCTGAAGACAATGCATTCTCTGGCAACTGTGAGTGCTGTGACTGACTCACCCAAGCATGCTGCAGCCAAGTGAGGCAACAGCAGGCAGTTTGCAGCTTCAGCTAAAGCCATACAGTGATGTTAATGCTGAGCCTCGGCCAGCTAGTGTGAAAGGTACAGTTACTAATTTTAAATTATGGAGTTCTCTATAAAAATATTTCTGAAGACTGCTTTACTGAAGAAGTTCTCTAGAGGGCAGTAGAGCAACAACAGTGAAGCTATGAAATTAAATCTACATAAGGAAGTTCATTATCCATGCACCTTTATCAAAAGAGAGTTGATCTTGGACTTTTAACACTTTTGTTGATGCTGAAACAAACATCAGTATGTCTGACCCTCCCTGGGGAGGGATCTGAACATTTCTTTACAATGTATCTTTACCTCCAGAGAGGTAAAAAGGGCCTGTGATCAAATGACTGTATTGGATCTCAGAAGTTATGAGGCCTGATTTTTCAGAAAGGCTGAGGATCCAGTTCTCTAGTGGAAGACAAGAAGCAGCTACAGCTGTACCAGACTTCATAGGTGCTCTTTGACAAGTCACTCTACTTAGTGCCTCAATTTGCCCCCTGTAAAGTGGGATATGGGCCTACATTTTTAAACATGGTAAGTGAGTTTTGGGTGTCCAAGTTGAGCTGCTTCATAGGTGCCTGATTTTCAGAAGATGGCCCCATTTAAGTTGTTTCAAACTGGGCACCCAAAAACTGAAGTACCTACAGTCCCTGGGCACTTTTGAAAATATAAGCAGAAGATTCTTTCACATGAGGCCACTAGTTCACACACAGGTGAGCACCACACAAGCCTACAAATCAACATTGGCATAGAATAACTTAGCAGCTTTGATGTGTGACCTGACCAAGTACAGTTTTTTTCTAATTTGTTTTAAATAAAAATAAGCTAAATGGTGTAGGCAAACATTACAGCAAAACACCCTTTTGGACTTCAGGCACCATTTATCAAAACCATGGACCAAATGAAGCCTGAGGCTTCAGAAGCCAGTGCAACTGCAGTGGAAGTTTTAGCCACATTCCGTAAGGACAACAGCTGTAAGTGACAATACAATCAATCACACTCATGTGCAAAACAAAAGCAATTTATGCACCAATCGAGTAGAAGCATGTATGCATGGGTTCATGAGAACAAAAGCAACAGCCTCAATGTTCCGGGGAACAAATTAAGCTCTGGACTGCCTCCCTCTGTACCTTTCCAAAGGGTTTCATGCCAGGAGAAAAAAACAAACAGTTCATAAGGTCCTCAGCTTAGAGCCTAGGGTCGATCCCAAAACTAACACTTCAGTCTCTAGTTAGGGCAGGCTCCCTAGAGCCTGGGAGGAAACAGCCACCACCTATTGTAGCCTACATAGCTTCTACTCCCCTGTGTCTTGTTCAGCATCCTCTTCCTGTTTATATAGCACAGCACAGGGTGTGGGGGGAACAGGGCCTTCTGATTACACACCCAGCTGTTCTAGCTATAGGCTCAAGCTAGAGGGAGGAATATGCTCCTTTCACAGTGTCCAAAGGAGGGGGGAGGAATGAAGGAAGCTAATAGGCAGAGAGCAACTCTAATTGTTTCTTCATGTTCCCCTCCCATTTGTTTTTGTTTTAAAATTAATTGTAACTGTGGTAAATGATTTGAGCAAAAGAGGCTTAATCTAATTCAGTTGTGATGGGATTACATATTTTTGCATGGGAAGGGAGATTTAATATACAAGGATTTAACATCAAAATAAACTGTGTTTAAGGTAAACTAAAAGCAGCTCTACAAATCAGCATTTTATTCTACAACCCATAGTCACGGGAGTACTCCCATGACACAGGGCTGTGGCATGGCCTTTCATTTGTAAATAAAATTGGTGGTGAGCATTTGTTTCAATCAGGTTCTTGAGCTTTTTCACATTGTAGACCACAGTTTAATAAAGAGATTGTCCATGAGACAATCACCACCCTCTTTTTAGCCACAATTACACAATATCCCAGTGGCAACTAGAACAATTTTTTAAATGGAAAAGTCCTACTAGGAAAGTAAGGATATTTCGAGCTGTTTTTAAATGCTATTTAACAGCTGGAAACACAAAAAAGAGCCCACACTATGTGACTAACCAGGTCACCAGTACAGTGCTCCTTAAACCACCGGTGGTCCACTGACCACAATTTAAGAACCACTGGTTTAGATAATCGATTATTGGTGCTGTTGCACTAAAATGTAAAGTTTTGAGATACAATGAAGAGTAGAGTATCATTGGTTTAAATATACACACCTCATAGAAGCTGTTGCACTTAATTTTGTTGTCAGTTCACTTCAATAAATGCAAACCAGGTTTGCAACTAGCAGCAAAGTGGCACGTGAAACCCCTCACCCCCCAAACCTCCCTAACATTATTAGGTGCCATAAAGTTCTATTACATGCTTGCTGAGGGATCCTGGCACTCTTGATTACTGACTGGTTCCTCAAGTCAGTCTTGAACAAAGGAGCCCTTCTGAAACTCCGTGATGATGCAGCCCACAGCCAACAGCTATCAAAGAAGGGCTTCATTCTTTTTAATTGTTGCATTTGAGACATCCCTTAACCATTTCAACAGCCATTCTAGCAGTGATGAGATAGAAGAGGATGACTCCTGTTCCAGGATCTTTGTTTGGGTTGACCAAGATCCGTTAGTGAGTCAGTTCAATAGAAGGGATTGCAGAATCCTCCACTCTAAGTTCTTAGTTTCAGAAACCAAAAAAAGCACAAATTATATTAAAATGTACATCAGCCAAGTTCTACTCAACAAAAACTAACCAATTATTTTGGAGATCTATTTAGCTGGGGCTAAAGACTATAACTGCCTTCTTCCTGGCTTAGCCATTGACCAGCTGTGGGACCTTGGGCAAGTCACTTCACAACTCTGTCTCAGGTTTTCCCCATCAGTAAAATAGGGATAATGATGCCTACATCCTTTGTCAAGTGCATTGAGTTCTGACAGCTACTTAACTGCTAGGTAATTATTATTATTCAGTGTCATGTACACTGACTGGTGTGCTGCAGTTTATGTTCTACATCCTGTGAGTGAGAAAGCAACCAAGTGCTTAAACCTGCCCCACTTATGGTACTGTAGAGGGAGGGGAAGAGCAGTGAAGACAACACCCAAACACACAGATTCAAAAAACGAACGCTTATGACAGAATTAAAGATTTTCTTTAAAAAATAAAAAGTTTCTAGCCATTACATTTGCAAATACATTGTTTCAATTATGAACCATTACTGTGCTATCTTTCTGACACATGGTTTAGGAAGATTTGAGGTCAGGGCCTTAAGTAGCAAGTCTGTGTTCAGTTTCTGACTACAACCCAGTAACTGTCTAACACCAGGTCAGTCACTTTGAGCACAATCTTTGTAAGCGTGTGCTTCAATTTTGGGGTATCATCCAATTTGAGAATTCGAATAGGCCCAAGTTTGGTTAAACTAGGCACCCGATAGTTGAGCAACTTTTACTGTGCCCGTCTCTGCGCTTCCACCTCCCCATCTGTAGAAAAGGGATCACATTGCAGAAGTCAGTCTTTTCACTACATTTTGTTTCACTGGTGTAGGGATTTGAAATTGCTCCTCAAATGAAAATGTACAACAAATATTTTAGAACATTAGAATGTACAATACAAATCAAAATTTACAAACAAAATGTTTGAAATTTGGAAACATAAAGGGCACACTGCCCGAACTACTAGCCACCAGTTACCTACAACCCCTTTTGTAAAGCATTGGAGCTTCATGTATTTCACTCTCATGTGGTGTTGTTAGTATCCGATCACACAATGTGGGGAATAAGATGGGCTATCCCAACTAAAAGCAGTGGAGCTGAGTAGTGCTAGCATCTCCCCTGATTCTGGGTCAACCCTTTGAATTTCTTGGCCCTTCATGCCCAGAAGTTAGGCTAGAACTGTGTTATTGCTAGACATCCCTGCTTCCAACCTGAAGATTAAGGAAGCAGAGAAATGACTCCCCTTCCCTGACCCCCCAACAGATATCCCTGCTCCGTGCCCGGGATGATTTGGGGGTGGGTGGGGGAGAACAGTGTGCTATCACAAGGCTTCCATAATGCCTGGCCAGAATACAGGTGTGAAGGGAGTGAGACATGACATGTTGCTGGGCTTCCCCACTGTAAGGCCTGGTCTACACTACGCCGTTAAATCTATTTAAACAGCGTTAAATCGATTTAACGCTGCACCTGTCCACACTACACTGCTCTTTAAATCGATTTCTGTACTCCTACAAAATGAGAGGAGTAACCCTAAAATCGATATTACTAATTCGGAATAGTGTTAGTGTGGACGGAAATCGATGTCATTGGCCTCCGGGAGGTATCCCACAGTGCACCACTGACCGCTCTGGACAGCAAATCAGAACTCAGAGGCACTGGCCAGGTAAACAGGAAAAGCCCCGCGAACTTTTGAATTCAATTTCCTGTTTGGCCAGCGTGGAGCGCTCACCAGTGTAGGTAACAACGCAGTCTCCTGAGAATCGAAAAAGAGCACCAGCATGGACCGCACAAGAGGTACTTGATCTGATCGCTATATGGGGAGAGGATTCAGTGCTAACAGAACTCCGTTCGACAAGACGAAATGAAAAAATATTTGAAAGAATTTCAAAGTCTATGACGGGAAAAGGCCACAGCAGGGACTCAGTGCAGTGCAGAGTAAAAGTTAAGGAGCTCAGACAGTCATACCAGAAAACCAGAGCAGCAACGGCAGGTCGGTCAGGGCGAAGAACATCGCGCTTTGCTAGGAGCTGCATGAATTTTAGGGGGCCTGCGCAACCGCTACGTATCCCCACCCCTGGCTGTGGATTCAGAGCGTCGGTGGTTGTAACTATCCAACATGATGACGGTCCTGCGGAGGGAAGATGAGGAGAGAGGAAAGAGGAGAGAGCTTGCTAGAGAGCACACAGCATCTCGTACGCCAAACAGCCAGGCTTTTGGTTGACGCGTCCAGAACTTTACTCCCCCGCCCAGCCAGTCAAGGCACTCAGACGCAGACAGTGAGCCATGAAGTCGACCTCTGGTGGAGGTGTACTTTGTAATACAACATGGTTAAAACCAAGCATTTATATGCTGACTTTGCATCAGGGCTTGTGATGATTCGCAGCCGTAAAGTTACAGGAAAAGTTCGTTAACTATGTCTGGGACGGAGCAAAATCTCCAAAGAAATCTCATGAATCGTCTTGGAGTACTCAAAAAAGACCTTTGCCGAAGATTCTGGCAAGGCCCAAAGCCCTTTCATCACGGTCCCCATTGTAGGACCACTTTCCTTGCATCGGCATGTAACAAGTTAATTCGTATATGTGCTTCACCAAGCAGCTGCGTTGCTCCTGTTGAGCTGCTGGCATTCAAAAAAATACGTTCTGCATCTGCACTGTTATTGCAGGAGGAGTTATATCATCATGTTAACCTGTTGAAAATTCAAGGGAATTTTAATTAGGGGGGCATACATACATGGGATTTTCCTACCCATCCGTACATGAGGTAAGCAGGGGGAGGGAGTAAGGATCGCTAGCTTCGGTTTTGGCGAGCAGGAATCTGTCCCAGCTACAGGACCGGCGTGTGGGGAGGAAAAGGGGGAGTAAGGAAGGGGCATGATACCAGTTATCTACACATGATAGCAGCCATGTGGTGGGGGAGGAGGGGGAAAGACGGGGGGTTAGGTTCTGCTGGTTCCTCATAACAGGAAAGGCAATCGTAGGGCCACTGATGTATATGAAGGCTGCAGAAGTCAAACATAAGCCTTACCATGGGCCACATGAAGCTGATACCGATCGCCTGGAAACCCGCGTCTGTGAGATCTGCAAACACAGAGCCACAGGCACCATATTAAAGCAAATGCAAATTGGACCTGTAAGTGAATACATGTGCCTATGTAAGGTGGATAGTTGTTATCACATTGTGAAAGAGTACAAAAGCATTGTTCTGTAAAAAGTATCTTTTACTATTCTCTCCATTTTTCCCTCCCCACATGCAGCTCGCACCAGTTCGTCCAGCTCCCTACCCATCCTGAGATAGCTCAGATAAGGCGGGAGAAGAGAAGCAAGATAAAGGTTCTCAGAAATCATGGAACGTAACCGCCAGTGAGAGCTCATCAGGAATGAGTGAAGAATGCTAGCAAGAGTTACGGAAAGATGCCATGAAGGACAGGGTAGGAGAAGAGACGCTAGGCCGAGATGAGAGGTTGGCGTAGGAAGATAGAGGTGTAGGCGGAAGATCAGCGGGGTCACAGAGTGCCGCTGCAGCCCTGTGTAACCACCTCACCAGCTCACCATCGTTCCATATCTCCCTCACGACAGAGTGTAAGAACACGGGGGAAGGCTTGTGCACCGCCCGCTCACCCATGCATCCAGTTCCAACCAAAGGGCTGTCTTACTACTGAAATGTCGTTACTAGCTTTTTTTTTTTTTTTTTTTTTTTTTTTTTTTTTTTTTTTTTTTTTTTTTCTTTTTTTTTTTTTTTTTCTTTTCTTTTTTTTCCTTCTCCATCCTCCTCTCCAAACACACAGGCAGCGCCGTAGGATCACTTGATATTTCGTGCCTTTTGATGATTAGCTTTAGATGAAAAGATACATGATTTTTAAACCATACGACTTATTTCCTTCCAGCCAAGCTATTAAAGCAAAGGGGGAGAGGGTGGTGCTTACCAGGAATGAGTCAATCAAAGGGGGGGAGGGTTCTCAAGGGGAACAAACGCGTCCACGTACGCCTGGCTGTGCTGAAACTCGTTTTCAAGGTCTTCTCTGATTCGCACTGCCTCTGGTGTGCTCTTCTAATCGCCTTGTTGTCTGGCTGCTGGTAATCAGCAGCCACGTATTGCCTCAGCCTCCCACCGTCCATAAATGTCTCCCCCTTATCTCTACAGAGATTGTGGAGCACGCAAGCAGCAACAACCAAAGGGACATTGGTTTGGCTGAGCTTGAGCGAGTCGGGAGTAATATGCCACGCCGCTTTTAAATGGCCAAAGCACATACCACAATCCGCACTATGCTCACTGTATTGAAAGCTGCCTGACCACTGTCAGGCTGCATGTGTATGGCTTCATCGAAGCCATGGCATCCAGGGTAGGCTGGGACCCCAGGATAAGGACAGGCGTCTCAACCCAACTGTTTATTTTCTGAGTCTGGGAAGTAATTCCCTTGCTGGCAGTTTAACAGAGCTATGGCTTTTGAAGACCCGCGAGCGCATGAACCTTCCTGCCATCCCACATGATGTTGGTGAACGCCCTTGTATCCACCAGTGCTTGGCAGCCATTGAAACGTCCCTTTGCGTTATGATACTGGGTAGCTGGTTGCTCGGGCAAGATAGGGAATGTTTCCATCTAAGCCCCCCCCACATTAGGGAATCGCATGGCAGCAAAGCCCAGCTCACTATGCCTCTCAATTTCCAGATGTCACCACCTTGGTGTGAGCAGCAAGCTTAACGATTGCTTTGGCTATTGGCATTCACAGCAGGCCCCACACGTGCAGGTTAATTTGCCACCCAGAATTGATGCGGGAGGACCTGAGTGTGGTCAGAGTGTCAATCTTCCGGAGGGTTATTGCCACTCGCTTCTCCACTGTAAGGCTGCTCTCATTTAGTAATTATGCGTTTCGGGCAGAGGAAGCGGAGTCAGGCAGAGCAGTTCAAAGCAAGTGCCTTAGCGCATCGCAAGTTTCCGCAGCCACTGCGACATCGTCCACCACCTGCAAACTAGTTGTCCCACCAGTCTGTGCTTGTTTCCCGGGCCCAAAAATCGGCGTTCAACGGGTAGAACCTGCCCCATTACCAGCAGTAGCTCCAAAACGCAGGGGCCCGCGGTTAGGAAGAATTCAGTGTCCATGTCCTCATCGCTCTCGTCGCCGTAGCTGCCTCCTCCTCTCCTGCCTTTGCAGTTGATGGTTCATGATAGACAGCACAAGAATGCGCGAGGTGTTGACAATGTCCACGATAGCGTTACTGATCTGAGCAGGGTCCATGCTTGCTGTGCTATGGCGTTTGCTCAATTCACCCAGGGAAAAAGGCGCAAAACGGTTGTCTGCTGCTTTCACAAAGGGAGGGGTGAGGCTGTACCCAGAACCACCCCCGACAATGATTTTTGCCCCATCAGGCACTGGGCTCTCAACCCAGAATTCCAAGGGGCGGGGGAGACTGAGGGGACTATGGGATAGCTACAGAACAGCTACCCACAGTGCACCGCTCCAGAAATCGATGCTAGCCTTGGACCATGGACGCACATCATCGAATTAATGTGCCTAGTGTGGATGCACACAATTGACTTTATAATCAGTTTTATGAAACCGATTTTAGCTAATTCGATATTATCCCATAGTGTAGACGTGGCGTAAGAGTGGCAGTTGCTACACCTGTTCTATAGGTGTAACCAGATCTCAGGGCTGCCTTTCATCTACAGGCCAATGGGAGTGTCAAAACTGTGCCCCCTGAAGCACTCTGGTCAGTACAGGGCAGACTCCTCTGTCATTCCCCTCACATTCCACAGCACAAGCTGCCAGTGTACAGCTGCCTCCCAACCCAGTGGGCTAGAAAGTAAATCAGCCTTGTGACCTCTCCTGGCTCTAAATAGGATCAAATCAACTTAAGTGTCAAAAAGCTCTGAACTCTATCTAGCTCATTAAATGGGAAAAGGAGACATCTGAACCAGACAGGTAGCAAGTTGTGCCTTTACTTAGAGTGCCTTTCAGTTTGTGCAATGATACACGGGTGTACACAGCTACCACCACACATCGCCTCAAGAGGTGTTTCCCCTACACGGAAGGGGAACCAGCAGGGACACAAACATTCAAAGTGAGATTGAGTCTTTTTCTAGGGGGCCCAGACAGGGTAAATAAGGGCTGTGAAGGAATTTGACTGTCAACTGGATAGAGGGGGATTGTTCTGAGAATGAGGAGGAGGAGGAGGAAATTGCTTGTGTGTGAGCACATGTGCATGTGACTCATCTTTTAGATTGTAAACTCCTCCAGGTAGGGACTATTCTGTTTACACAGTGCCCTAGCACAATAGGATCCCACAGCATCTAGTGCTGGCCCCAGTTAGCAATAGGATACTGGAGTAGATGGAGCAGGTGTGGTAATACTCATGCTCCCTTGCTTTAACCACTATTCATAGTAATAATGATGGTGTTGTATAGGAAAAGGCTAGTACCCTGAAGTATCACTGTGGTGAACAGTAGCGTTTAGATACTGCAGTACTGTATTATTTTAATGGCAGACTACTCTTCTTCCCTTCATGATAGGCCAGATTAGGTGAATTGCAGTACAGTCATTCCCTTTTTATAGGTTTGTACCACCAAATATTGTTTGTACCAGCAAATATTTTCAAAATACATCCATTGTCCAGATGGGTAACTGAATTTACCAGCTGAGTAACACATAACATTGTCACAGCTGTAAGCAGCTCAGTTTTACTCTTTCCAAAGTAAGAGGTATGAAGCAAAAGAATTAGATTGAGGCAGCTCATTCGTTTCTGTAATCTTGATCAGCCAAAGACTTGCTTCAGGGTTATATTATGCTGGCTAGTAATGGCCAGCAGATGGCAGGTTGCTTGCTGCAGAAACCCTCCTGTGAACAGTTTCAGGCTGCCACAGCTGTTCAGTAACTATGAAAATAAGCCCCTATGATTTTACTGCAGCCACTATTTTGAAGTGATGCACTATGCCACAAAGCTCTTGGGAATTATCCATACTGCCAAAGAAACAGAGGAGAGCAACAGCAGACACCAAAGAGGAAAGAAATCATTTAAGGCAGTATTTTGAAGGGTGCACTGTGTTGTCCTCCCATTCTGGTGCACTCTTTTTGGTGGGAGGTTAAAAAAAAAATCACGTCCTGGGAGTCTCTTGCCAAAAGTAGATGACTTGCTTGAACACTCAATTACAACTGAAGGGAATAGAGGTTAAGGCATCTAATTACACACCAAAGCATTTAAATTTATTTATACAAACTGGGATAAGGGTGCTTTTAAGACAAATACATTAATCTGAGACCACACTGAGGAAGTTGCTGCCACACCTATATGGTCATAGCTTAATTCAATGACAGCACTTCACCATATCAGAGAAGCAATGTGGTCCAGGGGATAGGGAACAGGACTGGCTTCTATTCCTAATTTGACACTGACTTGTTTTAACCTTGGGCAAATCTGCCTCAGTTTTCCCATCTGTAAAGCCAGGGACACCCATCCACCTTTCAAAGCACTTTGAAACAAGTCCTATATTGTTATAGTATTAACAAGATTTAATCTTTTTTAAATACCAGGGCTTAAATCAATGGTTTAATTTTGGGTTCACTTCACAGCAAGCCATTTAAAAGGCAATTCAGTTCTCTAGGTAACTGAAGCAACCATTTACAATTTGCTTCATACAATAGTTTCCAATCCCATCAAATATTTTGTAGCAGACTTTAGCCAGCCAAGGCTTTTCTTCTGAAATTCCTATTTCTGTGAACTTTTCAGTGGTGGAACACTTGAAAGAATTTATCCTCCTTTTCCCCATTCCCCAAGCTTATGTGTAGCTAACTGGACATGTTCTGTCGTGGAAAGGAAGTGACAGAACATTTTCCAAAGTGTTTGGACAGTTTGAAGAGTCCCTTCAGTCTGCTTACTCATGAGCAGGCTGTTGCATCCTTAAACCTCTTCCTTCCCCGCCCCCAATTCCTTGTTATACAACAAAAATGATGGCCCAAATCAAAACCACTTAGTCACTCTCATCCCTCTGAATTTTGGGTGTTTGAATAAAAGTGGAACTTGGATCCAAATCAGCCTTGGGTTTTAATGTTGCAAAAAAATGGAACTCAGAAGGTTTTGAAAAACCATACATCAGTTTCATCCTTATATCACCGTGCACTGATAAGCACTGTTCATTCTGAACTACAGGCCTACCTTTGAAAGGTGATCTTTTTTACATCCATGAATAGTAGCTTCTATATTATGCTGGCAAACAGCAGCATACAAATACTAGCAAAAGATATTCACACACACACAGCTACTAAAATGGCAACTAGGTTCACCTAATAAATAAATACAACAACATCGTGCCAAAGCAGCTCTCTCTGCTTTGGATGGGAGTAGCATCCCATCAGTACATTGAGCAACTGTGGGAGAGAAAGGTGTAAGAAATTTTTGATCAAGGACATTGTGGCAAATCCATACACTTATAAAGTGACATTGGATCTTGTGTTCCCAGAGCTGACAGGACCTCAGTTATTAATGGCCACGCAGGAGACCTGCATACAAGATGTACAGTGCCTACAAAGGATGAAAGGCTGAGCACATTCTGTCATGGTCTGGAACTGATGGCTTCCATCCAAGTGTTTCAGACTTGAAGCTAGAATACAAACCTGTAACAATCCAGATTTTGTACATTTATAATTTAATTCAAATAACCCTATTAAGTTAGAGGGAAAAAACACTTAAGGCAATTATGTTATGAGGCAGCATGATGTATTGTCAGAATGAGAGGTAGGAGTACTATTTACAACTGTGCAACTGGCTTACTGAACCAGCTACATAGCCTGTTTCCCAATCTGGGAAGCAACATAGTACTTACCTGCCTCTGTAAAACAGAGGCACACATGGCAGAATCTAAACACTACATATTAAATACCTTGCATTCAAATTTCTAAAAATTCTTTGTCAGTAACTTACTAAAAGCAGTACTTAGAGCTGGCCAGACTCAATTCCATATCATGACAACTTAACATTTCTGAAGTTTTCTGTTCTGCATTAGAACAAACCCATTTCAAGCATTTCCACAAAACAAAATGGTCTCAAGATGGCCAGGTTTTCAATTCAAGTCTTAGGGTTTGGCTACACTTGCAGGTGTGCAGGACTGGGAGTTAAAGCTGTCTTTGTACAGCTGTGTAGGGAAAGCGCTGGAGTGTGGCCACACTGAGAGCTACCAGCGCTGCAGTGTGGCCACATTTGCAGCAATGTTGGGAGTGGTGCATTATGGACAGCTATCCCACAGAGCCCCCCTTCCCATTCTGGTGCCATGGGTTGTGGGAAGGGGGCGGGTCATTCTGCTTCCTGTCCCAACGCCCTTGTGATGCATTGCTTCACATCCCAGTAATCACTGTTTTTCCGACCACGTTTGGGGCCATCTCGACTCTCTCAAAACAGTTTCTGTGCAGCGCGATTTCTGTGGGAAATGGAGCCTGAACTGCTGAGAAGTTTGCTGACAAGTCTCGCCAGCACATCACGTTTGGCAGTTGAGCTATTCCTTAAGATCCAAAGTGATGAGGAGACCGATGATGATAGCGAGTCGCCTGACGCATACAACATGAAATTGCTGCTGGCATTCACGGAAACGCTCAGCCTATGGAATGTCGCTTTTGAGCTCGGGAAACAAGCCCTGAGTGGTGGGATCACATCATCATGGAAGTCTGGGATGACTAGCAGTGGCTGCAGAACTTTCGGATGAGAAAAGCCACTTTCATGGGACTGTGTGAGGAGCTCGTCCCCACCCTGCGGCGCAAGGACACGACATTGAGAACTGCCCTGCTGGTCGAGAAGTGAGTGGCTATTGCAATCTGGAAGCTGGCAACTCCAGACAGCTACTGATCGGTCGGGAACCAGTTTGGAGTGGGAAAGTCGATCATTGGAATCATGTTGATGCAAGTTTGCAGGGCCATTAATTCATCCTGCTCAGAAGAACTGACTCTGGGGAACATGCAGGACATTGTGGATGGTTTTGCACAAATGGGTTTCCCTAACTGGAAGGGCGATAGATGGGATGCATATTCCTATTCTGGCACCACCCCCCCAGCATCCGAGTATATTAATCAGAAGGGGTATTTCTCCATGGTTCTCCAGGTGCTTGTGCATCACCATGGGCGTTTCATTGAAATTGAACACAGGCTGGCCCGGAAAGGTGCATGATGCACGCATCTTTTGGAACACTTGCCTGTTCAGGAAGCTGCAGCCAGGGCTTTTTTCCCAGACCGGAAGATCACAGTAGAGGATATCGAAATGCCCATTGTGATCCTTGGAGACCTCGCTTACCCATTAATGCCTTGGCTCATGAAACCATATACAGAAAAGCTTGACAGGAGCCAGGACTGGTTCAACTACAGGCTGAGCCAGGACTGGTTCAACTGCAGGCTGAGCCAGTGCAGAATGACTGGAGCGTGCCTTTGACCATTTAAAGGGGCGCTGGCGATCTCTGTACGGGAAGCTGGACTTGGGGGAAAGCAGCATCCCTGCTGTTATATCCGCGTGCTGTAACCTCCATAATATTTGTTAAGGGAAGCGTGAAAGATTCAGTCAGGCATGGACCGCCGAGGTTCAACACCAGGAGGATGAATTTGCACAGCCAGAGAGCAGGGCTACTAGAAAGGCCCAGCACAGGGCTGCAAGGATTAGGGATGCCTTGAGGGAGGAATTTGAGTCTGAAAACCAACAGTAATGTTTGGTGCCTTGCACAGGAGTGAAGTGCAGTGGTTACAATGTTAGTAGGAATCTGTTTTTCCTAAGCTGATCTGCAGTGCCTGTTTCTTTCCTGGGCTAAGGTATCTTTGACTTTCTGCAATAAATAAAGACTGTTTCAAAGCAAGAATTCATTTATTTGAAAAGAAAATAACTTTCTTGACAGACACACAACATTTTGGGAACCTAAAAGGGCAGGGGTGGGTGGGGAACTGTACAGTCACAGGTTTGAATATGTCCTGTCTGGAGTGCTGTGCAATGACTGCTGCACTTCAGGATGCCTATACTGCATGGTGATGGGGGTTGAGTGCAGAGGGTAAGGGTCGTAGTTCTCAGGGCTGGTTGGTGAACGTACAGGTGTTGGAGGCAGCTGGTGGTGGTAAGAACCTGGATGCTGGGGAAGGGGGTTTTGAACTGACATTGGGGCACAAGGGAAAGAGCTTTGGGACGATGGGGGGAGGGCGCCTGGTAGTGCTCTGCCTGCATGGCTACGAGTGACCTGGATAGAGTCCGCTTGGCGCGCCAGGATGCTTATCAGCTGCTTTGTGCTTTTCTTCTGGCCGCTGCGTTTCTCTGGCAGATCCTGCTTTCCTTTCCCTCCAGTCCTGCAGTTTTTTATTCTCTCTGGCAGAGTGATCCATAACTGCTTGCAGCAGGTCGGTCTTTGCTTTTTCGCGGCTTCTTCCGTAGGTTTTGGAGTCTTTCAGCTGTTTTAACACGGGCATTCTGAGAACTCAAGGTCGCTTGTGGAAAGGAAAAAAGGCAACAGTTAACAGAGGCAGCATTGTTTTATCACATCAGACAGTTATTCCCAGACAGTGAACCGGAGTTTACAGTTTTCACAAGAGCATAATTTTCCTATACCAAAGAGAGCGCACATAACCCACAGGAGCCCTCGAAATGGTGAGTAAGGGGGACTGATTGCTTCAGGGCTGTGCACTGGGTTTCTGTGCATTGGGGAAAGCAAACAGCTGCAGGGGGCACCTACAGTGACACTCTCACAACATTTTTCCACAGGAGTTAATCCTGGAAGATATCTCGCTGCTGCGGGTCACCTGGGAAGAGCGGGAGGGTCTTCTACAGCAATGCGGATTCTGCCCTGGCCCTATGCAGCTTGCCTGTGTGCAGCAATGGTCCCCCACCCCTCGCGGCACAGTGGCGCACGGACGCATTAGCCTGACTGGGACAAGGACCTTAGCCTGACTGGGACAAGGACCACAGCAGCTCTCCCAATAAACTTGCACAAGCACATTGCCCATGCTCTGGCTGAAGCTTTTGAAGAGATTACCGAGGCCGATTACCGCAATGTGATAGACCACATCAATGCACTATTCCGCATCTAGGCATGCATACATGCAGCCCCAACCCTCCCTCCTCTCCTGAAAAATTTCCATCATGAAAATAAAAGCTGCTTACCAGGAACCCGCTCCTCTGTTTGTCCTCGAAGTACTGGCTGCTGTGACTGGCTACCTCCCTCCTGGCTTGAAAAGAGCTCCTAACTGCATGCCTCCTGGGACTCTGGGGTGTCTCCCCCCAGCCCAGTACCCTCACTCTTGCTTTCCTCCTCCTCCCCCTGCTCTGAAGTGTCCATTGTGGTCCTCAGATTGGTGGTGGTGGGGTCACCCCCTCCCCAAGTATCACTTCCAGCTCTTTGTAAAAAATGGCAGGTCGTGGGGGCAGCGCCAGAGCAGCTGTTTCCCTCGCAGGCTTAGCAATAGGCACTCCGCAGCTCCTTCACTTTAACCCTGCACTGCAGCACATTCCGGTCATGGCCCATTTCCAGCATGGCCCTTGATATCTGCCCATAGGTATCGTAATTCCTATGGCTGGAGAGCAGCTGGGACTGCACAACTTCCTCCCCCCAACACTGATGAGGTCCAGCAACTTGCCATTGCTCCATGCTGGGGCTTGTTTGCCACATGGAGCTATGGTCACCTGGAAAGATTCACTGATTGCACTCTACACCTGGCTGAGCAAACAGGAAGTGGATTTTTTAAAATTCCCGGGGCATTTAAAGGGTAGGTCACCTGAGGCCAGGGCAGTAGAGTTCCAACTGCTGAGCAGAGTGGCTGAACAGGCATTCTGGGACACCGTCAAATACCTCTGGAGGCCAACAGCACTTTCGGTGGGCACACCAGCGGAGCAGCGCTGCATCAGCAGCGCTATAGTTGTTATTCTCCAGGCCGAGGTGGAGTACAGCCAGCGCTGTAGCCAGGTAGATACAGTGCTGTACATGCCTTGCAAGTGTGGATGGTGAGTTGCAGCACTGTAAAGCCACTACCAGCGCTGCAACTCTCCAGTGTAGCCAAGCCCTAAGTGAGATTCCCCCTGGACTTCAAACCCTCCCAACAAAAAATTTAGCCAAGAACAGGTACATTGCCATGAAACATTCAGACTTTCGTGAAACTGCATTTTTATAAAAAATTTAACTGGAAGTGCTCACCAGCCCTAGTACTTACAATTGAGAAAATTTCAGAGGCCAACGATTAGCTTGTCCTCAAGGTTAGCCATTGTGGTTCCTCTGTCCAGCATGAGCCACAAATGTAGACCTCCCATAAAAATGCTTGAGTAGGAAGGTTAGTTTTGAAAGCTTCAGGAAGTTGCTTCATGAGTCAATTCTGGAAAAAGCTATAGCTAACCTATCGCAGGAACAGCAAAACAACCAGTTCAGCGCCGTGTTAACTTTCTGAATACAAGTGCATGATTTTTGCACGTGGCTATTAGTTTTCCTATAAGCAGAAACACCCCAAACTTATGTTTAGTTTGATACTGTAGAGTTCTGACTAGATTGTTAAATCAATTCGGGGGGGGGAGGGAGAAATTGTTGGGGTATGAAAGCATTCGAACTGATGATTGGAACCTGACAAGATCTGTGTCAGTCTAAACCTGGTTGCTATTATTTTCTAGCACTCCAGCATAGTGTATCCCAGAAGTTGGTTTGCAGGGGCATCAATCCTCCAGAGGGAACTGCAAATTACAAATAAATGTTTTTCACAAGATAATTTCCCTGTTGTGATTGTCCCTCTGCCGCCCCCTCCCCCCCACTGGGTTCAGGAATTTACTTTCTGAATTTTAAGTGGTCACTAAAATCTGATTTCTTGCCTCAGTTTTGATAGCTGCCCAGAGACTCTAGGGGCTGTGGACAAAGTAAAAGTGTTTTTTTTAAAAAAGTGCATTGTATCAAGTGATAATGCTGCAGTGCATGTTTTGTATGGAGAAAAGATGATTTAAATACAGAGTGGATCATATGGAGGAGAGAGAGTTCAAGCTATAAGTAGTTAGCTCACTGGTGCTCCTGATGTAACACTTCAACTTTCCAAGAACTCAGTCTTCAAGCTCCTTGTGTTTCCAGTAATACTGATCAGACTAGCAATGAGAAAGTTTTCCTCCCCTCCCATTGAGAATCAAATACCTACATAATTTGCTAGCCAATCACACTGGTATCTGAGATTAGCCAGCAAAGAGGGACTAAAAGTTCAGAGTTTGATGGGTCTTTTGCTTTAAGAAGTCTCAAATTGAATAGGACAGTTATTGTTTTACACTAAGATTGCTATAGTGGAACATAACAATACAGCTGTACAGGTTGTGTATTTGCCGCTTTGTTTTTGAACACAGCCCTTAATGTGAGTTATTCTTTAATCACAACTTTCAACATAGGGGAAGTCATTGTGGGACTGGTGTCCCAAAAAAATTCCAGGTCACTTGGCTTTTGAGGGGAAAGTGCTTCTTACAAGAAACTTATCTAAAGTTATCTTAGGAAGTGATGGATGTCTATTTTAGTTATGCCCATTGACAAGATTTGTATACTTAGTGGGCTCTGCCTCACACCATCCATAAGTATTGTAGAATAGTGGGCAGGGATTGTTAAAAGCACTGAAGTTAGATACTTTCAAGCCTTGTCAGTTATCACAAGCTGTAGTATATTCCTGTGTTAGGGAACATCTGCCCCATGCACAATAGATGGCATGAGGACTAGCAGTGTGTTAGCATGAAAGCACTGAAGTTTAACTCCAAGAAACATTAGAATACATGATTTGTATTAAGGCAGAGTTATTAGAATATAGGATTGCTTCTTAAGTCAGTAGATGGAGGATTGCATACTAGCCACAATGGAGTACTGAATAGGAATGAAATGGAAGGGACCTTAGATGTTTAAAAGCCAGTGGACAATTGACTTTATAGTCCTTTGCACTTCTGTGTTGTCTTCCAGCAGACAAGGTCACAATACTTCATGAAAAATCTTCAGTTACACACCACTCTTGGAACAGGCACAGAGAGGTTAAGCAACTTGAAGGAAAGACTGTCTGTGGCAAAGCCAGGAAAAGGACCCAGATCCTCCTGTGCCTTCGCCGTAAGTCTACACTCCCTTGATTTTATGAGAGCAAAGAATTAGACTTCAGGAAGCTTTCCCCCACAATTACAAAATATTAGTACAATTCCAACATACATGGCCTATCCAGATCTGTAGTGTAGAACATCCTGTTTTCTTAGTATTATTTGTATAGTGTTACTTTAGAGCAAGTTTACAGTCTCTTGCTACTTGGCATTCCTTTGTTGACACCAGAAGGGGTAAACTGGTATTACACAAAATGCAGCACCTATTATTCAGGTCTGTTCTCTAACTAATGTGGAGTTAGAATAGAATTCAGTTTGGTTTACAAATGGTAGAAAAAACGTGTAGGATACTCAGTTTTATGACTCCATGACTGATGGAGTCAGTGGGCCATATTAGAACACAACTTAGTTTTTTTTACATCAATTAACATTGCACAAGTACTTAAAAAAATGGAAGTTTATTTGTCTTTTAATGGCTCAAATAGCAAATAAAAAGAATTGGGTAAGGCATCAGCCTAAGACAAGTGACATTTCTTCTGTCCATTAGCTTCATTACACCTCAGTTCCCAGTACACAGTTCTCAAAGCAAAGTCAGCATTAGTGGTTAGACTCCCTGGTTAAATACACTGAAAATGAGTACACAGTAAAGATGAAGACTGGCCTACTGGCTAGTTACATGAGTCACTTTAATTTTGCACATGGTAGTCTACTAAGTGTATGCACAAAATTCCTTATGGATAAATATTTAACAGGACAAGTAATTTTTAAAGAGTTGAGTCTTTACAGTATCTATTTGTTAGCGTGTAAAGTACACGTTACTTAGTTTGCTTTAATGCATTTTGGACTGTCAGTTATAGGTTTACACGTGTATAAAAGAGTAATAGTTTATGGAATCTTCCCCTTCCTACTCGAGAGTCCGAAAGCCTCAAATCCTGGCTTATTTTTAGCAAGAAGATACTGAACACTGTACTAGTGTGCTAGTATTTGTTTTCTGAAGTGGCTGAGGCAACACATTTTATTTGGAGAATTTGGATGCAGATAGTAAGTGTTTCTGTACTGCAAAGCATATTTGATAACATTAACTAGAAAGAGTTGCTACAATGCTCCCCATTATGAACAAAGATTAAATACAAAACCTGCAAGTAGCTTCCAAACCACCACATCATGATCCCATAGCTTAGTATCACGAGGACAAAAGGAAGAAGTTACTGATGACACACCAGAATTTCCCAAACACCCTAATGCAAAACACATTAGCTCTACTGAATGAGCTCCACTCTGCCCAACTCAGGGAGTTCAAAAATCCAAACACCTACAGACGTTAAACTACTTGCAAAACGGTAGTTCCGAAGTGCCAGCATGTTAAGTGGTAAGTGCCCATTTCAGGCTTAACTGCCATACAGCCTTGTAACCTCAACTGTACATGTAAATTCCAACCCCTTTAAACTACCATATTGTTTACTAAATCACAGGTGACAATATGCTCTGGGCTATTCAAAAATATCCCGAGTATGGCACACATTAAGATCAGACACTGCTAAGAGACAGCTAGTTAGCAAGACCGTTCACAACTTCACTCCACACTAAAGGATATTCTCCCACATTGATGCATAGGGATGCATCAGTCTCAATGCATCAAGATGAAAATACAGCCTTAACTACGTAATCTGCTATTTCTAGGTTTTTAAAATTAAGGCATATTCAAATGTTTCCATTTAAAAATTTACACCACTTTAAATTAATCAGATAATGCAGACCCACATAGGAATGACTCAATATAACTGTATGCAGATACACTGCCTGAATCATTTTCTCTTCTATAATTTGCATAACTCATAATGGCAAAACAGCTGTATACCAGTTTGTTTGGTATCATGTTCACAATTGTAATTTGCAAGGCAGTAGAAGACAAGACAAAGTTGAAGATTTAGTGATACAAAATTTATGCTTTACAAGAAACCACAGAAAGTAATTCTTCCTTCTGTTTTCTGTTAAAGAAAGACTGCCTATGAAATACTACATTCAGAAGAACAGTGAAGGTAGGCAATTATGAAATGGGTTGAACTTTGCTTCTCTTGAAGCCACGTTACATTTTTTCAGTGAATTTAACTGTGCAGTTCCAATTCATGCTTTTAGTGATACATTAACATTTCCAAAATGTTAAATTTCAGTCATTTAAGCCTTTGATGGCATGCTTATAAATTATGGTTATTAGCATGGTCAAGGAAGGAAAGGAGTTGGGCCTTTGATTATAAAATGCAACATCTTTCTCTGATCCTCTTAGCTAGGCTTTTCCTTTTCTTCTTCCCATTCTTCTCTTTGCTGTCTTCCATCTTTCTGGCTCTAATTTCTCTCATTAAATCAAAAAATACCTAAAAAAAATCAAAGTTTACATGTCAATGCACTTATCTAAATTAAGATGCCGTCATGTTGTAACTTTACATAAGTATGATCTACTTGATCATGTGTTTGGATCAGAGTCAGCTAAATACAGTATGTCTAGGTAAAAAGGGATAAATCAGCCCTAAGCAAATCCCACAAGAATTATCCTACTCTTTCTAGTCTTCAAAAGGATATGCAGGTTTGTTTTTTTTGATGGAGTGAGGCTACCTACCCCCTATCATTACTGAGCTGCATGTGCTCCTGAGATGCTTGTAAGTTCCATAAGAGCTGAACTTCTAGCCTGAAGCACAACTCTGCCATATCATGCCCCCATGCATGAGATTTCAAGTTTATTTCCATTTCATACTAATCAGATGGAAGAAAAAAATCCTTTGCATTTCACCATCTGTGTGGTATTGTAATGTGAAGACAGGCAGAAGTTAAACATCTAATTTGCAAAGTGTCATATTAGATACTTACAACATTTAGTATCTGTTTTCTGGGGTCGTCCATGTTTTAGTCTAAAAATGCAATTAGAGTTCTATTGAGGATTGGATATACCCATATTATGGAAGACCCAGTATGGTCTCCCGAGATTAGAGTTGTTCATAAGAAACCACCAGTCTAGAAACAACTTAATTATCCAGTGCAAACTGATAGACTGTTTACTTGAGGCTTGATAACCTAAAAGAAATCACTCTTAAGTTACAGCTCAAAAACAAGTCTTTTGGAAGGCGAATGGAATTGCACGTTGCAGAAATTTGAGACCTCTACACGTTCAGCTTAGAACGCAATTCTTCAAGAGCCCATTGTCAATTCAGGCTTTGATAAGACTCTGCTTCTAGAAGACTCCGTGAAATGACCACCACCACAAGGCACACAGGGTCACTGAATTGGTCAACTTCCAGGTGCTACTACAATGTTATTCTCACTTTTGCAAATGGACTTTAGACATGAGAGCAACAAACTGCTCAATTCTATGCAGTTTCTCTTTCGGCAACAAGTTCTCTATACTCATCTAGAGCACAGAGTGTGCTAGAAAACCATAGTTCTGTATATCCCACTACAGTACTCTTGTTCCATAGCTATGTTCTACATAGAATTACATTTAAGAAATTAGTATGTGATCCAAGTGATGATTAAAACTTAATGAGCAAGACTGTTACCTGTGTTACACTTAACATGTTTGAGGAAAGAATATCTAGGTTTCCTTGACAAAAATCAGCACAGCTATATACACTATGAAATTTTCATTAAGATAAAGTGGCCTTTACTTCTAACTATGACTTGAGTTACCCATGTAACTAAATCTGTGCTATGAGTGACATAATCCTCCACTTAAGTAAATGATACAGTATTTAGCTGCCTACTAACCTACTTCTGCAAATGCACTTAAGAGCAAAGAGCCTTCTGGCACGTTGTATAGCTTTGCCAGCATATCTATTCTGGATGACTGGAGACCCTTGTGTCACACACCAAGCTATTCCTTTGATTTGTCCACTGCCAGGGATCTGTAATTTACTCTACCTTTTGTGGGCTGGTTGCCATTTCACCACTAGGTCTGAAAAACTTCAAACTTGTAATGGCCATAGTTTAAGTGGTTATAGAGCTGGAGATAGTTCCCTTTATGGCAGGTCATGTGTTGAACCTCAGAGAGCTGGAGCATTGAAGTAAAATTTGTGTGTGTGTCATTAAAAAGATGCACAGGTAGATTGTGTCTGAACTGGCAATTTTGTTAGGTTATAATAGATTGATACCAGCTGCAATTCCATGCACCAAGAACTAGTACATACCAATTTCTGATCTACCGAAGTTTGACCGGATTGTGTTTTGCTGCATGTAAGTGAACTGCACCTAGCCACTGACCCAAAGACACTAAAATTACCATTTGAAAAAAACTGTTGCAGAACCAGTTGCTCTAATTAGGAGTTAAAGAAAAACAAAAACAACTTGATGGTAAATTCCAGAACAGTCCACCTTCCGTGTTAGGCCATCAAGTTGCAACTGGTGACCTGACTGACATCTTAGATATGATGATTTCCACTGGGGATTTTTCAACAGCGTGATCAGATTTGTATGTAGGTCACCAGAAAGGAGAGGTTAGCACATTAATCTAAAGCTACTCAATCCCCTTGTTTCTTAATACATTTGCTTTCCACAAGGCAAAGTACTGTTAGCAACCAGATACTGTGGATTTCAAAACAGTTACTGAAATTTAGAGTGAAAGACATTTTAATTCTGAACATGAAATTTAACCAGTCTTACTTTTGGAGACCAGATTCAAGCATTGTCCCCCATCTCATTGCTTTTGTCTCAAAATAAAATGGTGACTACATGTGTCTTCTCTTGCTCATTACTGAACAAGGCTGCTTCTGTGTCCTTTGACCCTCATGCTGCAGCTCTCAGTACATTCTAAGCTATGGAACATTCATTCTCTCTCGCCCATGCCCAGATATCCTCTGACTGAGGAGATCAGAATCCTTCCCCTATAAAGCCATTCAAAATGTCAAACAGTCATGCCAGCATTCCTCCCTTCCTCAAGGCTACCAGTCTCCTGGTCACATTCAAAAATATTTAGGAAAGTACTGAAAAACAAAAAATGTCTAGGCCAAGATAGGCTGTCTCAAGGAACTGGTAATGAGAATCAAACTGTCACCTCCTGAAGAGGAGGTTACTCACCTTGCGCAGTAACTGATGTTCGAGATGAGTGTCCCTGTGGGTGCTCCACTTTAGGTGTCAGTGGGCCCCTGCGCCTTTGATCGGAGATTTTTACAGCAGTACTCCTACCAGCCATGCATGCTTAGAACCTGTCACTCACTCTGAGTATGTCACTAGAGAGCATACGCGGCCGGTACCCTTAGTTCTTTCTCTACAACGGAGGCTACCCCAACTCCGAAGTAGAGGGGAGGAGGGTGGGTAGTGGAGCACCCACAGGGACACTCATCTCGAAGAACGTCAGTTACTGCACAAGGTGAGTAACCTCTTCTTCGAGAGATGTCTCTGTGGGTGCTCCACTTTAGGTGACTTCAAAGCAGTGTATCTCAAGGAGGTAGGGACTTTGGATCTGGCAGGAATGCCGTAAACAATACTGCCCTACCTAATCGAGTGTCAGAGAGGGGGCCTTGAGTAAGGGCATAGTGAGTAACGAATGTATGGTGGGAGGACAAGGTGGCCGCCCTACAGATGTCTGACAAGGGTACTCTGCGTAGGAAGGCTACAGAGGTAGATACAGATCCAGTGGAATGTGTCCTGATCAATGCCGGAGGTGTAACGTTCCCTATCTGATAACAGAGACGTATGCACTGAGAGATCCATCTCGAAAGCCTCTGAGCAGAGATAGCCATGCCCTTGGAACAGTCCGCGATAGAGACAAAGAGTCCAGGAGAGCCTCGGAAGGGTTGTGTTCTGTCCAGATAAAAGGACAAGGCTCTACGCACATCAGGTGTGTGCATCGTGGCCTCAAAGGAGTTTGCGTGTGGTTTCGGGAAGAAAGTTGGTAAATGTATTGGTTCATTGAGGTGAAAAGGAGCATGAACTTTTGGAAGAAATTTTGGGTGTAAACGCAGAACAACTCTGTCCTTGAAGAAGAGGGCACATGGTGGATCCGCCGCAAGAGCTGCTATCTCGCCTGCCCGTCTGGCGGAGGTAATGGCCACCAAAAAGGCTGTTTTCATTGAGAGGTGCAAAAGGGAGCAGGTGGCTAAGGGCTCAAAGGGTTGGTGAGTTAAACAGGACAATACTAGGTGGAAGATCCCATGGAGGGGTAGGTGGCTTAACATCTGGATATAGAGTTTGGCGTCCCTTCAGGAAACCTTTGGTGATGGGATGAGCGGTGGCTTAATGTCTGGGTATAGGATTGAGGAGAGGCGCACTGCCGGCACCGTGGCCGTTTGCAGTGCTGAGGTGAGACGCGCTGCCGGCACTGCGGCCGTTTGCGGTGCCAAGGGGACAGGAGCGACAAGGACCTTCCTGACATGGGAGGTCGGGTCCCTGCCTCAGTGCTCTGTGAGAGCTGTGGCTGAGGCATCAGAAAAAGCTGAGGCACCTGCCTTTGGTGTTGTCAGCACAGCGGGTAGGGATCTCGTGGGAGACCCCCTACCCTTGTTAAAGTCTCTCCTGTGAGACTGTTCTGCTTCTTGCCTCAGCTCCAGGGAGGGTAAAGCAATGCGGCCCGCCAGTTCTGATCTGGCTGGGGCACGTGTGGGAGTGGGTTTGACCTTTCCCATCTCCAAAAGCATCTGATTAGCTCGTCGGCAGTGGTGTTCATCACGCCTGGGATGTAAACAGCTGATATCTGGATGTGGTTCGCAAGGCACCAATTCCAGAGTTTCATGGTCTCTGAACAAAGAGTGGGAACGAGCCCCTCCTTCTGTTGATGTAGAACATGCAGGGAATGTTGTCTGTTATTATGCATACATGCTGATTCTTGATTAGTGGGAGGAAGCAACGGCAAGCATTCCGGATAGCGTGAAGTTCTAGAACCTTTATGTGTAGGGAGGTCTCGGAGTGAGACCATAGCCCGTGTACTGTGTGGTTAGAGATATGGGCCCCCCAGCTGGTGAGGGACGCGTCGGTTGTCACAGTTGGTGGAGTCTGGAGGAAGGAGACTCCAGAACAGAGGCTGTCAGGGACTGTCCACTGTATGACAGAGTCCTTGACCCGGTAAGGTATCGTCAATGATTTGTTTATTGAGTGCACTTTTGGTTTGTAAACCAAGGCCAGCCAAGCTTGGAAGCACCTCATGTGGAGACATGCATTCTGGACCACGAAAGTGCACGAGGCCATGTGCTCCAGTAGTTGGAGGCAGTCTCGGGCGGCGACCCGAGGGCTGCTGTGAAGCCTTGCAGCCAGCAGTTGTATAGTATTGACACAGTCGGGTGGAAGGGATGCCCGTCCGATTCTGGAGTCGAGGCTTGCTTCTATAAAGTCCAGGCGTTGGGTAGGACTTAATGTGGATTTGTTCTCATTTATTTGCAGGCCCAGGGATTGAAAGCACTCGATGGTGGATTTCGTGAAGGCAGAGGGCCTCGGCGGCTTGGAGGCCTTGAGAAGCAATCGTCCAGGTAAGGAATTAATAACTCCTTGTTTCCTGAGGTAGGCCGTCGATACGGGTAGAAAGTTTGGAGAAAACTCGTTGGGCATGGATAAGGCCAAAGGTAGAACTCGTATTGGTATTGAGCGTCGAGCCAAGAACGGGGTAAAACTGAGAAAACGGTGGATATTGATGTGAAAACAGGCATCTTGTAGGTCGAGGGTGAAAACCAATCGCCTGCTCCAGGGCTGGAAATACGTGGTGAGAGTAACCATTTTGAACTTGTGTTTCTTGGACGAATTGTTGAGTCTCAATGAGGTCGAGGATCGGTCGCCATCCTCCAGTTTTTTCTTGTGGTTAGGAAAAAATGGGGAACAGAATCCTTCCCTTGTGGCATTGGCACAAGTTCGATAGCACCAGGTGAAGATGTTGTAACTTCTTGCTGGAGGTGTGGCTCGTGAAAAGAATATCCCTGAAGAGGGAGGGAGGGTGGGTGGCGTGGGAGGAAGGAGAAGGAAGGGGATGGAATACCCATTTGATGACCTCTAGACCCCATATCGGTGGTATATTCTGCCTTGGTGATAAAAGGGCTGTAGACGATGTCTAAAAAAAAGACAGTTGTTGTGAGCAGTACAATGCGGCGGAGTAGGAAGCGACGTTGTCGAGACCCTCGACGAAAGGTTCAAATTTGTTTATTATTTTGAGGAAGTTGGGTATCCCGGAAGAATTGGGGCGACGCTGCTGGTATCTGGACCTCTGGCGTTGGCGTTGTTGTTGATCTTGAGCTCCCGGGAAATGCCGAGTATATGAGGGGTAGCATGGACGGTGGTAAGGTTGATATCTGTACTGTCGCCTTCTGTTTGTAGGGGTCTGGATACCTAAGGATTGCAGAGTTGCCCTTGAGTCCTTCACTGAGTGCAGCACCTCATTAGAGGTGGAAGCAAAGAGTTTATCACCATCAAAAGGGAGATCCTTTATGGTGCTCTGAACCTCGCGAGGAGAGAGAGAAGAGGAAAGCCAGAAATCTTGGCGCATGACGGCTGCTGTAGCAGTGGATCTTGCTGCAGTATTGGCTGAATCCAGAGCTGCTTGAAGAGCCGTGCAGGATAAGATTTGGCCCTCGGAAACTAAAGCTGTAAACTGTTGTTTCTTGATGTCTGGGATGTGTTCAATAAAGTGCATGAACTTTAGTTTTTATGGTCATACTTTGCTAGAATTGCGGTATAATTGGCAATTCGAAATTGCAACATTGAAGAGGCATATACCTTACGACCCAGCAGGTCTAAGCGTTTGCCCTCTGTTGGTTGCGGTATGGCGGAAATACTGTTTCACTGATTGGCTGCGTCCACTACCAAAGAGTTTGGCCCAGGATGTGAGAAAAGGAATTCAGAGCCCTTGGAGGGAATGAAGTATTTCCGGTCTGCCTGTTTGCAGGTAGGCTGGCGTCTGCCAGATGGATTTAGCAGGTCCCAGAAGGGCTGAGTTAATTGGTAATGCCAGTCTGGATGACGAAGATGGTTGCAGGATGTCTGTTAGTTCATGTTGTTGGTCAGGTACTTCCTCCAAATTGATTCTAAGCTCATTGGCAACCCTTTTGAAGAGATCTTGGAGTTTTGAAAAATCATCTGATGGCAGTGGAGGGGAAGGAAGTAATGCCTCCGCAGGTATTGGATCAGTTGGTATGTCAGGTAATACTGGGTCAGGAGCTGGAGTTAATTGAGCCTGAGGATGGGAGGGTGCCACCAAGTGCGTCATAGGATTTTGACGTTCGCGTCTAGTGTGAGTAGAGTAGCGGACGTGCTGCCGAGGGAAAGATGGCCACGGAGCCCAATACTGCCATGGTGGTGGAAAAGGCATAGCAGGTGCCATCCAGGGGTTAACACCCCAGGAGGTGGGATCTTGAGGTTGGTGTGGGACAGTTTTCCTGTGTCCACGGGGGACAGGACTGTGAGGGTAGAATTCAGATTGCACTGGCACAGCAGCCTGTAGTTCAGACTCCTGCTCACTGGAGGAAGGCTGCTCGGACCCTGAGTCATTTGTATAGAGAAGCCATCCCCAAAAAAGGGCGATTGCAGTGTAGGTGACACTAGGAGGTCACCTGAGTGGGTAATTTGTAACTGTGGGGCAGTCGTAGGCGAAGGCACAGAGATCCTGTGAGGAAACCCGGGCTGACCCCGGAGTTTTTAGTCTTGGCTCCGCGCCAAGTAGCAGTAGTAATGCCGGTGCTGCAGGCAGTGCCATGCTATTAATAGCAGGCTGCAGTGCCTCTGTCGGTGCCTGAGTTGTGGATGCCGCATTCATTGCGTTGCCGATAGGTCTCACAATCGAGGCAGGCAACTGAAAGCCTGTCGCCTCGGCACCAGAGCCTCGCGCTGCTGCCGAAAGCACAGGCGGGTTTAGCGCAGTACTGGAGGAGCCCAGCTCGCAAATACTAAGGCAGGGAAACTGACGAGCTAGTAAGGAAACTGACGAGCTGACAGGAGCAGGTTTACCAGTGAAGTTTCCTCTGGATTGTGAGTGTTCTCTTTCAGCTGTCTTCTTAGTTTTTTTGAAGGGTTACAGCTGGGTCTGGAGGCAGAGTCCGAGCCAGGGTCTGAGGCAGACTGAAGGGATTTTTGAAGTAGAAGAAGTCTTAACTTTAACTCTGTCCTTCCTAGCTCTAGAGCTTAACTTAGTGCAGTGAGGGCATTTTTGGGGAATAGGAGTGTCCCAAGCATTTTATACACTTAGAGCCCCCATCAGAAAGAGGGGGATAGAGTCCTTACAAGAGGAGCAGCGCTTAAAGCCTGTGGAGCCAGGCATTTGAAGCGGCTGACAGAAGGAGAATTTTTTTTTTTTTTAAACTAGTAGGAAGAAAAGTAGGTAACACTACCTAAGAGTTAAGTAACAGGAGAAAAAACTGTATAACTACAGGTATTTTAAGATGAGGAAAGAAATATTAAGGAGTCTGCTGAGCTCTGTCTCAAGCCGGGGGCGGTAGAGAAGGAACTGAGGGTACCGGCCGTGCATGCTCTCTAGTGACATACTCAGAGTGAGTGACAGGTTTAAGCATGTGTGGCCAGTAGGAGTACTGCTGTAAAAATCTCCGATCAAAGGCGCAGGGGCACACCGACACCTAAAGTGGAGCACCCACAGGGACCTCTCTCTCTCAAAGAACTACCCCTTCATAATCTAGCCAAGTTTGTTAAACTGTCACCATCCAATGGCGGAACTGGTGGTCTGTTCAGTTCCAAACTGTTGAGAAAGAAAGTGCATGGAAACTCAGCTATCTACACTTGAGGATGCCCCTTTATAAACACAGTTGAAGCACACTTGAAGGGGCAATGCAGGGAGGTTTATAGTTCTACTATCATTGCTGTACCTGTTCAGTGGTTAAAGGAGATACAGTTCTCTATAGCAGCTAGTCCAGGATTATTCACAAGAATTAAAATTTAGCTTTTCATGACATGTGAAAGTAGATATGGAAAGCAGTATCCACGACAGATTATTCAGGGCTTTTACAGAACCTTGATTTTTAAATGTTTTGTACTTAAGTCATTACCTTGTCAACATTAGCTCGCGTTTTAGCAGAAGTTTCCACATAGTTAACGTTCCACTGATCAGCTCTGTTCTTTGCTTCCTCTACAGAAACTTGCCTTTTATCTTCCAAATCTGATTTATTACCAACTAGCAGAAAGGGAACGTTTTCATCTTCTTTTACTCTTAAAATCTGCTCCCTGGAGGAGGAGGAAAGGAAAAACATTAAAACCTAGAGGTATTATTCCCAGAAAAGTTCACAAAAAGGTAGCATTTTTATTTTTACCTTGTTACAGTAAATGCTCATTTACTCCTTTTAGAAAGTTTAGAGAGTGTGCAGTGTGCAATTGGATCATTGTTCACTTGAACTATGATCCACTATAATCTTTTCAGCAGTACTAACCACATAGCCAGTTATTCCCCATTTGGGTAGTTGGGTATTTGATTTTTCCTTCCCAAGTACAGTAGTTGGCACTTATTCTTACTGAATTTCATCTTTTTGATTATAGACCAAATCTTCAATTTGTCAAGATGGTTTTGAACTCTAATCCTGTTCTCCAAAGTGCTTGCAATCCCTCTCAGCTTGGTGTCATCCACAAGTGCTCTCCATTCCATTGGCCAAATCATTAATGAAAATATTTAATAGGATCTGACCCAGGACAAACCCCCACAGGACCTCATGAGATATGCCTTCCCAGTTCAGAGCCACTTATAACTCTGAACAAAGATCCTTCAATCAGTTCTGCGCCCTGCCTGCTAGTAATGTCATCATGTACTTGAGCTGTTTAAAGAGTTAACCTACAAGAAACTCAGACCATGCCAACATCCTGCTCAAATCCTCTCTGAAAGCAGACAGTTCTAAACAATAAGTTTCCAGATGAAGACATGCAAACAGGAGTTTAAAAAAAGTGTGAAATTCAATTATGTCTCAAAGCAAGGATGTATTATGCATGTTAGATAAATTGGAGATTCCCTTTAATAACTAAGGCATACCAGTTGCTACAACAGATTCCACTAAGTTGCGTGAAAAAAAAGCAGAAGAGAACCTGCTAGCAACCACTAAAAAGCCGATATATATAGCACAAGTGTACATAGCTTCTGCAAAAGGGAATCTGGGAAAAGTGCCCTGTTAGAGCTCTGTGCCCTGACCAACCACAGTTTTACAGAAAAAGCAATCAAGTTTCCAAACTTCCAGTCACAACGTCCTTCTTTGGTGTTCTGCTCACTAGCATTCCCTAAGATTGATCAGGAATGCCCAGGAGTTCAGATGTAGACAGCTCCCAAACATGACATGGTAGGGTTTTTTTTTAGCATTAATACTAAACTGTGAAACCTGCTCTAGAGATTTCTTCCAACAGACTATTCTTTGTCTTACAGAAGAGCTGAAAAGGATTAAGTTTTCTATCCCACAACTCCTCCCCTCCATGCCCAAACTAAATATCAAGGGCTTGTCTTTGTTTCTGCTGGGTGTTTCAGCATACATATTGCAAATTCACTTTCGCTGAAAGGGTAGTGTTTTTCAATCTTTATTAAAGATTTTGTCTGAAGCTAGTCATTTTAAGTAAATGTTGCACTAACACTGTTTTGATGACTAAATTTCTTCCTCTATATAGCTGTGTGTCATTTCACTAGTTCTAGTCAATTTTGCACAGCAGACAAGATCTGACATTTTAATTTAGTAAGTAGTTTAAAACCATTCATGCCTTCCTTATTTGTCAAAAGCATCAAGACAGGACACACCCATATCCCCTCTTCCATTTCAGGCCACCTTTAAAACAGTTTTCCTTAATATATTCTCATTTCCAGAACTAATTTTGTTTTGACCCATGAAGACCGGTCTAGTAGGCACTTACTGTGTTACTGTTACCCTGTTCCTAATCTCTCCAGTCTTAGACTGGAAGCTGAGCCAGAGACCATTTATGATTGGTATAGTGCCTAACACACTGGGCCTCTAGGCAGTATCTCAACACACATAGGCAATCCAGTTCTGCTACTCCCTTGAGCGCTTCAGAGACACTTTTCACAACACTAAAATGTTTTAAAGAGTTTTTTGACCTTTGACTTGCCAGTTTAACTGAGCACCTATAAATTACTAGTGCTTATTTAATACTAAAGTTATCATTTCACTACTACTAATAATGTAACCCATCACCCATACTTGGCATTTCCTACTGTGCTGCATGCCTGAGCGCATTTTTTAAATTAATGTACAGTTCATATTGTCAATAAGGCATATATTTGTATTGATTTTGCTTCTACAACACTTCTAAAATAAGTTACTTTCAACAAAATGAGTTCTTATCCAGATTTGTAGCTAGGTTCTAGAAAATTTAGGTATATTAGTGTCAGATTAGAGTAAGAGTCCTCTTTAATTAAATAAGGATGCAACAGGTTCTTGTTTCAGTAGACCAAGCTGAAATAGTTCTAGAGCAGAGGTTCCCAAACTATGGTCTGTAGACTACCAGTGGTCCATGAGTTCCATTCAGGTAGTTTGTGAACAGTTCCCTCTAAGGTGCATGCATGGGTGGCTGCACATGAGAGAATGAAAGGCCACTCACCTAATTAGTGGAGCTGCACAGGCTTGTCTCCACTAATTAGGTGCTTGGACCCCAGAGAAGAGACAGGTGTAAGGTGAGTTGGTGGCCTTCAGTGTAATGGGGGCAAGTGGGAGGGGACAGTGGGGTGAGAAGAGGGGATGGGGGAATTTGGAATGTGCAGGGCTGCAGCAGCCTGAGAGTCAACTTTTCCCAGCCCCAGTTTGGGGGCTGCCACAGCGGGAGAGAGAGGGCACATCCATCACTTTAGAAAGTGAAGTGAAGACTGCTGGTATTAAAGTAGGAGTTGTGTGCTTTTTATTTGTAGGACAAAAAAGAGAAGATTAACAGTGCAAACAGTATTTGGAAAGATCATTAAGTGGTCTGCCGAGATCCTCAGCAATTTTCAAGTGGTTTGCGAAAAAAGGTTTGAGAACCACTGTTCTAGAGCATGTAGTAAGGAACTTGTTTCTGCAGCTACTGCTGAAGCCTAGTGCTATTTGCATAAATTACAAGACTCAGTTTTTCTGTCTGCATGGTCTTTTTTGGGGGAGGGAGGGAGTGAATGAATCCCTTCTGACAGGGAAACTTTATTTGTAATATGTTGCTGCAACTGCCTTGAAGTTGTAATAGAATCTGCCATATTCTGAACTAAAGAAAGCTTCTTGCTCTTTAAAAGTGCTTTGGCCCAGACATTCATATGGTTTATTTACATCCTTTGAGACTGAATGGATGGTGATATGCACAACTGAAGAGGAAGGTATTTTCTTGACTTTAGGATAGAATTTTAATATTTAGCATCTTAATTATGGTTTTAGCAATAATATCATACCATCCATTAGTTTCATCCTCAACCCACAGACTCCTAGTCAGATCATTTCCCCTCACTTGAAGAGGATGCGTCAAAAGATTGACTGCTTGTGCCTTGCATTTCTTCTGCCCTATTACCAGTTTGGAACCTTGTGGGCTGTCTCCCCAGGAGATTTACATTAGTTGCCCCTGGAATTCTGACACTCTTCCAAGAGAAAACAAAATAGCTATGAAGAGCTATTTATGCCTTTTCTTGGCCTGGCCTTGCTACATTGCCTGCGGGAAGTTTGTTTTATTTATTTTGAGGAAGCTGGTTAAAATGGAATGTCTACTTAGTGGTTTTTGATGGCACTTCATTTCCAAAAACAGAAGGCAAATGCTTAACTCAACTCAACTGTTGATCCCCGGCAGCTCCAAATGGTGGGGCGCACAGGATTAAACAAGATTGCATCAACTATACTTCAGTACGTTCAACTCAAATGCTTTTACTATTAAGTAATCTCATTATCCTTAGAATATTGCTTCTATTGTTGTCCATGGTTGGATGAACATCAATAACCACCCTCACGAGGTAGTTGTGAAGTGCTGTGTAACGTTGCCAACAGTAACTATTGTTAAGAGCCAATAGTACCAACTCTTACAGTATGGAAAGCTTGTTAGCCAGAGCCCAGGAATTTGGAAGATAAATCCTGCCACATGCTGCTCCCTAGGATACTCAGTTTTCAAACAGAAATGAAGTATGTGACCTTTTGTACTACATATATTCTAGCACATAGCAGCCAGGTGTGCAATCACTGGCCTCTGTTTGTTTAACCTGTCAAGTACCAATAGGGGCAGAGAAGAGAACCAAAAAAGGAGCATGGTATAGAACAATGGGTAGAACAAGCAGAGAGTAAAACTAACAGCCATGGGACAAATGAAGTTTGGGATCCAAACTTCACAGCAGCTGTGCAGCCTACAGGACAGTCTGGTGCTTACTGCTATCTGTAACTATGGTCAGGCCCATCAGTTTGGATAGTAGTGCATCTGTTTACAAGTCAGTTTAAGTGCCAAAAAGCCAATGAATTACATAGGAAGGCAGTTTTTTGAACCCTGACAAGTACCTGCTCTGACGGTAGTACTAAAGATTTGTTTCATAGTATCTTAAGACATGCCAAAAATACCTGATCAGCATAGGAAAAACACACATGGCTGCTGTAAGTCTTGAGATGTCAAGACAATACACTAGGGTGCAGTCTGTTCAAACTTTCATAGCTATGAAGCAGCAAAAGACTACAATAAAAGTTATTGTATAAGAAGAATCTGACAGGTGATCAAGACCTTATTTTATGAACTCACTAAAATATATTTAAATATGTAATTTCCTCAGTTTACCTGAAGTCTGCTGTAGCTGCAAAAGATTCCAGCTCTGTGATAGAGAAGACACATAGAAATCCCTCTCCACTTCGGAAATAGTTATCTCTAATTGCAGCATAGTCCTCCTGGCCTGCTGTATCCAATATGTCTATTTGGACCTCTTCCCCATCCAGAACTACCTTTTTTCTGTAGCTGTCTGCTTTGGTGGGTTCATAGTCTTCCACAAACTGAAAACAAAAGAACAGTATAGGATAAAACCATATTAATATTCCCAAATAAGTGTTGAAACTACACAAACATCTCCATCTGGATTTTTAATGTAAATACATGATGAAGTCTTTCTGGGTCTGTAAAAACTACATAGTTCATTTATTCAGGCCAGAAGAGTACCTATATTACAGTCATATGAAGACTTGACAAAATTAAGTCAAGCCCATCTTATGTCAGCAAAATAAGATGCTCTTGTGAGCTGTATGGGAACTAGAGGTTTTCACTTCCTGCTATTACCCAAAAACAAAAATTCACACGATTTAGGGCCTCTTGTCTCAGTTTCTACAGTATTCTAGAGTATCAGTAACATATTTTTGTTGTCTTGGGTAATGTCAGAATGTCAAGCTGATTTTGACCAGAGTTGGAATATTGGTTTATTTCTTACAATTACTCAAGTCACTTAAGGGTATGTCTACACTGTAGACTCCTTATGGTGGCATTTAGAATACATACACTGCACTTCCCTTTAGCATGAACATAAAAAGCAATATAGACCAAGAGGCACTGCTTAGGCAATGAACACATGCCTGAATCCTTGGGGTATGTACCCTATGTGGCTTTCTATATGCTCAAGCAGCGCTGCCCCTGTCTACAGTGCTATTTTTAGCGGTGTAGTGTCCCCCTGCCTCCCAAGCCTTTCCCCAACGTGTAGCTACACACTTCAGTGAAAAGCTAGCTGCATCCACAGTGGAGTATAGCTATGCATACCCTACACTGCCACCAATGGTGTGCACTACAGAAGTACCCCTAGACTACTTAGCCAATCAATGATAGTATTTTGCATTGACAAGCGGTAAGGGAGAACAGGAATCCTATTACTAATCTCTCTCAAAGAAGTTGAGCAGCACCTCCAAGAGGGTGCAGATCCCTTCTGAACCAAGTCTCCTTGATAAAGCTTGTCTAGAACCCTGTGCAGGTAGAAAATCTGCATCCACAGATATCTGCAGATTTGCAGGGTTCTGAGGATATCATTAGAACATACAATAGTTGTTTATACAAAGAGTTTGGAAAGGATTACTGAAGACAGGGAGAAAAGCACACTAGCTTCTCCAACAGCACAAAAACTAGGTTAAGAGTTACTCATTCAAAGTATGCCCTCAAGTACGATCAAGAATTTGTAAATGAAGAGACTGTTAAAGCTGAAATCGTCAAAACTAACTTAAAACTTCAGTTTTGGTAAATAGGATAACCAAAGTTTTTTGAAGTTTAGAAACTTGAATATAGCTCAAACATTAGTATTCCCTTATTTGAGCCTTGTAGTCACTACTCAGTGAGCTCTAAGAGGCCTAATTGACAGGGGATTTGAAAAAAACTGGTGATTTATTGCCTTTTTTGAGATTATAAATCAAGTGAAAGTGTGAGTTCAAGAAATCCCAAACCACCACAACATTTTTATATTCAACTTAATGGGTAATTCATATAATAAAGCTTTCAATTCTTCAAGCTAGTTTATTTGGAATTCTTCAAGAACTAGTTTTAAATGATCGTACCAATAAGCTTAAAAGCCACTTAGCCATTTCATCATCATTTCTTTCTGAAAATGAAGTAGGATGCAAAATATATTTTTATTGTAAAGTTGGATTCTTACCTCATCATACATGAATTGCAGCGTTAAAGCAGATTTTCCTACGCCACCACTTCCCACCATGATTACTTTGTGTAAAGCCAAAGAATTTTGACTTTTGGGCTTATTTGCAGCCATCTTTGGATTGCAGCTATTTGACAGAAGTAAACAGAATCTAGAAGGGGAAATAAAGTACTTCCATTAGTTAGTGCTTGTGTACTGTTTAAACAGATTACCAGTAAAGTTTCAGGGACATATGTATTCAAGGAATTTGTTTCAGTTGTTACCCTTGGTTTTCTTTTAGTGAAAGTAGGGTATGTGCCGCATGTCTATCTGGTTCCTACTATTTTCACTACAATGATGCTGGAGATTTTTTTTTTTTTTTTTTTTTTTTTTTTAAGATAAAGGTAAATCAATAGCAAGGAAAGCCCTCTCCCATGAAACAGCAGTGCAAACTAGCCAAGAGTTAGATATTAAAATATGTCACCTGCTTGTGGAGTACAGCATGTTTTCTTGAATGCAGTAAGTCATTTGTATGTTTGTAAAACTAGCAATACTTTTAAACAAGATTTCTCTTCTGACAAAAACATAAGTCAATATCACACAAGAAAACAAGCTGTACTCCATCAAAGGAAGGAAGTGAGAGGTTTGTGGGAATTTACAAGTTCAGCAGTAAGTAGTCAAAATATACTCCTAGTAAATTAAGAGTGCAGTTAGTGTAGTCTTTGAATGGAAAACAAAAAACCCAGATCTGAATACAACTTAACCCCTTACCATCAAATGGCATAGTTGTGGCAAAAAAGGTGGAAGAGCTAAAAGTATATTTTGGTTTAGAACCAAATCAACTTGCACTCTTATGATGCAAAATGCTACTACCATGCATCCAAGTACTTAACATTTGCAATTCGTGCCTCAATTCCACATCTTGTTACATGCATGTAGACCCCCTGCAACTCACTGACTTCAATGAATTCTGCCCATGCAGACAGTTGCAGGATTAGGACCCAACTGTGTACACCAAGGAAACTCATATGTATTATAGCAGGGGTAGGCAACCTATGGCACACGTGCCGAAGGCAGCATGCAAGATGATTTTCAGCGGCACTCACACTGCCTGCATCCTGGGCACTGGTCCTGGGGGCTCTGCATTTTAATTTTAAATGAAGTTTCTTAAACATTTTAAAAACCTTTACTTTACATACAATAGTTTAGTTATATATTATCAACAGAGACCTTCTAAAAAATATTAGAATGTATTACCAGCATGCGAAACCTTAATTAGAATGAATAAATGAAGACTCGGCACACCACTTCTGAAAGGTTGCTGACTCCTGTATTATAGGAAGCCAGCAAGGGGTCATTCATTCAAACTCCAGTAGATCTTTGTGCTTTTAGTTCAGTCCCTTCCTGAGGGTTTAGGCGAGTACCATCCTAGCAGACTGGACTGTTCCCTTTAGAGTCAGCCAATGCACTCCTATATATTAGACCCCTCGTTTAGAAGTGAGGTATTCCCATCTGTGATGTTATGAGTATAATATAATCTCACTGAAAGGTGACAGGGCTAGAGAGTTAATTAACTCACTTCACCAACTGACCTGACCCATGGGTGAACCTTAAGAACTGGTTAGCAAGATATGTAAATGAATAGAGCTTTGAAATGCAAGTCTGCATTGTTAGAGGTAGAAGAGGTGTTTGCTCAGGTCTTGTGATGTAAGCAAACAAGTCTTGTCTATTGCTATAGTTTTAATTCAAAGATCAAAAAAGGAATATTAGCATTTATGATGATACTCGAGTGAAATAGTATTATTGTCTATGTGTCTCTTTGAAGGTTGTGGTAACCTGTATCTGAACTGTTTAATGGATAAATTACTCTGTGCTAATTGCCAGGATGTTTGGGAGAAAGAGTTAAGTCTATTGTTTTCTCAGGCCAAAAGGCTGCTGGAAATGTTTAAGAAGCCGGGGACACGATCCTGCATCTCAGATCTGCTTTGGGGTTTCAAGAGGGGGAACCTTAAGCCACAAGGATTGAGATCCCCAGTCATTGACTGGAGCCACCCTGAATATGGACATTGGACTATAAACCTACGGACTATTTCTAAAAGGACTTTTGGCTGCTACAAGCTCACCTCTACTATGTATCTGAACCTCAGGAATTGAAGTCTGTATGTATATTGATCTTTCAACCAACACACTTTTCTTTTCTAATAAATTTTAGCTTAGTTAATAATTGGCTATAGCATGTATTTTGAGAAAGATCTAAGTTATAATTGGACCTGGGTATGTGGCTGATCCTTTGGGATTGGAAGAACCTTTTCTTTTATATGACGATATAAGATTTTCAGGAATCATCATCATATGTTTGACAGGTGTGTCTGGATGGAGGCCTGAGGCTGGGCACTTTAAGGGAACTGCGTTGTTAGGACTTCTATAGTACCTCGCTGGTCACTTAGAAGCTCTTGTGCTGGTTGGTAAGTCTAAGTATGGAAATCACCACCAGCGTTTGGTGTTTGTCTGCCCCATTTTGTTTGCAGTTCACCCTGACTGAGTGACCTCAGCTGGCTCCCACGGGCAGCACCATCACGTCATCCTTCTAAATATTAGTGTTTTGATCCCTTCACTCTCCTTTGCTCCTTGGATTAAAATACCAAGTCTCAAACTCATCTTGAGACAGTGCATTAATGACTGCTACACTTCAGGGGAAGGGAGAAGATCTAGCACATTAGAGCTTTACAAGTTCACACTAACTAGGAACTTAACATGAATTACAAAGTTCTGCTAACTAGCAAAAGGTAAACAATTACAATGAACTCACTTGTGACAAAATAGTTTGGTTTTATGCAGTATTGTCATGTACTATATTATGAATGTGTACTGAACAGATTATGAAGACTTCCATAACACTACAATTAAGTTTCAGTGTAGAGTTGCCATTTTGTTTGCAAATTAGTACATTTCAGTAGTTTAACTGCTGAGATGAAAATTACTTTATACAAGTGCATATGAACACTTCAGTTGGAGCCCATGTACTGAGAGGTTATTAAAAATGTAATATGGAAAATGTCAACTGAAGCTTCATTCCCAGGCTGTCTAAAAAACCTGAGATCCTCTGGATCACATCAGTAACGCTATTCATTATGTTGTCAAAGAATTCTGAAAATGCAATTGAAAATTAAGTGGCTTAAATTGTTTCACCCATAAAGGTTATCTAAGTGAAGGAAGTCTGAGCAAGCTGCTGTACTAATTATAGACATGAGGCAGAGTGAGGGAGATATAGCAAATATATTCAGCTTATCTACACAACTAAGGCATTAGTTACCCTTCCCACTTAGAAGATTTACACAATCTAAAAAGACATAACGCATTCACTATTTAAGACTTAGAAATTGTTGTAATATCCCTCAGCTATAGAGTGACTATTTTTGTTTAGAGTCAATTTAGGATGAAGACATGTATACATTTAAAGCCTGAGAAAAAGTATAAAGACACTTGCGCTGTAGCATATTTGTAGCTTATGACAGCATAAGCTTTGTCACTCAGGGCTGTGAATAAGCCATTCCCCTAAGCGACAGTTACACCAACATAAGCATTTGTGTACACAGTGCCATGTCAGCAGGAGAATTTCTCCAATCGACATAGCTTCTGCCAATTGCGGAAGTGGGTTTTTATGCCGATGGGAGAGCTCTTTCCCATAGGCAGAGAGAGTCTTCACCAGACAGGGTGCAGCTGCGCTGCTGCAGTGCTGTATGGGTAGATATGGTCTTAGTGCAATTAGGACTGGACATTTCACGCTAATCTGTATCTAAGAAAAGTCTTTCCTACAGACACTGAGTAGTTCAGCTGAATGCAATGGAGCTACTGACATGCTCATGTTTCTGCAGGCCATAAACACCAATACCTAGGAAATTCTGATTGACTGTTAGACTACAGTGTCTTTGAAGGCATCTGCAATACTTTAAATAGACAATCAACTAGGAAATTCACATTTGTCCAAAAGTTTTATCTACTAAAACTACACAACTGTAAGAGTACTATACCTGGAAGTAAGACAAATTGTTAATTTCACGTTACTCTGAGACACTACTTTGAAATTGTTCTCTATAGTCTATTGTAAGGATTATTCTGCTTGCATATAAATTGTAAAGTATTTGCAATTAAAAGATTATCAAGGTTTTTTTTGTAGTCATTTTCAAAACCCTTGATAGTGTCTCTTTAAAGAAAAATGCACAACTGCTTGAATCAAGGAAATAGGTGCCAACTTAAATCAGATTGGCTAACCAATTAACACTGTGCTCTTTGAGTCACACGTCAGTGAAGTTATTGCAGCCCATTTCAGGTAAGTACCAATGAACTGCATTCCTACAAATGGGTGGGATGTTGAAGATTAGATACAAGTTTTGCTATACTGAGTTTAAGTCTTATCAGAGAATTTAATTTTGTCATATACTATAAAACAATAGATCAAATTTGGCTGTGGAAAGAGTTCCAAGGTCAGTATTCAGTTTTTGTATTAAGGTCTTAGTGATCCAGAAGACAGCACGATTAACTAAACTGGCATGTGCTGAACACCTGTAAGGACTGAGGGATGAGTTAAAAAATAGGAGATTAAGAGAGTAGTTTGCATTGTTCCATGGAAAGACATTCTGGAACAAACATTCCATGAGACAAAGCTGAAAAGCACCAATATTAGAAGAAACCTGAGAAACCACAGCAAAATTATGGAGGTGCCTGGCAGCAGCTCCATACTTATGGTCACATTTGACATGATGTTTCCTCTAGAACTAGGTGGCCAACTGGTGTAAAGTTTCAGTTTTGAATTCATGTAGTTTGGTTTTTATACCTTTAATAGTATAAAAATCAGGGCTCTGGCTGAAGTGTTCTCTGGGCAGCCCTACTTTTTGTTGACATAGAAAAGTGTTATCTGCATAAGCTATGGTAAAGAGGACTGTCCCAACTATACCCATTGCACCAGATCATTTTTCCAGTGTTGGATTCTGGTCACTTAGCTATTATCCACACTAACTGAAAATTTATACACTGCACACAAGCCTGATTGATGAGGGCTGAGCACACAAAGCTGTATCATAAGTTACACTTGATTTCATTCTACAACAGAAGAGTTCATATGCAGCTCCTGATGGAAAATAGACCTCTGAGGGGTATAATGCAGTTGCTGACTGTGTCCATTTCCCCACCAACTCTTAATAAAAACCCAGTAAGATTTTTTTTTAAATAAAAAAGCTTTATTCTGAACCTTTAGAGTTGCCACAGACACACCCCTGATAAGCTTACAAAAGCAAGGAAATTAAGGCAAGACACTTATCACTATAGCTGTACATCGTAAGGTCTGGTGCATTGTCTACCTGAGGGGCATTTGCCTTCCTCATTCCCTTCCGCACAGAGCCCTTTACCATATTTTTCCTCCCAATGTTAGGTGGAGGTCTCTGAAGTAGCTGGTTGTGTTTGGAGAAAAAAAAAAAGTCTAGTGGGGCATATATGCAGGAAAGGTGAAAAGTAGTAATACTTATGGTTGTGGTGTGTGGTATTGGGAAGGGGTGCATTTATGGCTGAAAAAGGTAGAACTCAATCGGCTTAACTTAGTTTCCTCTTGTGGAAGCAGGTATCCTGTGTAGCAACCATTACTGGTACTAAAATACAACACTGAATCATGTCACAATGCTCACTGTCATCTCATTTGTTACAGGTTCTCAGATCCTACCTCCACATTCTGTTCCATGCGCCTCGATACCAGGAAAACGACAGGCCAGAGTTCAGAGAACAGTGAAAAGGGCATCATCTAAACCAGGGGGTCTCAAACTTGGTTTGCAGCTTGTTCTGGGTAAGCCCCTGGCAGGCTGCAAGATGCTTTGTTTACCTTTATTTAATGGTGTTAAATATTTAAAAGTGTTTTTAATTGGGGGGGTGCACTCAGAGGCTTGTTATATGAAAGGAGTCACCAGTTCAAGAGTTTGAGAATCACTGACATATGTTGCAAGTCTTCAGGAAATGTCCCTCTTTGGCATTATTGGGTAGAAACAAGGGTCTGATGGAGACTATTTAAAGAGCCTGACTACACTGTATTAAAAGCTTTATTAGAACCTATTCCTATAGTGCTTAAATGCATTAGTTACAGGAAAAATTTATAGACTATGAAGTGCATATTTGCCTCTTTGATGCATGCCTAACTCTTGCACTGACAAATTTGAGAAGCACAGGCTCCAAAAATGCCTCCCAGCTTATCAGAAAAAGTCCTCCCACTCAGCATGATGTTCCAATTTAGGTTCAACAAGTCCATTAGGAGAAAAGGTTGGGTACGTTAAGCTTTTTTTGATGCATGATGCAAACTTGTTAGTTTCAGAATCTTCTCATTTGTATGAATAATTTCCCTGTATTAGATGATAGTAAGTAGGACAAGAGTTTCAGAAAGTAACAGCAAAAATAGAACTAGCTATAAAGGTAGGCATCTGACCCATTGGGATAAATTACAATGTGAATTTACATTCAAGTTTCTACAAAGATTTCTGGTAGGATTTTTTTCCACATGACTTGCTCAGTTATTTCTTCTCTAAGGTCTCTTAATGCCCTATACCTGCTGAGATTAGTCTTCCCTTTTGGGCTATATTCATAGGAAATTAGGCACACCCATTCTTTACAAGGACCTCATTCCTTTCTCTACTTGCTCAAGATGTAAACCAAGGAAACATCACCTGCAACCCCTTTATTCATGGTAGTGATGCCATTTTCCCCCCTGCTGGAAAAAGCTCCCCATCTTATTGGGAAAGCGTCAGGAAAAAATTGAGAACTCTTAGCTACTTTGGGATAATAAATGTATTCTGGATTCAAGTTTAACAGAAAGCACTTTCAAGTTATACTGGTGTGTTCTCAAGCCTGCACCTCAGAACTCCTCTTCTGTATACCTATGAACAAAGTAAAATCTCAGTCTGGTGTCCCTATCCTACTTAGCCCAATATCTAATCTTATTTGGTCTCCCTGAAAGCTAAGTAGTAGTACAAAAGCATGGAGTTAGAAATTTAGGCACTCTTGTTTGTGGACACATGACTACTGATGTCCAATTCCCCAGTGACAAAGTTCTAAACTATCCAGTGATCAGCTAAAAACTAACTAAAAATTATGGAAATTCCTTCGCTGTGACTGTCTCGCAGCAAACCTGGACCGTTTTTTGTTGAGAAAAACATGGCTGTGGAAATTGGAACCCTGAATATAAAGTGCAGGAAATCAAAGGCATTTATGGGATCAGTAACTCCAGAATGTTGTGGATGAAAATTACATTTTTAGTATCAGTTTACTTTTCAGTTACTGTAACACATTCAGGTGGCTTGTCAGTGCATAAAGAGGAATCTCAAATCTTAACATAGTATACTGAAGATAGAGTTGGCTAAATTAACAGGGCTGGTGACCTGAGAATACTTGTAATTTATATGACATTGAGAGAAATGGAAATCAAAATCTAAATTGAAGAAGCTCTGCAGGGAGTTTCCAGTTTGCTTCTCATATGTCCCAATGAGCAAGCTGTAAAGTTTCTGATGTCCTGCTATCCTATTCAGACTGAATGATACCACCACAAATTTTTGGATTATTTTGGGTATCAGAGTTAGAGTGAAAGTTTCTAACGGCAATGGGGAAAAAAGCTTTGTATACACTGGCTGCCACAGACTGTATAGAATAGGTTTTCTAACAGAATAAAAAAATTGCTTTAGGATAACACCTAAACACAAAAATCAAAAATTACACAGGGCATTTATTCGCTGCAGGAGTTACACTGCTACAGAATGCAGTCCTTTAACAGTTCTACTTCACAGTTACCTGAGATTCTGGTAAACTGTCTATTGTTGGTCAAGCAATGCAAGGTCAAATAGATTCCATCAAGTTGAGTAATTTGCACAGCACAAAAAACTGTCGTGAATAAACTACAGCTATCAAACTATTAATAAAGTTAAGCATGAATAATAAAATTGCAATTAATAGTGCAACTAATCATGCTGTTAAATAGAATACCATTTAAATACTTTTAGATGTTTTCCACATTTTCAAATATATTGATTACACTTTATATTACTACAAAGTGAGCATTGTTCAATTACACCACAGAATACAAATATTTGCACTGTAAAAAACCTAATACAAATTCTGTAGTCCAATCTCTATTGTGAAAGTTGAACCTGCATTCAAACAAAATATAGAACTTTAGTGCCTACCAGTCCAATCAGTCCTACTTTTTGTTCAGCCAGTCACTCAAATCTGGTTACCACTTGCAGAAGATAATGCTGCCTGCTTGTTTACAATGTCATCTGAAAGTGAGAACAGGCCTTTGCATGGCACTGTTGTAGCCAGCATCACAAGATATTTACATGCCAGATGAGCTAAAGATTCACATGTCTTCCCTTGATGCTCCAACCACCATTCCAGATTACATGCTGATGATGGGTGCTGCTTGATAACAATCCAAAGCAGTGTTGACTGATACGTGTTCTCTTTCATCATCTGATGATGCCACCAGCAGAAGGTCAATTTTCTTTTTTGGTTGTTTGGGTTCTGTAGTTTCTGCATCAGAGTGCTGCTTTTCTAAGACTTCTGAAAGCATGCTCCATACCTCACCCTTCTCAGATTTTGGAAGGCACTTCATATTTCTTAAATCTTGGGTCAAGTGCTGTAGCAATCTTTAGAAATTTGACATTGGTATCTTTGCATTTTGTCAAATTTGCAATGAAAATGTTCCTAGAATGAACATGTGCTGGGTCCTCACCCAAGACTGCTACAATATGAACTATATGGCAGAATTTGGGTAAAGCAGCGCAGAAAACACACTGAACTCCTTGGGGGAGAATTGTCACAAATTTAATTAACTTTTTTTTTTAAAATGAGTCAGCATGGAAGCAAGTCCTCTGGAATCATGGCTGAGAAGGTATATGAATCCTTAGCGCATCTGGCATGTAAACATCTTGCCATGCCAGCTACAACAGTGCTATGCAAACCCCTTCTTTCACGTTCAGGTGAGATGGTAATTAAGTGGGAAGCATTATCTCCTGCAAACGTAAAAATCAACTTGTTCCTCTTAGTGACTGGCAGAAGTAGGACTGAGTGGACTTGTTTTACATTGTTTTATTTTTGAGTGCAGTTAGGTAACAAAAAAAAACAACACACTTTATAAGTTGCATTTTCATGAAAAAGAAACTGAACTACAGTACCTGTATGAGGTGAACTGAAAAATACTATTTCCTTTATCATTTCTCCAGTGCAAATATTTGTAATAAAAAAATATAAGTGAGCACTGTACATTTTGCATTCTGTGTCGTAGTTGAAATGGATATATTTGAAAATGTAGAAAAACATCCAAAAGTATTTAATAAATTTCAATTGGTATTCTATTGTTTATCAGTGTGATTAATTTGAGTTTAATCAGTTAACTCAAGCAATTAATCGACAGCATCAGCATGCATCTGACAAAGTGGGTATTCACCCACGAAAGCTCATGCTCTAATATGTTTGTTAATCTATAAGGTGCCACAGGACTCTTTGCTGCTTTTACAGATCCAGACTAACACGGCTACCCCTCTGATACTGTAACACATGGGAATCTGATCTTGAATTATGGAAGTACAGTCATGTGGTCATGAAGTTAATCATGTCTAGATGCAGGAAGAAAGACCAAAGGAGGGGAGCATATAAATAAGGGCCTCATTTGTTTTCCAGGATGAATATACTTAAACTAGATCAAGACATGCACATTTGTTGCCCAAGCTTTGCTTCCCCTCTATTTGAATGGCAGGAAGTAGAGGCACATGCAATTATCTCATTATTTTCTCAAAATTAGAGTATTGAGATAGTGTCATGAAACTAGTTTTATTCCACATCCCTATACATACAAAAAAGGTATGTCACACTGACAAACTTCTGAAGACTCCCAATTGCTTTAACACTATTAGTATTTAGTTTCCCAAAGTAATATGCTGGAACATTAACAGATACACTACGAATGCCCCAAAGTCAGGAACGATGTGAATTACTGACCAAATATTAATGCCAATATCTGTACTTTGCTTGAATAAAAAAAGTTTAACCCCTATCAGACTGAATTTCACCTTACTAGATAAAAAGAACATAACAGGACAATTATTGAGTGATCCTTCCCCCCATTATCTTGACCCAGTTTCTGACAGTCAGAGGCTTAGGGACACCCAAACCATGGGGTTGAATCCTTGACCAACTTGGCTAATAGCCATGATGGACCTATCATCCTGAACTTTATTCTTTTTTTTAAACCCAGTACTACTTTTGGCCTTCACAACATCCCCGACAATGAGTTCCACAGGTTGACTGTGCATTGTGTGAAGAATTATTTTTGTTTTAAACCTGTTACCCAATTAGTGTCTGACCTCCTGGTTCTTGCCCCTTTACAGTACACAAACACTTCCCTATTCATTTTCTCCACACCATTCATAATTTTAATAGATCACACTCATATCCACCTTTAGTCATCTTTTTCTAAAATGAATGGTGCCAGTCTTTCTAATCTCTCCTGATATGGAAGCTGTTTTGTACCCCTAATAATTTTTATTCCCCTTTTCAGCACGGTTTCCAATTCTAACATTTTTTTCAGAGGGGATGACCAGACCTGCACACAGTATTCAAGATGTGGGAACATGATTTATATAGCAGCACTGATATTTTCTGTATTATCTATCCCTTTCCTAATGGTTCCTAACATTGTTCTTTTTTTGACTGCTGCTGCACACTGAGCAGATGTTTTCAGGGAACTATCCATGACGACTCCAAGATCAAGTGGTAACAGCTAATTTAGAGCCCATCATTTTGTACATAAAGTTGATTTTCTCCCCACATGCATAACTTAACACTTAACACTGACTCATCTGCAATTTTTTCACCCAGTCACAAGAGACCCCTTTATAACTCTTTGCATTCAGTTTTAGATTAACTATCTAGAGTAATTTAGTATTCTCTGCAACTCTGCCACCTCACTGTTCACCCATTTTTCCATATCATTAATATGTTAAACAGGACAGGAACCAGTACAGATCCTTGGGGGACCCTGCTATTTACTACTTTCCATTGCGAAGACTGATCATTTAATTCCTGTCTTTTGTTTCCTCTCTTAACCAGTTACTGATCCATGAGAGGACCTTCCTTCTTATCCATGACAACTGCTTACTTTGTTTAAGAGCCTTTGACGAAGGACCTTGTTTAATGGAGCTTTCTGAAATCCCAAGTACACTATATCAACTGGATCACCTTTGTCCACACACTTGACACCCTGCCCCCCGCCAAATTCTTATGTATTAGTAAACATGTCCCCTCACAAAAGCGGCAAGGACTCTTCCCCAACATACACAGCTGATAATTTTGTTGTTTTCTGTAGTTTCCAAGCAATTTGCCTGGCACTTAAGTTAGGCTTACAGACCTGAAAGTGCCAGGATTGCTGGTGGAACCTTTTACTAAAACAAAATAAAAAAAAAAAAAAAAAAAATCGGCATCACATTGGAGAATAACTAATCTGGTACAGAGGTGGATTTAAGTGATAGAATATGCACCACAGTTCTGCAATTTCATTTTTGAGTTCCTTCAGAACTCTTGGGTGAATTCCATCTGCTCTGTGACTTACTGTTTAATTTGTCAGTTTGAGGTCAGAGGAAGTTTTGCAACAGTTCCTCAGATCTGTCTCCTCCTAAAAAGGATGGCTCAAATGTGGGGGGAATCTCCCCTACATCCTCTGTAGAGGAGAGAAATGCAAATAATTTAGTTTCTCTGCTATGGCCTCACCATCCTTGACTGCTCTGTTAGCACCACGATTGTCCAGGGGCCCCACTGTCTGACAGACTTCCTGCAGCTAATGTATACTTAAACAAAAAACGGGAGTTGTGTGTCCTTAGCTAACTCCTCTTTAAATTCTTTCTTGGCCTGCCTTATTATACTTTTACATTTCTCCACCCACCCCCATCAGCACAGTCTGTCATTCCTATATATTTAGTATCCTGGTATAACCCCATCCCTTTGATTCTCCTCATTCCACCAAGTGTCTGTGATGCCTATTAGATCAATATCTTCATTTAATTACAAGTACTCTATCTAGCTCACCTATCTTATATACAAATGCAAGAAGTGTAAATTCTAAACACTTGCATATTTGCCTTCATGTGTTGTATTTAAATGGGACTGTTTCTCCTTAGCCCCTACCTGTCCTTTCCCAATTTCTTTCCTATCTTCAATAAATTCCATCTCTAAGGGATGTCTCTGCCTATAACATGTGCTCTTTCACACCTGTGCTTTCCAACAATACTTAGTTTTAAAAAAAATTTCTACACACCAGCAGTCTTGTTCCACTTGGTTTAGGTGGAGCCCATCCTTCCCAGCTCTTAATCTCACTTTAAGTCCACCTAATAAGATAAATCTATTAAACAGCAGGATACCAAGGGAGGAGACAGTTGACAAGGAACCCAGGAACCAAATCCTGCTACAAACCCTGGTGCCACATTTCTAGTCAAGGGACACCATCATAGGACCTAGCCACATCAGCCACATCATCAGGGGCTTGTTCACCTGCACATCTACCAATGTGATATACGCCATCATGTGCCAGTAACGCCCGTTTGCCATGTACATTGGCCAAACTGGACAGTGTCTATGCAAAATAGACAGACAAATCTGACATCAGGAATCACCACATTCAAAAACCAGTAAGAGAACACTTCAATCTCTCTGGTCACTCAGACCTCAAAGTGGCAATTCTTCAACAAAAAACTCAGACTCCAGTGTGAAGCTACAGAACTGGAATTAATTTGCGAACTAGATACCATCAGATTAGGCCTGAATAAAGACTGGGAGTGGCTGGGTCATTACAAAACCTAAACCTATTTCCCTAATACTAATTTCTCCCTATTGTTACTCACACCTTGTCAACTGTCTGTAATGGGCCACTTTCTTGCCAGTTCAAAAAAAAAAAAAAAAAAAAGAAGATTTCTCCTCCCTTGGTATCCTGCTTTTAATTGATTTATCTTGTTAGATGGACTTAACACTAGTAAAGCAACCCACATCCTCTCATATTTATACCTGCTCCTGTATCTTTTACTTCATACATCTGAGGAAGTGGGTTGTAGCCCACAAAAGCTTATGCCCAAATAAATTTGTTAGTCTAAGGTGCCACAGGGATTCTTCTTTGCTGATACATACTAACACAGCTATCACTGAAACCTGTAATAAATCTCAAACTCTTCTTCCTACACTATCATCTTGTTCACGCATTAACCTGCAGTTCTGCCTGTCTTCATAGAACTATAAACAGCCTTAGCATGGAGTCCATTCCCCTGGGCACTGAGGTCTTTGTCTGCCTTTGATACATGGTCCCTTACACCAAAATTCACAATATTCAGGTTACTCCCGATCCTAGAGGGCCAGTCACTTAACCGGTCAATTGCATCCCAGATCTCCCAAGACAACACTTATAGCCAGTAATCAACTAAACATGTCTTAAGAAATTAGAGTAATTTACAAGGTTAAAGCAGGTAAATACATAAGTGAGTTTTAGGTTTCAAAAAGTAGCTACTATACATGCAAGCTTTATATGTCCCTTATGGCTAAGCCAAACTAAGCAGCTTGGGGATTTCTTGCTTACGCTTAGAAATACTACCTACTCTGAATTCCAAGCAGCATAGCAATACAGTTCCTTTTTGTGAGACGTTATTCCCTTCCCCGAGTTCAAGCTGATGGGATGAGTTTATGTGCAGGTCAGGTCCCATCTTTGTGGGTGTTGGGGGAGCAATCAAAGTTTCTCCTTTGATGTTTCACAATGGCTCATTTTGTTTCAGAGGGCCTTGTTGTAAGCAGGACCAGCACTTTATTAATATTCTTTCCTGTTTGGTGAATTACACAATTAGAGGTTTACAATGCAAACACCCAATATAACTATACTGCAGGCTACAGATGTAAGTGAGATCAATACATGGAGCAACCTACGAGGATTTCATCAAGTCTGAACACTAAAAACTCAACATCTAATTTTAACAATGCTAACACATGGGTGAGCCAGTATGGCTTTCAGCTACACATACGTCAAGGTTCAGTGAGGCCTAGGAATCTGTCAGTATCACAGCTACTATGGAGGTCCTGGACTTCCAATTTCTTACCTAGCAGCCTACATTTGGTCTTCAGGATACATTCCCCTACTAGTACCACAACCACAGGCTTCCCCCAGCACTGCCTCTAAGTCTGTCTAGAAGTCTTGTGAAATCAACCACCTTCACACCAAGCAGGCAATCTACCATGCCCTTCTCCAGTCATCACAAATCCAGTTACTACCTGGCTCTTCCTAGTAACAGGGATCTCTATGAAGGGGTATTCTCAGTGCAAGGGGATACCATGACATCTGGAAGAAGGGTCCCAACTATGGGTTTGTTTCCCTCTGCTCTAGCTTGATGGTCTCATACTTTAATCCTCAACAGCACAGACATGGTCCCATCCACAGTCTGGCATTCTATTTTGTCCCTGAAAGCCTCATCTACTACTCTGTCTCCCTTAGCTTCTTCAGTTCAGACACTCTAGCCTCACGAGCCTGTACTGTGTCTGAGAGCTGTGAGCTGATTTTACCATAGGCACAACCTGCCCACAAGGCAAGTAATCCTTCATACTGCATTCAGTGTATTATACTGGAAAGCCCACACTGCTACTGGACTTCTGCTGCCTTATTTTTACTCTTGCAAGGTCACAGAATCATAGACTATCAGAGTTGGAAGAGACCTCAGGAGGTCATCTAGTCCAACCCCCTGCTCAAAGCAGGACCAATCCCCAGACAGATTTTTGCCCTAATCCCTAAATGGCCCCCTCAAGGATTGAATTCACAACCCTGGGTTTAGCAGGCCAATGCTCAAACCACTGAGCTATCCCTCCTGCCTCTTTTTTGGATCAGGGGATGTGATATTGGTTTTCGTTTAGAGTATTCTAAACATTGCATTCCCCATCTCCTGTTAGCTGCTCCTTTTTAACTCTGATTGCCTCGGAGCTGGCTTTTTAAAGCCATGTTTTCTGAGTTAGTGCCCCCCCCACAATCAGAGAATCCAAAGGGGTTAGAGATCCAAGGATAACAGGAAAGAGCCTTGTTAGTAAGTTCTCAACCTAGCCTAGCAGGCTACATGGCTTATCAGTTTTGCAAACAGACCCTTCTATACTCTTCAAGTAAGCAAGCAAACTAAAAAACAAGTTACACTTAAAATGAGCAGCTCCATCTCTTTTCCAGAATGACAGCACAGATGTCTCACACCAGCAATGAAGCAGAGAAGTGAAACAGCTGTCAATTAAATTGAAGGGTCATAAGCCTAAGAGTGAATTCTTCTGAGAAACCACCACCACCTTTCAAGTGCGAACAAGGTTATGCCACTAGCAGACATGATACCCTAGTGCATTATCACTAGATTAGCATCTCAAACTTTGCATTATAATTAATACTAGAAAATGCCCGTTTTGTTCTGCCCAAAAATGTAACAATTCATAAGGTAAGCCACATTAGGCACAGACCAGATGTTTATAAGCAGCATTTCTACTCTGAAAATTACTTAAATGCCACCTTCTTACACAAGTCCATCCTTCAGTCATCTACTTATTTAACTGAAATGTTTTCACTGTTTTAATCCTGCTAATGCTCTAGAGCCAACCACCAAAATGCAAGCTAAATTCTATTCCTTCTCATGCAACAGAGTTACTAAAAGCCCACCATTTACACCTGTACAAACAACCCTCATTCTTTTCATGGAGTTTCAGAGGCATAACATAGGAGCCATAGAATCTGTAGAACCTTTAGTATTGGTGCTGGATGAGAAGGAATGAACATGAGTTGAATTTCTAGCTAGGCTTTTACATGCCACACATCCAAGTGCTGGGACTTTGTATTAAGCCAGTACTGCACCTAGCTGAAAGCTAGTTTCAGTTTTCTGACTGGGCTTATTGGATATCCTTTTCTGCAAAATGGCTCTCCTACATGAAGTTTGGAAATTAGTTTCAATTAAACCTACTTCCATGAGCAAATCGGATTTTTCATTCTGGTGAGAAAAGGAACATGTTTTCTTGAAGTATGTTTGGTTTCAAACTAGTGGAAAAGTCAAGGAACAGTGGCTTTATACCAATTCTGGTATTTCTACTGTATATAGTTTTAAACACCTATATAAGTTTTTGTAGAATCAATTCTGCTTCAGTTTCCTCTCCCCACAATTGAAAATTATGTTTTCCATCAAATACATTGACTCCTGCTTACCGAAACCTTATGAAGAAACTCCGAATGGATTTTAACTGTAGTCTGAGCTGGAAGACATAAGTGGTTGTTACAAAATTTTTTCCGAGAGTTAACCCCTAAACTTTGTAATTGCAAATGAGAGCATTTATATATTAGATTGGTGTATTCTAAAGTGGATGCTAAAAGCCTAACTAAAGCCAACTGTGCATGACATGCTCCTGAGCTCCAGCCTGCAGCTAGCTCCAAAAACAGTGCTTTTGTTAAGGTATCCTCCCCTAACCCCAGGTTTTGAATGCAACACTTATGAATTTGTCCTAGCTTTGGACCAGAGAAAAGCATAAATAAGTATGCTTTACTTTCATGTGTCAGAAGTTAGGTCTTGTCTTGCTCCATGACAATGTTAAACTTTTGGACAGTTAAACTGAAGCATATTAAGACAGTATATTAAAATGATCTAGTACTTTTACTGCAAATACTTAGAAGCAACAAGGCAAACAGGATCCTCCATAGGACAGTTACACAACACTAAGGATCAGCTAACTTAGGTACAGCCACAGACAGATGAAATCAAGTAGTAATCATGTTTAAGCCAAAACGAAAACTAATCTACCTGGACACAGATGTGACAATTTTACCTTCAGACAGGTCACTCACTTTGAAAAAGTGATCTTGACGAAAAGCCGTACACACAACTTTTAATAGGCTTATTTACATGAGTAACAGTCAAGTGTATATTTGATTCCTGCCCTCTCATGCATTTCTGGATGTAGAAAATGAGTTTGCAAAATACAGATTCCTGAAGAGAAGACTAATAAGGTCATGCAAAGTACGTACTTCAACATGCTCCCTTAATGAGGTCATTACGTATGTCAGTTAACGCCCAGGTTCAATGCTCTTTGCTATAATTTATAAATCTATCTACTAGGTAACATTCTATTCACTATAAATATTTAGGCATCTGTCATGACATAGTAGTGGTTGTGCAAGCACTCAAGAACTCCATAGCTAAAAAAAAAACTGTTTTACAGTTCAGTCTATAATTTAATCAAGTTCCTCCCTCATGCATTGCTTCCTTTTGCTAGCAGGACAGAGTGAGACAGGGTCCTGACACTTATCTCTACGTGGCAATGCACGCCATTAACATCCAGTGTGATAAATTAGATGGACACCCAGCCACCAGTCAGTAGCTATAGAATCCTCCTTAGCAGCTGTACCCTAATTGCCTTAGCTGTAAAGGGTTAAGAGAAGTGTAACCTGAATTGGCACCTGACCAGGGAACCAACAGGAAGGCTGTACCCTTTCAAAATCGAAAAACCACTGGGGAGGTGAAGGGGGCTGTCTCAGCCTGGAGAGAGGGGAAGGAAGCAACAAGCTGTAAGGTTTAAGCCAGGTATGGAAAATCATCTGCATCCATGCCTAGAAATGCCTCATTTGGAACCCAAGATATGTAAATAGCATAGGAAAAAGTTAAGACAGATGTGATTAGGAACCTTTGGTTCGTGGATTTCTCTGTGCTAACCCAAGGTGCTTTTATTTTGCTTGTAACCTTTAAGCTGAACCCCAAATAACTTATTTTTGGTGTTTAATCCCTAAAGCCTAAGTTTTCAGATGTGTTTCTTCCTTTAATAAATTTTATCTTTTTTTAAAGAATCCTTTGATTCCAAAGTCCTTAGACAAGGGGTTGGTCTGTGCTCACACTGCTAAGGCAACTGATTCATTTTTTATTCTCAAGCCTCACCAGGAAAGGTCAGAGGGGTCTTTCATGTGGGTACCCAAGAGTTCAGATTTGGGTGGGTATACCCTGACATCCAGTAAGACAAAAGAATGCTGGGTTTTACATGTCTGACACTATGATTTTTGTCTAAAGCTATCAATTTCTTCAAACATGAAGTAGATGGCCAAAATAAAGTTGAAAACCTAAGTCATAATTTTCCAGCCACTTCTTGCAATCAACATTTAACTTGCACTTGAGCTCTGACATTTTAAAGTGTTTTTTAAACTGAGCTACATCTGCATTTTAGAAGAGAGTCTTTTAGTTGTCATCTTTGATTAGATTTTCAATTCTGGAGTTGTTACAGTGGAGGAGAAAGTTTTAAAGCACATTTTCAGCAGCTGTAGAGCCCAGAAGCTTCATATGTATTTACATGTTTCTTACATGCTGGGGCAAATTAGCTTAGGTTTTCCATGTGACTAGACTCCCACTGGGGAAAAAAAATTTAGTTTCTTCCCTTTCTGAAGACACAATTTAGTCTTATTTGACATCTGGAAAGAATCAGTTCACTCAGTTTCATAGTTTGAGTTGGGATACTATGCCATGGTGTGTGTAGTTCTCATCTAATCCAAGGGTCATGAAACTTACATTTTTCTGTAGATGTGCATGCTAAAATTGTGGTTTTCATTTAAAAGACAATTCGCACACAGCATTTTAACCTATCAGATACAAGTTTACTGTCAAGGAAGGGGAAGAAACCAATTTGATATTACAAAGTCTCCCAACAGTTACATGTTCTTCCCTTTTCTTGGTTATCATAACAAGGATGAAGAGTATTGATAAGTGTTGATCCTCGGACAGATTCAAATTGTTGTCAGTTATCCAACATTTCATCTTAATGTTCAATGTTACTCAGCAGCAAGTTTCCAAAGAAGATTTCCCATCAAAACATGAAGTTAATTTAGAAACTTGGGTCCAGATAATGCAATGACGACATCTACCTGGGCAGATGCTATTACAAGATCAAAGCTGAAGTTTCTAGAAAAACTACTGAATTTGAAAACCTGTTTTCTGCAGTTACTAGCATCTTACACCTTGCTATATTTGTGTTTTAACATCAGCTGACTATGTTTTGAGTAAAGGGGATAGGAATAAGTTTAAAATGCTTCTTAAAACCCAGCCTTTTTCAGACAAGTCTATTCAGCTATTCCACTATTATGCTGTAGTTAATATAAACCAAATGAGTACTAAGACAAGCCAAAGAGGAGTCTCATAGACTTTAAGGTCAGAAGGGACCATTCTGATCATCTAGTCTGACCTCCTGCACAGTGCAGGCCAGTCTCTATAACAACCCCCTAACCTATGTCTGAGTTATTGAAGTCCTCAAATTGTGGTTTGAAGACTTCAAGCTGCAGAGAATCCTCCATAAAGACTACTGCAAAGAGGAGTCCATAACTTGACTTTTTTTATGTTAGGCAAATGTCACATTTAACCAATCTTCATCTCTTTAATTATATTCATGTGCCTGGAATAAAATTTCAATGTCAATTTTATGAGCTGTTCAGGATGAGTTAATGCTTGGAATTCCATACAAAAGTAAAACAGTAACCTCAATACTGAAGTTCTCAGGACATAGATTTCACAAAAGTTCCTTGAAGGAACCAAGGTGGTGAGTGTTTGTAATCTTTCTATTCCTCTTTCAGAAGGTCTGCGTAAGGGAGAGATGTCTTCATATCGCAAAAATAAAGTCTTTTGCATAAAAGAGGAAGGAAAATTCACACTGGTACAACTTCCTTATCCCCATCTATTTATATTCACACACACTGCAGTTTTAGTATTTAACAGAAAAGGACACTCAAAGAAATAGCACTCTACTGCAGAAGTCCCCACAGCATTTAGATGTAAAATATTGATTTATTGAATATGATAGTGACATTTCCTCTTGTTCTTGTGCTGCACAATATTAGGAAAGGACTTGATACTTAGAAGCAGAGCACATCTTTTTTTCCCTTTCTAGTCCCCACTAAAAATCACCCCTTTTAGAGGGCAAATTTTTTCAACAGAAAGCAGCCATTTGGCCCAACGTGACTCTTCTTCAGAAACCCTAAAACCTACTTTTATCATAGAGCTCAGTCCTCTTCAAGTGCATCTAGGTACCTTATAATCACCACTTCAGTTTTCTTCCTAGTCCGAGACAGATTCTGGGTCACAGAGGCCCCTGTGAGACTGTCACCTGACATGCTGGAATTACCTCTGAGCCTGTTTTCCCTGCCAGTTTTGGACTCCAGAACCCTATCTTGTTGAGCCAGACATGCTAGCCAGATAACAGAGACCCAGGTCTGGTCCACACCCCCAAAGCTGCAGACTTGAACCAAAAACTGCTCAGTAGGTCATCTATCTCAAATACCCAGACACCCAGCTCCCAATGGGATCCAAACACCAAATAAATCCATTTTACTCTATAAAGCTTATAGAAGGTAAACGCAAATTGTCCACCCTCTATAACAGATATGCACAGCTGTTTGCTTCCCCAGGTATTAATCACTTACTCCGGGTTCAATAATAAACAAACATGATTAAGTACAAAAAGTAGGATTTAAGTGGTTTGAAGTAATAACAGAAAACAACAAAGTAAATTTCCAAGCAAAACAAAAAACCACACAAGTCTAAGCCTAATGTATTAGGCAACTTTTTACAGGTAAATCTCACCCTCAGGGACATTCCAATAAGCTTCTTTCACAGACTAGACTCCTTCCTAGTCTGGACCCAAGCCTTTCCCCAGTACAGTTCTGGTCAGTTCTAGCTCAGGAGGTAACTAGGGGTTCTCTCATGACTGGCAGCCACCTCTGTTCTACCTCCTTTTACAGCTTTGGCCCAAGGTGGGAATTGTGTCTTTCTGGGTCCACACCCCTCCTTCTAAATGGAAGAGTACCAGATTTAAGATTGATTTCAGCATGTGAAATGGTCACATGTCCTGTGAGACTCCCCCACCCTTCCATTCTTCCTGGGCTGTCTTACATGACCACAGGAAGGTTTGCAAGTAAACAGAACCATTTACAACCAACTGTGCTAGTCAATGGGAGACATCAAAATTTTGCATAATTACAATAGAATCCCAGAGTTACTTTATATTTCTAGCTTCAGATACAAGAATGATACATTCAACTAGGAGGCATATATTTAGTAGGTTATAACCTTTGTTATGATACCTTACAAGAGACAGTTTGCATAAAGCATATTCTAGTTATATCATATTTACACTCAAGCATATTTCCATAAAACACATGGTATGAAATGTCAGTCTCTATTTGCTACCCTGTATAGCAAGAATCTTGCTTCTATGCCATCTTTGACAGTGAGTTCAGATACTTCAAACTGGCTGAGTTATGCTTGATTAGTGCATTGGATATTTGTGGAATCTCCTTTCAAGGTGCCAACTTAAGAGATGCTAACAATTAAGTAGGTGGCACTCCTATGAACTGTACTGAATATTCTATCACGAACAATACTGTTCAATAAGACTAAAAGGATTTACATTGTCAGCTTTAGACTTCACAGCACAAGCAACTCAGCTGTTCACTAGAAGCTATAAACAAGCAGAGTCATATGCTTACCAGTTTTCATTTTATAGTGTACTTGACTTATGATTCCAACCTTTAAGAGCATCGTTTGCTCATCTGTTCTATGATGGGTTAGCTTATTGACTGCATGTTTACACTCTTGATTAAAAAGAGAAAATTTCAACTACAGTAGTATTCAGACCCCAGTCATCATCAGGGCCCCACTAGGACAAAGTCTGTGCAATTACATAGTAGAATCGCTGTCCTGATCAGTTTACAGGTTTAAAAAACTTGATCTTACAGATGCCAGCCATAAAGGCAGAATTTCACAGGTTTAAAGAGTTGGTTTTGTGCTTAAAGTTTTGAAGCAAAAGCTTCAAAGATTCAAGTGATGTATTACTTAAGTGGAATGTTAGCATTACCAGAATTTTCTATTGTTAACAATAACTTGCTAGAACAAATGTCCTCTAATAATTTTCATGCCAAGATAATTCTCACTGGTTGATTTGTTTAGTATCTGACTTCCAATGTGCTCTCATGTTGTGTACTCACCTTCAGTAACAAATGACAGGCAAAGTGATTAAGGGCCAGATTCTGCCAGCCTTGGTTTGTATAGTAACTCAAGCCACATCTACACTATAAACTTCTACCAACATGGGTATGTCAGTCTGAAACGTAATTTGCAACAGACAGCTGCGCCAGCAAAGTGCCCTAGTGTAAACAAAGTTATACCAGCAAGACTGCTTTTCTCAGTACAGAATATCACTTGGGGGATGAAATATTTTGACAGAGGTACAGTTTTTGGGGTATATCTGTATGTGCAACTATAAGCACTTTGCTAGTATAAGACACTGGTATAGCTATACTGGCAAAGCCTTCCAAGCATAGACCTGGCCTTATTCTGTAGTCTCATTGACTTGAATGGGGTTACTAACAGAACAAGGGATTACTCAAAGCAAATAAGATTTCAGAATCTGGCTGTAAGTGTGAATACTTTTCCAGTTATATTTTTATAAAAAGCTCTCAGGTTTGGAACAGTACCAGTGACATAGGGAAGGGTAGGAGAGACATCCTGGAGGCCAAATTTAGGCTGCTAGGAAAGACTGAAATCCAAGACCTCTATGGAGGAATTCTCAGAGATGCTTCCAGTTCCACTTCCAGGGCCAGGTAGGCAGGCAGAGCTTCAGAGTCTCAATCCATGGATGAGACAATGGTGTAGGGCAGAGTGGTTTAGATTTATTAGGAACTGGGGAAAATTTGGGATAGGGGGAGCCTATACAGAAAGGATGGGCTCCACCTAAACCAAAGTGGATCCAGACTGCTAGCACCTAACATTAAAAAGGTTGCAGAGCAGTTTTTAAAACTATGAGATGGGGGAAAGCTGCAGAGGAGCATGTGGATCTGACAGAGACTTAGAGTCTATTGATAGAGATTCTCTAGGTTTTAGAGAACAGGAGAGGATGGAAGAGGATAAAGTATGGGCCGGGCCAGACCAAATGAGAAAATTCACAGAGAATCTGACACATCAGAAAAGGGCAGACAGTGACAAGTTTTTAAAGTGCTTGTACACAAATGCTAGAAGTATAAATAAGATAGGTCAACTAGAGTGCCTTGTGTTAAAAGAGGATATTGATATAATAAGCATCACAGAAACCTGGTGGAGTGAGGACAATCAATGGGACACAATTATTCTGGGGTATGAAATATATCAGAAGGACAGAACAGGTCATGTGGGGGGAGGGGCACCATATGTGAAAGAAAATGTAGAATCAAATGAAGTAAAAATCTTAAAATCCACATGTTCCATAGAATCTCTATGGATAGTAATTCCATGCTTTAATAAGAACATAACAGTAGGGATCTACCATCAACTATCTGACCAGGACAGCGATACTGACAATGAAATGCTAAGAGAGATTAGAGAGGCTATCAAAATTAAGAACTCAATAATAGTGAGAGATTACAGTTATCCCTATACATGTCACCTTAGGACAAAGTTCAGAGACAAATTTCTTGATACTTTAAACGACTGCTACTTGGAGCAGCTGGTACAGGAACCAACAAGGGGAGAGCCAATTCTCGATTTAGTCCTGAGTGAAGCACAGGATCTGGCCCAAGAGGTAACTATAACAGGACCATTTGGAAATAGTGACCATAATATAACATTTAACATTCCTCTGGTGGGAAGGACACCTCAGCAGCCCAACGCCCTGAAATTAAATGCCACAAAGGGGAACTATGCAAAAGTGAGGTGGTTAGTTAAACAGAAATTAAAAAGGTACAATGACTAGAGTGAAATCCCTGCAAGCTGCATGGACACTTTTCAAAAACACCATAAGAGGCCCAACTTCAATGTACACCCCAAATTTAAAAAACCACAGTAAAAGAACTAAAAGAATAGCCACTGTGGCTTACCCATCATGTAAAAGAAGCAGTGAGATAAAAAGGCATCTTTTAAAAAGTGGAAGTCAAATCCTAGTGAGGTAAAGAGAAAATTTGGCAGTGTTTATGCTCTTAAGTGTAAACATGTAATAAGAAAAGCCAAAAAAGAGTTTGAAGAACAGCTAGCCAAAAAAAAAACCCAAAAGATTTAAGTACATCAGAAGCAGGAAGCCTGCTAAACAACTAGTGGGGCCGCTGGATGATCAAGATACAAAAGTAGCACATAAAGATGATAAAGTCATCGCAGAGAAACTAAGTGAATTCTTTGCTTCTGTTCTTCACAGCTGAGGATGTTAGGGAGATTCCCAAACCTGAGCCATCCTTTGTAAGTTACAAATCTGAGGAATTGTTTGTTTGAGATTGAAGTGTCATTAGAGGTGCTTTTGGAATTAATTATAAACTTAACAACAACAAGTCACCGGGACCAGATAGCATTCACCCAAGAGTTCTAAAAGAACTCAAATGTGAAATTGCAGAACTATTAACTATGGTTTGTAACCTATCCTTTAAATCTGCTTCTGTACTCAGTGACTGGAAGATAGCTAATGTAACGTCAATATTGAACAAGGGCTCTAGAGGTGATCCTGGGAGTTATAGACCAGTAAGTTTAAAGTCAGTACCGGGCAAATTAGTTGAAATAGTAAAGATAAAATTCAGGGCTTTGGAGCTGTGCTCCAGCTCCGCTTCAACTCTAGGAAAAAACCTGCAGCTCCACTGCTCTGGAGCTGCTCCGCACTCCAGGCTCTGCTCCAAAGCTCTGATAAAATTGTCAGGGTATGGCTACACTGGCACTTTACAGCGCTGCAACTTTCATGCTCAGGGGTGTGCACAATACAACGCTGTAAAGCGTCAGTGTAATCAGGGCGGCAGCGCTGGGAGCACGGCTCCCAGCACTGCAAGCTACACCTGTAGAGGATGTGGTTTATGTGCAGCGCTGGGAGAGCTCTCCCCCAGCACTGGCACTCTGACAACACTCACACTTCAAAGCGCTGCCGTGGCAGCGCTTTGAAATTTTGAGTGTAACCATACCTTTAGACACATAGAACAAATTGGACAGAAGTCACAGTCTCTGTAATGGGAAATCACGTCTTACTAATCTATTAGAGTTCTTTGAAGGGGTCAAACAAACATGTGGACAAGGGAAATCCAGTGCACATAGCATACTTAGATTTCCAGAAAGCCTTTGACAAGATCCCTCACCAAAGGCTAAGTTATCCTGGATAAGATGGATGATCCTTTCATGGATTTAGACCTGGTTAAAAGACAGGGAACAAAGGGTAGGAATAAATGGTAAGTTTTCATAAGGGAGGGGGTAACCAGTGGTGTTCCCCAAGGGTCATAAGTGATCTGGAGAAAGGGGTAAACAGTGAGGTGGCAAAGTTTGCATATGATACTAAACTACTCAAAATAGTTAAGATCAAAGCAGACTGAAGATCTTCAAAAAGATCTCACAAAACTAAGTGACTGGGCAACAAAATGGCAAATGAAATTTAATGTGATAAACGTAAAATAATGTATACTGGAAAGTAACCCCAACTATACATACAATTTGATGAGGGCTAATTTAGCTACAACTAATCAGGAAAGATCTTGGAGTCATTGTGGATAGTTCTCCAAAGACATCCACGCAGCGTGCAGTGGCAGTCAAAATAGCAATCATTAAAAAAAGGGATAGAGAATAAGACAGTGTATATCTATATCTATATCTATATCTATATCTATCTCCCCATCCATGATACGCCCACATCTTGAATACTCCATACAGATGTGGCCTCATCTCAAAAGATATACACCCCTACCTCGACATAACACTGGCCTCAGGAGCCAAAAACATCTTACCACGTTATAGGTGAAACAGTGTTATATCAAACTTGCTTTGATCCACCAGAGTGTGCAGCCCGCACCCCCTCCCACCCCCCCCGGAGCGCTGCTTTACTGCGTTATCAGGTCACATTATCTCGTGGTAGAGGTGTACTGGCATTAGGAAAGGCTCAGAGAAGGGCAACTAAAATGATTAGGGGGTTAGAATGGTCCCATACGAGGAGAGATTAAAGAGGCTAGGACTTTTCAGCCTGGAAAAGAGGAGACTGGGGGTGTGGAGGGGGAGGAGAGGTGATAGGGGTATATAAAATCATGAGTGGTGTGGAGAAAGTAAATAAGGAAAAGTTATTTACTTGTTCCCATAATAAGAACTAGGGGCCAACAAATGAAATTAATGGGCAGCAGGTTTAAAACAAATAAAAGGAAGTTCTTCACACAGCACAGTCAACTTATAGAACTCCTTGCCTGAGGTGGTTGTGAAGGCTAGGAGAATAAATGGGTTTAAAAAAAGAGAACTAGATAAATTCATGGAGGGTAAGTCCATTAATGGCTATTAGCCAGAATGGATAAGGAATGATATTTCTAGCCTCTGTTTGTCAGAGAGTGGAGATGGATGGCAGAGAGAGAGATCACTTGATTATTACCTGTTAAGTTCACTCCTTCTGGGGCACCTGGCATTAGCAACTCTTGGCAGACAGCATACTGGGCTGGTTGGACCTTTGGTCTGACCCAGTATGACCATTCTTATGTTCTCCCTGTTAATATTTATTTGAATACATGTCTCTGCCTACATGGTTAGGAGTACATGTGTGGGTTTTTAGGTGGGCAGTCTCAAAGTGCTGAAGATTAGAATCATAATCTGAGATTAAGATTAACAGTGCAGAAAAAATGATCTACATCATTTCCCTCAGCAAAATGCAAGTGAAACAAATACCAAGGCTTTAAAAGCATATTAGACTGGCAGGCATACGTGTCAATTTACCACTACACCCCTGCAATTTAGAAGAACAAACAGATTATCTTAATAGGGTTTAAAATGGAGTATAAATACTAAATGCCATTTTATTCCCTCCATTTGCAACCCCACCTATGAGGCCACTATCAGCAACCTTCATAATACCGTAATTGTCACAAGTTTTAAATAAAAGTTAAATAGAAACCTGATTTTAGGACTGTTCAGGGAGCAAGATATCTCCTGTGAATTCCACTGGTATTTATCCAATATTTATTGGATAAAGAGTGTTTTTGCTAACTATAAAATAGTTGATCAAAAACAGCAGAAGTCAAATAATGTTCAGAGTGCTATGCAACCAACCCACTTTACTACATCTTATGCCACAAAAACGTGGTGCTGATTTCTTACATTCTACCCTTCCCCCCACCCTACCTGATTTGAGATTTTCCCTCAAAACCCCTGCTTCTGATACTATTCTGAGCTTTGCAAGACCCTGCAGTACAAAACTGACTTGATTGTTGTCAGTTTCACTGTTGCCACAGCCATCTGAGAAACTGAAAACCAACTTGTCTCTGATCAGTTCACTTTTGTGGCTTATGGAATTTCAGAAGCATTGGTAAAAGGCACAAGAGCCAGCTGTTCGCAGACCTAGAGAGGCTATGGCTTCCCTCCTCTACACCCTCCCCCTCCAAGAGGCTGGAAACATTTAAATTAAAATTTAGACTGCAGCCAATAGTACTTGCTTATGCGACTTTCCTACTTCCCAAGAGTAGATTTTCCCCAAGCTCCCAAAAAGCCAGAGTAATCATGAAATAGCTAATGATTCTAGCAAAGAAAATCAGAACATATGAGATGTTTTGGGGAAGCTATCAACTTACATTTAGTAAATCTGCCACAATGTCATGCAAGTTTACTTTGTTCTTCTTAATATATTCTCACTGAAACCTAAGTTTGGAGAAGTGATACACCTACAAAACATGTAACAATTATTACTTCCATAATATTGAGTAGGCTATTACCTTGGCTATGCTACAGCCAATTGATGTGGTTGAAAATAAATTTTTAAAGGCAAATTAGCATACTTTAATAGCTTGACACTGAGAATTAGAGGTGTACTAGAAGTCTGTCCTAAACACATGAATTAGTATACAAGTTTGTTGGCTAGTAGATGCTCTTTAGACATGTGTTAACAGTTACTTATCCCAGACCAAATTCCAAAGTTATTTTTTTGCCAAGTTAGCAGTCATTAATGATTCTACACAAAATCCTATATTTGTGCTTATCACTTCCCCTCTGTTAAAATTCTGAGGTTGCTGAGAAAGAATGCTGCCAGTTGCCAAAAAGGTCCTCATAAGCAACTTTTAGCACATATGACAGCTTAACATGTTATTGAAACGTGTCTAGTTCTTAAGACGTATATTGATGCACCATGAAACTGCATCTTTTTCCTCAATTAGGCACAACCCAAGCTGACTGAAAGCAAGCTCAGATGAGTCAATACTACAATAATTCAGTATTATGTCTTGCATAATCCAGTTATTTCACTCTACCACTGGCTCTGTTTGCCAGGTGTTTTATTTTTTAGGAGTGCGGGGAGTCACTATTATTATTTGTCTCTATAAAAATGGGGGACAGAAAAGAGAAGCCCCAACACTGAAATAATGTAATCTAAAGGGTGGAAATTGATACCTTTAACACATAGGGTCACAAGAGTCAAAGGAAAATCTCCATTAAACTTCCAGAAGGAAATCCTCAGGAGTCACTCAGTATTTCCCTCATTCTATTAGAACTACTCAGACTTATGCAGAAGTTTAATATAAATTTGTTGAGGTGCCTCCTTGTCAATGAATGAAATGGGCATAGGGAGAGAAATCTACATTTCTTTTAACTACCAGTCTAATGCTAGCCCTTGTTAAACTACTGAAGTATCTTGCTCCTGAAATTAAGCAATTCACTGTTCTGGATAAACCCCTCTTTGCATTTCAACCTTGATTAACCCCACACAGCCGGATTTAAAATCCTAAATGTGAAATGCTGCTGTGGAAACAGAGCTAGAAATACTAACAGCACATTTGGCTGCTAGATTGACATGTTTGTACAGAAAGCCAGATGTGAACATTTCTACTGATGTTGAGCACTGTATAAAGAGGACTGTTGGAGGGGTTGTATATTACCCAACCCTCTTGTGAGGGCATCACTTGCTGTAATCATTTTCCTGATTGAAAAGAAATTCTGAGATATGATATGAAATTTGAGGTAGTTTCCAACTCAGAAACCATAAATGTTGATTAATCCCTAACAATACATTTCAATGATACTGCTACAATGCATATTTTTGCATGCAAGCCAGGATATTTTAGTAAAAGAAGCACTGCTCAGCATCAGAGTTGGTTAATGTACATCGAACCTCACCACTCTTGCACACCTGATCACTACAGACAAATCCATGATTTACTGGTGAGGGATGTAATACAAGGCTGTTGGAATTGGATTTCTGCAGGGATTCAAATATAAAATAAAAATCTCAGTATTTTTGGCTGAAGTTATGCAAATCAGTTCTCAAATACATGCAATTCTATATATAGATAGAAGACTGAATCATTACTAGCCTAATCAGCAAATGGAAATAAGTTTTAGGAATTTAGAAAATGCATTAATATACATACTTAGTATTCCTTTCTATAGTTGTTATGCAGGGTACTATAATTAAGATCAAGAAAATTAAGATTAACACAACAAAAGAACCACTGGCAATTAAGCGTTTACAGTGAACGACTCTTAAACGCAGCCTAAAATGGTGAAGACGACAACACCCTAGAATTCAGTTGCTCTCAGAGATCTCGGTCATTTTTTGAAGGCAAGACTAGATACTAGAAAACAAACTAACACTTACAACAACAAAAAAAGGCATTCCTACATGGATAAAATAGGCGCTCTCCATTGTTAGAGCAGAGGTGTGGCCCGCTGTTTAAACACTAGAACAATAAAACTTGAGTAACCCAGGTGGCTGAGCTACAAATAAAAGGTTGGCTTAAAGCCATTTTTTTTAAAACGAGTGAAACAATCAAACTATTAAGGCGTTACAGCAAATACCCATGATTTCAGGCAACTCATTTCCAGCCTCATCCGAGCACATGCACACGCCAAACTATCAAGATCAAGGATATGAGTTTCTGGGACAAGGTCCCACCCATTCCCGCAGCGGACAGCCCAGCACGTTCACGCCAAGGCTGGCCAGGGAGCGCCCAGCTCCGGACGGCAAATGAGAAACGGCGGGCGGGAATGAATGAGCCTCCCCGGCAGGAGCAGCCGGGAAACCGCCCCGGGAAGCGGGGGCAGCGCGCTGATGGCGGGAGGCTTTTAACCTTCAGGGGACGGGAATTTCAGGTCTCGCCCTGCGGGAGGCACCGACCCACCCAGCCCAGCGACACGAGCAGGCTGGGACTGGGGGGAACCGCCTGAGGCGCCGCAGCCTGAGTCTCCGGGGAGGGGCCGCGCGGGGTGAAGCCCCGGAGCGACTCTCCCGGGGTCACCGAGCCCTCCCGGTGTGTGTGTGTCGGGGGGGGGGGGAGCTGTGGGACGCCGCCCCCTCCCTCCACCCGGACTCACCTGCCCGGCTGTGGCGGCGGCTCTGCTGAGGGGTCTCGCGCCCACCGCCTCCTCCTCCGGCCGCCGCCGGGCTCAGAGACGCGCTGGGCTGAGGGGGGCGGGGGAAGCGTCCGCCCAGCTCCGTAGAGACTCTGGCTCCGCGCAGGGGCTGAGACCAGCACCCGCCACACAGCGCTGCTTCCGGGGGCCGGCCGGGCCCGGGTGGACCCTGCTTCCGAGTAGGGGTGGAGCCAGGCAGGCAGCGACTTCCGGGGGAAACGGGGCAACAACGCTCAGTGCTAAAAGTGAGGCGGCGAGGCCGCGGCCTCTAATAGGCTGGGACGGAGGGGCGGGGCTAATTGAGGGGCGGAGCTTGAATGGGGACGCGAACGAAAGGGGAGGAGCTAATTCTGCTTGGGGGCGGGGTTTGGGAGGAGCTGGGTAGAAGGGAGCGCGCCCAGTGTCGGGGTGGGGGGGGGACTAGGGGCGTGGCTGTGAAGTGGAGGGAACTGGCTTATGTTTACACTTTCGCCCTATACGCTGCAATGTGGGGTGAGGAGGAAGCATGTGAGGTAATCTTACATCTCCCTTCCCCTCTCCCGCCCCCCCCCAAAAATGTTTTCAGGCTTTTAATAAATTCTTGCAAAGAAAAATGCCCCAGTTCAGTGCTGCCTTCCTGGATCTGCAGATGGACTGTTGAATTAGCGCTCCATAGTTTGTGTACTGCCCCCATTCAGCTCAATGCAGCGTTAACTCTGGAATAGAATTGTGGCCTGTTGCAATGTCACTGTTATTAATTCATTCTCCCCTGATCTTTTCAACAGAATATACAAACTACTGTGGGGGAGCATCAGTAAAGTTCCACACTTTCTGCCCACCTCAGTTAACTTCCAACTTCTGAATCTTTTAAATTGCACAAAAGGGTTTTCTGCCCAAACTCTCCACAATGTGGTGGGAGTGAACCCTACTGCTAAGTATAATTTGAGCCCCAAATGTCATATTTTTGTGTGTGTTTTTAAATTATTTTTATCTCAATTCTATTAAAGGTTTCAGACTATATCACAAATTAATTAGAAACAAATAATAAATGTCACATCTGTTAAGTGGTAATGATTGGCTTGTATTATATAATAGTACGAGTATTAACACTTGATCAACACACAGGACTTTAAAAGTGATTGTGCAGTTATTAGAAAATAGCCCTAAACAGAAGAAAGTAGAAGGCAATAATAAAAGGAGGGAAGAAGAAGGAAATCCCCAGGTATGCACACTGGGACAAGGGCCTTCTTACTGTGAGAATATGAAAGTTTAGGGCATGCTCAGTGTTATCATTAATTGTTGATTGGCATTTGACTTAAGAGGCAGTTAAAACAAATCCAAGTTAGCTTGATAGATAGATGAGAAAAGATAGATAGTAAGAATTCAAAAAGTACAATATGGAGGGAAAAAAGAAAACCGGGGAAAGCATGCCTTCCAAGCTCCCAATCCAATCATTCTTAAAGTATTTCCTGCAGGTACTCAGGAAGTCAGCACAGATGTTAACTAGCAGCAACGTAGTTTTGGATTAGAACATAACAGCCTGATTTTCAGTCTGCCCTTAACCCAGCCTCCCCTTTATACATGGCAATAACTTGGACAATTACACACAAAACAAAACCAACAGGTATCTAGCTACAGTGACTGCACTGATCACAACCTTGGCAGTTCAGCATAGAAAGAGAGGCGGTCTCTCCAGGAGGCTGGACCCAGGCCATTTAGGGATTTATAGGCCAAAACCAGCCTAGTGGATTTATTTCTTAGTTTTCAAAATGAGATTTCATATCAAAGCTGGATTGTATTTTCTAATAAAAAACTTGTAAATACTAGATATAGCATGACACATCAGCCATCTTGATCAGGTGTAGGGTTCAAATCATCAGCAATCTTCTGGTTCCATTAGTGGATCACTTTCTTAACTGCAGGCATGTAAACTTCTTTTATGTGTAGATACTTCCATATCTAAGATGCTGGAAGTTACATCATCTGTTCATATTAGTTACTAACTCTCTTGATTTCTTTGTATATCACACATTCGAAGTTAAATTAGATTTCTATTAGAGTGAGTACTGGTGGATTTTTTTAAGATACCCACCTGACTCTGATGATCAGCCAAAAATCTTACTATGGTCAGAACAGGCTTTTCAGGCTAGAGGGTTAATCAAGATGATCATAGTCTGTCTATAAACTTCTGTTTAGAAAGTAAGGGTCATATCTGAGAAGACTGCAGTTTTTAAACCAAAACTGGTGAAATCTTTCATTATATTGTCATAAGATGTTGAGAACAAAAGTGTGTTTGGAGTGGGTTTTGACATCTGGTGGTGTGGTGTGTGTGTATGTGTATGTGTGTGTTAGTGACTGGGAGGAACAGGTTGGGGAACATGTCATTAATTTTAAAAAGATTATTATTTTTAGTGAGGGCAAGAAAGACCAGAGCTTTCCTCAAGGGGAAGGAGAAGCAGAGGAAAGATATTCAAAAGACTGAATTTAGGTGCAGTGACAAGGTAAGAAGGAAGGGGTAGTCAGAAGTTGAGATGGTTCTATATTTTGTGGTCACTCAGTGCTCAGTCAGAGCAGAATGATTTACAGTAGCCATGTGAAACACACGGATAATTGAAGGAGATCACATTTCAGTGTTATAACAATATCTCAGGGGAGCTCCTTTTTAACTCCTTAATAACCATATCTTTTACTAATAAACCCTTGACTTATACAGAAATTTGTTTCAAAATTAAGAACAGCACAATTTAGTCCCATTACGTAAACACTAAACCCTGTTATATTATCGAAAGTGAGTACCTGGTCTGCATGTTTGGCTTATCAAACTGTAACACTTCAGTAGTCTAGTCAGTTCAGGATATCACTGGTAATTAGAGCTGGCTGAAAATTTTTGAACATTGTTTCAACAATGGATGCAGAGGATGGTGATGGGAGGGAGATCTGTGCAAAAATAATGAGGGAGGATGTGCAAAAAAATTTTTTTTTAATATTTTGACCAGCTGTACTGCTCATTGAACATTTTATAATCATTTAATGCTGCTCTCTGTGCTCACTTTTCTCCACAACGTCAAATCCCAGGCATTTAGCCAGTGTTTGGTCAATCTTTCCCTGGGATATAGCTTCTTTGGCCACCCTGTTTATTATGAGCTAATTTTTGCATCTCTCATAGAGCTTTAGAAAATGCATGGTAGGATATCACAGCATGGGAACATTCCAGTGAAGTCATTCTGATAAAATGCTCAATCCTATGAGCATGTTCATCCACACAAACTGACCTATCTTTGACCCTGCAAAACTAAATCAGAGAAATATGATAACCTGGGGCTAAATATCGCCAAATCCATGGAAGACCGAGGAAAACAGATGCAAAACATTCTGCATGTTTCAACATTAGCTGCTGTTTAGGAGTGGGAATAGTAGCAGCATGGAAGGAATAGGAGTATGACCTTCTATATGGACACAGCCTAGGGATAGCAGGGGATCCCAAGCCTACAGATCTTGGAGCATCTGTACAGAATGCCTGTTCTTTGGTAATGCCAGCCACCTACCTCAACAGGTGGGAAACTTGGTGACACTGGCTTCATTTGGGACAGTCCCTGCTGAACAAGGGAGAAGAACACAAGCAGAGGAGACGCAGGGTGTCCCTTACCTTCAGATTCTCTAGCCACCCATTCACTAGCTTGGGGAGGAACGGAGCTGATTGGTCCCTTGCCCTTTTTCATTAATTTAAACCCTAGCACAGATCATCTAAAGTCTCTTCTGGCTGTGTTTCAGCAGCTCTACTCTCCTTGTCCTGGACTGATAGCCTCAGAGCTGTGTTCTACAGATCACCTATTTTGGGGTCAGAGACAACTTTTTTCTTCCCATGGGATCAAATTGGCAGAGGCCTAAGAAATTTTTAATTTTCCTCGCCAGATTCTGGAGGTGCAGTTGAAGTTGAATAGGATTTAATAATTAATGATAGTACTCGGTAAGGATGTTAGTTCATTGCAGCTTGTGGCTGGTTTCTAGTGTGGTTAAAAGGCTAAAAGGTATGGTCCCCAGAAGTAAAATACCTGGGATTTCACTGATGGGCCTCAGGGGATGGGGATGATCTTGTGGTCTTTGGGGGCTGAGGTCCCCACTTTAGTACTCCCTGTCCCCCTTGAGTGGCGTGTGGTGGGTGGTAGGACTCAAAATAATGAGCTGAATCCTAGTGGTAGGATGAGGAGAATCTACCCCAAGTTACATGGTGGGAATCCTGTAACCCCTGAACTTGAACCACTTAACATGCCTGGGAGATAAGGTATGGTGACAGGGTGGGTAGCGCCCCTCCTCTGTGTTAAGTTTAATAAAGCTGCAGTGCACCACTTAAAATGCATCCCTGTGTTTGTTGTCCACATTTGCCACTGTGTCTCTGTCAATATAGCCAAGGTCTTCTAACATGTAACTGTGACTGAGTCAGCGCTGTGCTGTTGTTGGTCCTCTGGTCTGCAGCTTTGCACTACCTCCTGTTATGAAGCTGGGAGAAGCTGTGAATCAGATGTTAATGCTGCCTAGAATGTCTGCTCCTTAGTTTCACCATCTCTTTCCAGTCAGCCATGCACCCTGAAATCCCATGGAGCTCCAAATGTCCATTGTTGCTATGATGGAGCTACTACCAGTAATGTGAGTCAGCATGGTATGCTGCAACTGTTCTCCTCCTTTTGTGTTCCCTTACCCCTCTGGATCGATCTAAGTTATGCAACTTCAACTACTTGAATAACGTAGCTAAAATTGACATATTTAGATCAACTTACCATTGTGTCTTCACCGCGGTGAGTCGACTGCTGCCGCTCCCCCGTCAACTCTGTTTGCACCTCTCATGGCGCTAGAGTACAGGAATCAATGAGAGATTGCTCGGGGGGCCGATTTATCACATCTACACTAGATAAATCAATCCCCGCTGGATTGATCACTACCCGCCAATCTGGCGGGTAGTGAAAACATACCCCTAACAGGTAATCATCCACCTTCACTTCACAGAAGGAACGGACCTCTCCCACTGAAGTCAATGGAAATCCCATTTAAGTCAGTGGAATTCTTTTCATTGATTGTAGTGGGAATTGGATCACTTCTAAAAAAGCAGCTATTTTCCCATTAAATAAACATCTATGATTTTATTGACTCTTTTGCCAGTTAGATATAGTCATAGTTCTGCCAGTTGTCAATCATTTGAGATGACAAATGTCATTTTTATCCTGCAGCCCAAACTAAAAGGTTTTATATTTCATGGTAAGAAAACCGATTTCACAATATCCCTTTCCCCTTTCTGATTTAAAACTGAATATTTTTGAAAAGTGGGAAATGTGAGCACAGCTAACTTGCCATCTGGTCACACATTAGCAGTGATTGTACTTCTCTGGTTCATTAGACATTGGCATGCATGCAAAACACAAGAGAAGAGTCTATTGCAGTTCTAAAACACAGACAGAATCTTCAACGAAAACATGGAGCTTCCATATTTCCCACTGAATTCAGCATCCAGTTCTAACACTACAACTCCACTTTAAACTAGATTTATATATCAATTAATCTGCCCTTATATGCTTTTACAAAACAAATATTTTTCACTATTTATGTTTGTTTAATTTTTGCATTTCACTCAGTTTATAAAATGAAAATAGATTAGTCAAATTTACATTTGCTTAGAGTCATTTAATAATAAATTTCACTTTCAGGTTCTCATGCAAATGTGGGATTGCAAAGGCTTCAGTGGAACACTTATTGGGTTGTTTGTTTGTTAAATTGTTCCACTGGGATTTTAAAAAAATGTCATGGAAATATTTCTCTTGGTGCTAGGTTTTGTAAGAACTTATTTCTATAAAACCAGGGGCCTGATCCTCCACTACCTTGAACCTGTGTAATTATTTACACCTGTGCTAGGGGAGTGTAAAAATAAACTTTCTAACATAAGATCAACAGAACTATTTCTGTGAAAGTCTATTAAAATTCTCTGGACCAGTTTAAAACACAAAGTGCAAGGCAGTGAGAATCAGGTCCTGCCTGTCTTTACAGCTGTGAACTAGGATTTCTAGGCATGTGGCAATTGTCTGTTTTTGTCTCCCAGCACATGTACTAGCATGTATGTGTGTGTACAAAACGTTCATGGAAATGTTTAATGTGTTACTAACCACAGACTTAGACAATTTTATATTTGTCAGGTCTAGTGTTGCATAATAATTTAAATAGTAAGAATGCTACACTGAGAACTTCAGTTGTTTTAAATAATTTGATACTATGCAGTATAAAGATCATGCCATAGTGCCTGTGATAAGCCCTGCTGTGCTATTCGAGTACAGGGTACGAAATCCAAAGCCGCAAAAGCTTTTCTCTTTCAATTTATCTTTGTCTTATAATACACAGTGTATATATACACACAAAATATATATAATTTAAGACTGTAATTTTAGCTCAGGGTTCTAGTGACATACATGAATGAGCCACTCTCATCAGAAAATGCAGTCTGTGCAGCTTTACCATGCAAGAAATGCCAATTTTCCCTGTAAGATTTCAATAAATCCATCAGGGTTGAATAGATTCCATTTATCTAGGGAGCAAAAATAGAAAGAGGACAGAGTCACTGACTGCTTTTGAGAGCAACCTCCTATTCCAGCAGAAAATGTATATGCTGAGGATCTGCTGTGAGTCTATGGGTGGGCAGGCATTCCCACTGGAAGTGCTTGCTGAACTGCAAGCACTATGAGGGTGGTAGTATTTCCTATGCATGAACTGCTTTTCCTCTTTTAAGACTGGTGCACAATTATATTAAGTTTAACATGCCTTTTATTTTGAAAGTAATAAATGTATAGGAGGAGGTTTGCTTGCAGATTGACACCTTAAACAACAGTATTGAAGGAAATAAACCACAAATCTCAAGGACTGTGTGTTCTGAAGCAGTCTTACCCAATGAAAAATGTAAATGGCTTTCAACTTCCTCTGTCCAATATTAGGCATTAATAATAATAAATCAAAATATTGCTTGTATAGCTATGAAAATTTTTAAATATTTTTTAACAATGTAATAGTGAGAGAGGCAACATGGCCTAGTGGATAATGGACTACAATGGAACTCAAAGTGATCTCATTTCTGTTGTCTGGCTCGGATGTGGGATCTTGACAAGTCACTTCAGAGGTCTGTAGGTGGCTGACTCCTGTTGAAATTAATAGGAGTTAGCACCTAAATACCTTAGAGGATCTTGGCCTTCATCTCTCTGGGCTTCTGTTTCCCTTCACTCCCTTTTTCTGACTTATCTATTTAGAGTGTAAGCCCTTTAGGGCAGGGATGGTCTCTTATGCTTTTGCACTGCACCAGGTACAACGGGATCTGGATATCAATCAGTTGGGGTGCTACTGATATGCAAACAAATAATAAAAGATTAGATATGTTCAGGAAGCAAAATTCAGGTCCAGACTGTGAACATCCCAAATCTACCAAATCTAATAAATTGCAGGGTAATGAGATAAACTTCATTTATCATCTGTACTCTGCCCAATAATCTCTCTTTGCTGTATAACTTCTAGCATTCCAAAACTTCAGTTACACTTCAAATAAAAGCCATTTTTCTGGTCCCAAAATGTTTTCTTCTTTGAGTGTACAGAGAAGCTCAGAAGCCTGAGATGCAGTGTAAAATAATTAGTTCAGGAGTACTGGCAGGTTTAAAGTCAGATATTTCATGAATCATCAGGGCTAGGAAGGGTAGTTTCATCTCATTAGATTGCCAGGAATCCTGTACTTTCAATGGGATATAGCTCTTGACAGACTGTGAGAAATCAGAACATAGAAATTGCAACATTATTATGACTATAAAAGCTATTTGAGAAAATGTTATGAGTTTCTGGAAAGATATTAGTTAATAGTTACTTTGTAAGTTTATAGCACATAGAGATGATGTGACAGTGACGTATGGTATAAAGATTTTACTGGTACTGGTTTGGAGTGACCTACATTACTCACTCATGGCTTCATCACACCTGAATAATATGTCCATCCCAAAACTATACCAATAACACTTTTATACACATCACATACAGTTTCTCTTCTTCTCTGCATATAGAGAGAAAGAGAGAGAGGATCCTAGTCAAGTTCAACCAGAACATTTCAGCCCAACAATAGCTTAAGTCCACAGGCTTAAAGTAGACCCTCTGTCCTTTCAGCTGTCCCTTTTCTACCATGATAATACCATAAAAATATGGCAAATAAAATAGATACATGTTTCTGCTCTTAAATTTGTAATTATTTTCTTGCATTTCTTTTTTCTTTCCTTTCTATTGCTGTATTTTCTCTTCTCTATATTCCATTTTTTCCTCTTCTGCCTATTCATGTTTTAACTCTATCACTAATTATTTAACATCCCTTTCCCTTGGGTTAGTCCATTATTTTTCACCAGCTACTTTTTTCTTCCTTCATGTCTTCCTCACATTATCTCTGTTCTAGTGTGGCCTAGTGGATTGAGTACTGGATTTAATCTTAAAAGCTAGATTCAGGACTTACTTCCGGTGCAAGTCATTTTTCCCTCCTGTACCTTAATTTCCTCATCTGTAAAATGGGGATAATGATACTGACCTCTTTGAAAGCTACAGATGAAAAGCACCATGTAAGAGCTACGTATTATTATTCTGTAAGTCTCATCACCCTACCTCCTTCCTTCTATCTCCCAAGTGATCTCTATCCCTCCTACCTATTGCCCTGCCTGAATTTCCATCTCAGCTCTCCCTTGATTTCCCATTTATTTTGTCTTCCAGATGTAACATTTTCAATTTGGACCTAAAATATATCCTTGTAATTTTAATTCTGATCAGTTCTGCACAAATACCTTAATCTGAGCCTGATTGCATGCCTATTGCATTCAGCTGGAGCTAATCCATGGACTTCAGTGGTTGTTGGATCAGGCCATTTGTGAGCAGTTCCACTGATTTCAAATGAATACGGTACATGAATACAAAGCAGTAGAATCTGACCCTTAATTATTAAAATTCTGTAGTAAAGGTCAGAAGGACGGGAGATGGGGCGATGAGCAAGAAAATAGTTCCTGTACCAGTAATCAGTCATTCCCGTGGCCCCTAAAGCCTTGCCAAAGAAAACTGTGTGTGTATGTGTATGTGTGTGTGTATATATATATATATATAATGAAGCCTGGCCATGTTCACTCATGAGGGTATTCACACCAGGGTCTGGAGAGGAATTATGGCTGTTCCCCATCAACATGGGAAAGGCAATCCAAGCAATGAATACCCAGGGACAGCAATGCTGCCACCATGCAGGAATGTTTGATACTTCCCAATTATTCCCAGACTGAAAAATATGTCTATTAGATAAACTAGTGTAATTTCATTTTTACATTCATGATCATTTGCCACAAAACTATTTTGGTCCCATGTCTGTCTATAAAGCCTTAGCCTTCCAGTAGATGGGATTGTGTGATAATGAAGAGTGAGAGAAAAGCAGCCAAAGCTTAGCAGAGTTAAGTGGCTCACACTGTAGACTTAGAGTGGTAAGAGGCTGATTGTATAAGTTATGAAGTGAAATTGAATCCACCTATATAGTTCGAGTGAAGTGAAATACAGGCACTGAGATTTTGATACTCGGAAAAAAATCTTTTCTCGTGTACAAAATACTTATATCTGTAATTGTAGATATGAGGTAGTGGGTAAATGAAGGATTAAAAGCTACAGTGTAATGGTCATGGCTTTTAGCCATAAAGGTCTAGGCTGTGACCTTGTTCTTGAAAGCTAAGCAGGGTTGAGTTTAGCTAGTGCTAAAATGGAAGACTGGCCAGGCTATGTTAGGAAATGCTGTTGGTTGTTCAGTAGTTTTGGTGGATATTGACCATTGCTCCAGCAAAATGCTAGAGGGCATTATTCTGTCTTTTGAATGAGATTTAAAACTAGGTTCTAACCATTTCTGATTATGTTATGTTCCATGAAACGTTTTGAAAGAACAGGGTGTTAACCTTTATGTCCTGGCCAAATATCAGTTAAGGCCATCATATTTTGCATACCTAAATTTCTTCTGTAGTTTCAAATGTACATAGTGACTTTTTCCCACTGTCCTAAATTATTTGTGTAAAGTTACTGTGAGCTGTTATGCAGCTGTTGTATTCCAATCCACCACCATCCAACTGAGGACTTACATATAGAAAGGGCTTTTTTCCTCTCTTGGGAAAAGAGCTGAGAAAGTATTTGAACAAGCCTGATAAGAAATGTGTTACTGATTTATTGTTTATGTGCAAGATTCATATGCAAAGTTTCTATATTGGACATATTATTAATAGAAAAACAAACAATCCACTACCATTATATTAAAAAAATGAAAATCTCCGAACCTTTTCCAAATTGCTCCTGTTAAAAATATTGTTGAGTGTGTGAACAAGGGACCAAACTCTGTCCGTATTGCACGGTCACAAATCTGAAGTAACTTCACAGAAGCCAATAGTTATTTTGGATTCATGCTGGTGTACTGATTGAGAATGTGTATTGATCCTTTTGCAAAAACAAGAACAAGAGGACATTAAATGAAACGGGAAAACTACAGTAATACATTCAAACCTGATAAAAGAAAGTACTTTTTCATTGGATGCACAATTATCCTATGAAACTCATTGTCCCAAGAGATCATCGAGGTCAGGAACTTAGCAGGATTTGGAAAAGTGTAACAAGACTAACCAGAGTAACAGCGTTATCTCTCTCATATTCTGGGACCAACATGGCTACAACAACACAGCAAACAGAGTAATAATTACTAATTTATAAAAGAGCTCTGGAGGAGATATAAACCCATAAGCTTTGGGGCATAAACCAACCTCTAACTATTCAGATTTAGGATGATACTTTCCCTGAGGGGAAGTTATTCCACAATTACTCACTGCAAGGTTTCTTCATCAGAAGCTGCTGGTACCTACCACAGTCGGAGACAGGTTAGACTAGATGGGGGCCTACTCCTGTGATCTGGTATGGCGATTCCAATCATCTCATGTATTGAGAATAGAGTTTGGCCTGCTGCCTTTAATTTTTTTAATGACACAGCTTAATCATTTCATTTTTTGTAATTCTATAACTGGCTTCTTTTTTATTATTTAACATTTCTAAATCTGTTCTTGCGTATAACTTGATACAATAGTTCTGTACATGTCTGAACAATAGTTTTATGTGAGGAGCTTTCAATCAATATATAAGCTCCCGTTACTTGTGTATAATGATACCGCACATTATTTTTATGTAGCCAAGCAGAGAAGCACTGTTCCGAGACAAGCAGCATCCCTACAAAGGTTGGCAACAAAACATCCATATTCAGGCAGCACAAAATATAATATCTAAATAAAGTGATGAAAATTCAAGCCCAATAGAAAAGATTCTTTTATCCTCTTTTACAAAAATGTCTAAAGTGAATTTTAAGCTTATGAACAGTGCTAGATTGAGAGCACTGGAGGCTTACATCCTCTATTCTCAGAGCAGCTGCTACCAGAGAAGGCAAGCAGCACAAGCCTTCTCACTATATTTTGAAGGCATTCTCTTTTGCAGGGTGAGAGGGCTATTCATTCTGCATGCTCATTCATTTGATGAAATCCCATCAAAGTAAATGGAAAAATTCTCTAACTTCAGTGGGCTTTGGATCAGGCCCAGGAGCCTTGGCCTCTCTGATGAAAATTATCACTGGAGTACTCAGAACTGCTAATTGTTGTGGTATATTATGTGATGTACATCTATGTTCAGTAGAATTAGACTGAGATTTCAACTCATTTCACTCATGTCATCAAACAGTTCTTGGGCCTGCTTTTCAGTAAGAAATTCAGACAAATCCGAGCCAAAGAATGATTCTCTGTAATTGCTGAAAAAAAAAATTGTCCTAAATTTTCCAACAGATGCTCTATTTTTCACAGGTGAAGCTGACAATTATATTAGAAGTCACTTCAAAAAATGTCAAACTTTAGCTTTTCAGAGGCTGAGACTAAAGTATACCTAATAAGAGTACAATTGGGTAGCTGGGCATTCACTTAATTACATCTTCAGCATAACTGAGCACCTCATTTTGCAAACAGTGACTTAAGCATGTAACTTCATCCTACTGCATGCTTAAAATACATTTGTTTGTATTCTGTGGTTCTGGCACCTGTATTTGTGGGATAAGGCCTTGATTTTCAAAAGTTTGTCCCACTTCCCACAAGACAATTAGGCCCCGATCATAGGCATAGTTTGACTCCTGTATTGGGGAGGGAGAGTTCCAGTCAGGTCAAAGGAGCCGCATGTGGGTGAGGGCAAATTCCAAGCCACCTCGATGCTTGCAGTTTTGGGGGAGGAATGCCCCCCTGCCACCTCTAAACTAGGCCCATGGCCCTGATCCTGCAAATGCTTACTGCATAACTTGGAGTTATTCTACTGAAGTCAATCGGACTGTTCATATCCTACTCATGCACTTAAGTGTTTGCAGGACCATTACCTTTATATGTTATGAGTCTGACTTCACAGTATAAGTGGTGATAACGGTGTGAAGGCATTGTTTAAAACAAACAAAAGAACAAGGCAAATAGTACCATACATCTAAACAATACCATATGATGTAGACAAGACACCTTCAGACAGTCTTGCATTCCTTCCAGTGTTGGGCTGCCCTTCAGAGCAAAGACTCCATAACGCCTCCGTTTAGGGATGAAGTTTAAGGACAGTGCTTGAGATGAAACCTTGTGTTGGGGGGACCTCAGCCCATCCCTTGTGCGCTCTATGTGGGAGTGGTGTGGGTCCCTGAGGCCAACAGAGGAAGTATGAAGAGAAATAGTGGTAGCTGGCCTGGGGAACAGCCACTAGGCCACAAATCCAGTGGCAGTTGGACACCATGCAAATAGCATGGAAGGTTACATCCTTTACTTCAGCTCCTAGACTGGAAGGTCAGCTCTGGGGTGGGAGCTTAACTGCTTTATTATGAATTCCTCCCCCATGTGTTTATATAGTCTCCCTCCTGGGGCACAAAAGGATGGGAGACAGTACTTTCTGTGGGGAACTGAATTTAGAGGGGGTATTCAAATTTACAGGGAGGGGTTGGAAAATGACTAAACTGGGAAGGTGTATAGGAAAATCCCTGAGTGGGAGGGAGATGGGGGTGTTGCAGGGAGTGTTGCAATCTCTGTTATCTCCGGGTTGAACAAAATAGGAAGGATAAGCTTTTGCTTTGTATCTCTTCTCCTAAGTCTGGGCTAAGGGGCGGGCATTTTGCTGTCATGAGTTTCCGTTTCCCCCTTCTGAGGTATGGAGTAGGTAGGTGGAAGGGGATTTTGCCGTGTGTTAGGCTTTCTCTCGAGAAGGGGCGGGCATAGGGTTTTACTGTGTGTGAATGAGACATTTAAAATCTCCCTCGATCAGCTTGTCTGCGCTACAGGACAGAGCAGCAGCCCCTGGCTTGGGGGAAAGTTCTTGCTCGGGCTGCGCTGGGTGTGGGGGAGACTCACGGGCTTTTCACGTGCCCTCTGTGGCTCCGGCTCATTAGGAAGCATTTCCAGTGAATGGGCCACAGTTGCTGCTGCAAGTATCCGGGGGCGAAGGGGGCGCCAGCGGCTGAGAACCCAGCCCAGCAAACAGCCGGGAGATGCAGAGGATGCAGCTTCTCCCCAGTCCCAAGGAGAGGAGGGAGCAGATGTCCCTCTGCTCCTGGCCCCAGCCAGGTTCCTGCGGCAGTGAGGCAGGGTCCCAGGAGGCTGGTAAATGAGGGTGGCCCGGGGGCAGGGTGGCCCTGAGAGGAAGGCGCAGCAGGGCTGAGGCTCTGGTCGCTCCTGAGGCTGGGATTTTACAGCTCAGCGGAGTTGAGGAGACAGGGAAGATGTGGTTGTTTTGTTTACCCGCAAACTACTTCCGCATGTTCGGTACTTGGGATCTGAGCTCCTGCTTGCCCCCAGCCTCTCCGAGCTGCCACTGTGTCACCAAACAACCCCGCTCCAGTCCGCGCCGCTTGTATTCTGTGGGTACATTGCACACCCTGCCCCAAATGCCTCCCACGTGCATAGTGTGCTTGCACTGAACGCTGTGGGGGTAGGCAGCTGTGCGCAGGGGCATCATGCACAACTAGGAAAGCTGTGTGTAAAAAGCCCCTCTGATGTGTCCCCTCTATTATCCCTACCTGTGAGCTTGGGGGGGAGAGGAATTTCCTCCCTTCTGATATTATTCGAGAAAGTTTGCAATGTGGCTATGAGCTCAATCAGTTAGGATGAGGGGAAGATACTCCTCTCTCCAACTGTTGGGAGTGACTTTTACTCTCTTTGTGTTTGGAATGCTCCTGGTTGCACCAAGTGACATTTATTGTCAGGATAGCTCCTAGACCTTCCTGCTTGGGCTCTGTTTCCCACCACTGATCCTCATCTAGTGCCACAGAGGTGGAGCCAGTTTGAATGCTTCCTATACCCATTTCATAATCTACAGGTGGACCTAATTAATGCTAAAGTGATCAGTGTGGGGTCAGGTATCAGCTCTCAGTTAGGGCAGCTACTGTTGCCTGGCTTCTCCCCTGGTCAGACAGACCCCTCCTGTTGTCTCCCTGGTTGTTGTTTGAAGGGCCCTGGTGGCCTGCTCTCCAGAGAGGAATGAGTGACCCCACCATTGCTACCTCCTTGGGTCTCCTGGCTAGTTGGTTGGTTGGCTGGCTGCAGCTGCTTCTCAGCTGCTGGTGGTGTCCTGGAGGAGGAGGGGGAGCTGTGTGTGGAGCTGCTGCAGGACATTGTGGAGGGGGGTACTATTACTGGACTGAGTGATTGTATCTTCTCTGCTCCTGTGGTGGTGACTGCTGCTTTGTTGGGGCGGGGGGAGTGACTGAGGGTACCAAGTCTACCCTGGTAACCTGGCCTGACTTCATAGAGGACCCCTTCCCTATACCCATCCCCTTGAACCCCGTGCCTGGTCAAAAGGTGTAGCATTGTGGTGGCTTAACTGCTGGGGCCCTGATCTAAGTCTGGTTCCTGCCCTTGGTCCTGATCCTGTTCCTGTTGCAGTTTCTACCCTTCCTCTTCCCATGTCACTGCCGGCCCCGGGGTTGTCTTTTCTCCTTTTTCCATTGACACCCCCCAAGAGGTGGTTTTTGTTTTCCCTTCTCCCTGACTGCCTTTGTCCTCAGCTGCTGCCTCTTGTGCCAGGGATCAAGACAGAGTCTGCCCCCTGTTTGCCCATCTCTGTAGGCTAATTAAGTCTTCAATAAGCTCCATGTCGGCATGAGGTTCTGTCTACGTGGAAGTGAAGTCTACATTTGCTTGCACAAAAAGATGTAGAAGAACAAAGCTAACACACAGAAATGCACCCTGAGAAATGTCAACACTGCCTATTATGATTAAATTATTGTATACAAAATTCAAATCCATCTTTCCTCTGTTTCCTTACTTGAAGTGCAACATCTGTGAATTTATCTATACAGTTTAAGTAGAATGGGTATAATGAACAACCCATTTTCTTTTTACTGATAAAGTAACCTGTAAAATACAGTATTGCATGTTAGAAAATTTCAAAATATTTTCCAGATCCTGTGAAAGTTATTTCAATAAATGCTTTAATGGACAAGCTGCATCTAAAATATGCACAAAAACCATGGATTGAAACTCTGAAACTTGTACGTCTATGCATGGTAAGAAATATCAGCAAGTTTGTTGGCAGCTGGATAAGATGAGGGTCTTTGACCAAAGGGCAAACAACAGAAAAGTCTCTAATCTGAAATTTTTCTGGGACTTTTTTTTTAAGGTGAAGCTTTTTCATGGAGCTTTCTTACACCTATGAAAGCCTGATTTCTGTTCCTTAGAATTGACGTGGATACTTTAAAACCGTGCAGGGAGTTGCTTTCCATTAACAATGTTGGGCCAAATGCAGGTCTTGTTTGATAATCTTAGCAATTTTCATAATACTTCTTAAGGGCTTGAGGTCTTCTCAGTTTTTGACTTCAGTGGGAGTTGGCCTCAGTTAGAATGACTGAGCCCGAAAGTTGTGACCCCACAAAGACTTAGACACACCCTTAACTCTACGCATTGTGAATAGTCCCAGTTAAGCATGTGCATGAATCATTGCTGGCTTAGGACCTACGTAAGGAGCTCAGGATTAGCCATTTATGGCAGACTGCGGGTCAGTTGGGAGACCCCTGCTTATATTATCTTTTATAATTTTAACTTTTAAGGTACTAGTCGTTTTAGTTCTCCATGTTGGTTACTCTATTTTAAGTATCTCCTTGTATAAACTATGGTGGCTCCAGCACAGTCATGAATACTGCCTAGAAAGAACAAATCACATTTGTGTCCATGTCCTCCTATGCTCTTTATTAATATTTAACTAAAATATCCACTTAACAAAAATGGGAACATAATTTTGCTGATTGATTTTGGAGGTCTTTAGACAGCGACTGCCAGCAAGGAGGCTTGGAGGTCCTAATTTCTAATTAGCGTCACATTTTCAAATAGGACTTGGCCCTGATCCTGTAAATGCTTAACGCAATTGAGTCCTTAGTTACTGCTCATTCATTTTTTACTCAGACACACTCTTTCTGAAGCCAAGAACTCAATAAAGACTTCTGGATTGGCCCCTAGGAAGCCTGGTGAAAGTAGTTCAGATTATCAAACAAGGCCTGAATGTGGCCCAAAGAGTTTATGGATAGCAGTCCCTGTGCTATTTTAAGTACTTAAGACTATAAGCTCTTTGTTCTGTTTGTACAGCACCTAATACAGTGGGGTCCTGCTCCACAACTTGGGCTCGTAGGTGCTATGGTAATACAAATAATTAAAAAAGGCTTTATGTCAATTGCTACAGTGTTAAGAGTGTCAGTCTGTTTAATTCAATGGGATTACTCTAGAACTGGGTATTATTATTACTCATGCATAAAGTTACTCATGTGTAAGAGTTGGCAGAATCGGAGCTGTGGTGAACTGCTTTCACCTCCATGTGAAATTACAGAATTCTTTTTGGAGTGAAATAGCTGCTGCTTTTAGTTTGGATTGGGTTTGAATCTTTTCTAATTCATAAACAGAATCCAGTTTCTTTTTGACTGGTGATGTTTGAAATTATCTTTTTTTCCTCCCATATTGTGCTAGGATAAACCACCTCGAGGTTCTGTTAGTGTTACCCCACATCATCCTTTACTCTCTTGCTTGGAGAAGATACAGAGAACTTTAAATGGTAACAAGATGCAAGAAAATTCATAATCCATCATCGAACGTTCCATGAAATTGCCTGTATCAGGGTGGAGGGAATGTAGGAGGAGTGGTGGTTGATTGGGCACGACCTCGATATGAATAGAGGGTTCCAATCAGGATTAAGATTTTATTGTGCTAGAAACTGTATAAACACAGAGGGTAGACGTTATCGCTTGTATTATCTATACTAGTATAATCAGGGGTTGGCAATCTTTCAGAAGTGGTGAGCTGAGTCTTCATTTATTCACTCTAATTTAAGGTTTCGCGTGCCAGTCATACATTTAACATTTTTAGAAAGTCTCTTTCTCTAAATCTATAATGTATAACTAAACTATTGTTGTAAATAAGGTTTTAAAAATGTTTAAGAAGCTTAATTTAAAATTAAATTAAAATGCAGAGCCCCCCAGACCGATGGCCAGGACCTGGGCAGTGTGAGTGCCACTGAAAATCGGCTCACGTGCCGCCTTCAGCACGTGTGCCATAGGTTGCCTGCCCCTGAGTTAAATCATACTTTCTGAAGCAAAATAATTGCCATTTTTTCTAGTACATTGAAATCTGATTAAATAATTTCCCCCTTTCAGCTAAATCTTTGTCTACTGTGATGAGCAGATTGGAATTTTTATCCAAACAAAGGGGGTAAGTTTGTTTATGCATTAAATGTAAATTAAACAGAACTACCTCAGATCCAGTGAGAATTACTGTATGGATGATTTAACATTTTGTGAACTTTCTTGGATTGACCTTCTAATGGGCTGTGTTATGTAGAACAAAAAGAGGATATGTAACTGTTTCCTCTTAATGAGTTATTTGTGGCATTCTTAGAAGTGGTTGTTCTGGTGGGGTTGAGGACGCCATGTAAAGACTAAGGTAAATATTTGCTAAACACCAATGCAAATCAAAGAAGAGAAGACCAAAAGTACATTCTCTGGTTGGATAGTTATCAGATGCTAAGCCAAGGAACAGCTATCTTAGAGCAGTGAACATTTCCAAATAAAATAAACTGGCCTTCTTTCTTCACACAACAAAACTTCCAGGTAGACAATGCTTCTTCCTTTTCTGTAGGTTGAAATTTCACATAAGCCCCAATGGAACAGCTTGCTATTTAACATCAGACATGTTCTATGTAGAAGTTCAGTTGGAGAAAGATGGAAAGGTGATAGATGTAAAATTGGCTCACCCTGGAGAAGCTCCTGTGGTAAAGTTGATCTGTTTTTGTTTTTGGTTTTTTTGGTTATCATGCTCCTTGTGTAACAAAACATAATCTTGTTTTTTATGGCTCTTTTTTCTGAAAGTGACTCATAATGGGATCCTTGTAACTGGCTGGAAAAACACCAACTAAGATACTTCTCTGCTATTGAACAAACTTCCATTTGACTGTTACACTAGCTGGCATAAATATACCTGTATACCTAAATGTATTGTTAATGTTTGTCTAGTTCCTAAAAGACAAGAGTCCACATAGCAATTGGTACTTAGAATCCTTTTTAGCATTTTAAATGACAGTGATTCAACAGGTAAGCAGGCTGAGCTATTCTCCTAGTTAGATAATGGCTTTTGTACTGCTTTTTACATCTTCAGAGTACTATAATGTGTTGTAGGGCGCTCTTGTGAGTTGTTCGTTAAAATTCTACCACCAAGCATAAGGGAAGAGTGGGACGATTTCTCTGCTTCTTATTTCCTCTTTAAATATTGCTATATCCAGACCTTCCACCAGGTATCTATCCCTTCTTAAAGCCCTACAAAAGTTGAACACTTATGTTCAACATCCAAAATATATTCCTCAGATGCTAAAAATTCCAGTAAAGTGCAGTTTAATATGTATTCCCAGAGGGCGTGTTTTAATTATTGTTATGAGAATTTCTCAGCCATCTTCAATACACATGCACACATTCCTGCTAATAGGGATTATTACAGGGAAGTCTCTTTTTCTGGGAGTCCCTTGTTAAAATATTGATAACATCACTGTGTACTAAAAGCATTGGTGCTGCTGTTTATTATTAGGTGAAACAACCTGGTGGGGAAAGTGGAGAAACTTGTGCTGCCAGTGCGGTTGTTCTGTGGCTAAACGGAAGTGTGGAGGACTTCAGGGCAGTCAGCCCAAAAATCTGAAAATAATACAAATTAACTCAAAATAAACTGGAACAAATGTGTCTAGCAAGGAAAATCTGTCATTTATGTTGGGTTATCTTATTAAGAGTGGAAGTACATATTCAGAGAACCTCACCACAATAGTTGCCAATAAAAAAACTGGCAAATGGATTTTAGAAATAACTTATTTGATAAATTCTATCTTGGGTAGCTGTCAGTCACACAGCCATTCTTTTCCTAGTATTCTCATATTAAGATTTTGGCATAACTAACTATATAATAAGATTTTGATTTCTGTGAGGAAATTTTGTTGAGTAAAATGAAGAATGTTGTTGTCACCAGTAAAATGTTTACAGAGGTGCTAGGAAGGGTGCTAGGATAGTCTGACCTTTTAATTAATTAATTTTATTTTAATTTTTTTTCTCTAGGTTTGTGATGATCTAGTGCAGTTTCTAAGGTATAGACTTGCTTAGAATTCCTTGGCTGATTGGAAGGAAGTTTTTTAATAGTCTTGAACCTATTTTGAAAATAATTTCTGAAACATTTAAGTTAGCATTGTATTTTAAAGGGAATAGTAAAAGAGTTTTCTCTTCTAAACATCCTAATATCAGGAAGCTACATATTGCTGAAAACTTGAGATATAAGTATGAAACCAGAAAGTGATTGTTTTAATTTCCTCTTTCTTCTTATCAATGTCCTTGTTTAAACATATCTATATTAAAAAATCAGCCCTAATGCTTCATATTGGAGGGCTTTTTTGTTTTTAATCCTTTATAGTCTGTAAACTAAAGGGGAGGAAATACAAACACAGCTTAGAAAATAACTGCAGGCAAAAGGTATGTTTACTTCTGGAGTAACTGTGTAAGCAGATGCGGCTCCATTAAATTCAACAATATTTATTGGCTCTTTCTATCAGTTGAACACATATAATGTATGTTTATCTTACAAGGACTGCAAGGCTACATAACACAATTTAAACCCTTCTTTATTAAAGAGTGGACAATACATATAAAATAGTAAAAAATATGGTTTTTGACTAGTAGTGAAACATATGGATCCTTAAAATGATTTTCCAAATATTATTGCTACATAGATTAGCTTTTGTTGTATTCAGACCCTGAACTGACACTCCCTCGATTTTTATTTTTTTCTTCTTTCTTCTTTCTTCAGTTCTTCATCAATCTTCTACTGTGGCAGTGCAAATAAATCAGAATAATCTTTTTCTTTTTCATAATGTGAAGGGAGAAAGGGTTTTCACATTCCCACTAGCGATATTTCTAGAGAATGTTGTGCAATGGATTTAAAAATTCTTACTGCCAAATATTTCTTGACCTGTCTAAACATTTCCTGTTCCAAAAGTGACCTTCATTTTAAAGACTAGCTGAAAAGCTCATTAGATTTTTATAATATACTTAAACCAAATTTGGTCAACTGCTGTTTCCAATGAGTATATTTCAGTGACTGTGGTATTTCGCATGTGTTTTTTTTTTTTTTTTTTTACTGGAATAAAAAGGACAAGGATGGGTAGGAAATGGACAGACATATACTTTGTCTTTCTTCTACCTGAGGGCCTGCACTGCATATTGGTCATCTTAAATACTATTTGTCTCAAACTGAACGATTAGCATCTCTGATTTCATACATATAGCTAGTTGAGTTCAAAACTTTCTTTTTCTCACTCACTCACCTTTGGTGGGGGTAGTAGTACCTTTATAAAGTGCATCAAATGTTTTGCTCCCAATTATGATCTTAAAAGGTGATGTGTAGTTACCATATGTAGTGATAAGGGGGAAAGCGCACTAAACCACTCCGTTAGAGTATGCCATTCAATCTAACTCCATCTCAGATATTCATTACCTTATGGTCTTTAATTGGCTAATGGTGGACCCTATTAAGTAGTATTACATTTAATACTCTTCCATTTTTATAAAATCTTACATTTGTGGGCCTCAAACCACTAGTGAAATAAGATTAACAAATATGCCTGTGAAGTACAGAAGTATTGCTATCCCCATGTTTTAGATGGGGAAAACTGAGGCAGAGAGAAATTAAATGATTTACGTTAAGTTTCTGGTTGGAGAGAGAATTTGGTCTGGTGGTGAAATCAGGAGATTTAGAGTCATATTCCTGGCCCTAACGCTGACTTTGTGTATCCTTGGGCAAGTTGCTTATCCTCTGTGTTTCAATTTACCCATTCAGACTGTTTAAAAGTTTGTTTATTTCACAGGGGTGTTAGGAGATATAGCGTGAATAGAGAACCTGGAGACGTTTTGATGAAAGAACTATCTATGGGTTCATTGTATTATGGGGGAGTGTTAGTGCACGACTAACTGTATTGAAATGTCAAGAAGTGATGTTTCTAGCTGATAAGTTACATTTCCAGCTGTCAGATACATATACCATGCCTGTTGATTGCTTTCAGTGATGCATACTTAAGTAATGTCATATTTAATTGCATTGCTTTGTGCCTGAGTCAAGACTTCATATTTCCTGATACATTCTTAAAAAGTCTTAACAACATTGTGAAATGCCAAATATTGTAACCAGGTTTACGTCACTGTCTCTATGCACTGTATGAAATATTTCCATCTCCCTATATAAAGCTGTATGGTGTGTTTCATTCATCTTTTGGTATTTTGGCTGTAATAATTGTTCTTTATTGTTAGGATGAAGAATTATGATGCCTTTGGAAAGATTCTAGAAGGCCTGTTAAATCTGTATCAAATTCCAGGAAATAGGTTGTATATCTTAAATATAATTAGCTTTTATTTGTCAAATATTTAATTCTTAATAATCTGTATTCTCTTTCCTAGTGACATGAAAGCTAAGGTATATCTTGCCTTGCAATCTTTGGAAAAAGATCTCCATTCAATGTCCCTTCTGTACAGGTAATCTTGAGTACATAGGGCTTTTGGTTTTATTTATTTATTTATTTATTTTGCAATATGAAATTGGTATAATAGAATTGCTCACAGCAGTATACATGGATATTGGGTTTTCTCCCAGTGGGAAGCCAGAAATCTTTGCCATGGTGCCAACTTCTCTTGGGGACCTCGGGAGGCCATCTAGTCCAACTCCCTGCTCAAAGCAGGACCAACTAAATCATCCTAGCCGGGGCTTTGTCAAGCCGGGCCTTAAAAACCTCTAAGGATGGAGATTCCAGTACCTCTCTAGGTAACCCATTCCAGTGTTTCACCACCCTCCTAGTGAAATAGTTTTTACTTATATCCATCCTAGACCTCCCCCATTGCAACTTGAGAGCTTTGCTGCTTGTTCTGTCACCTCTGAGAGCAGTCTAGCTCCATCCTCTTTGGAATTCCCCTTCAGGTAGTTGAAAGCTGTTATCAAATCCCTCCTCACTCTCTTCTCTTCTGCAGACTAAATTAGCCCAGTTCCCTCAGCTTCTCCTCATAAGTCATGTGCCCCAGCCCCCTAATCATTTTCATTGCCCTCCACTGGACTCTTTCCAATTTGTCCACATCCTTTCTGTAGTGGGAAGGGGGGCGGGCCCAAAACTGGACACAATACTCCAGATGTGACCTCACCAGTGCCGATCTGCTGGCAGTGTTCTTACTAATGCAGTCCAATGTGCCGTTAGCCTTCTTGGCAGCAAGGGCACACTGCTGACTCATATCCAGCTTCTTGTTCATTGCAGACGGCAGGTTCTTTTCTGCAGAACTGCCGTTTCGCCAGTTGGTCCCCAGCCTGTAGCAGTGTATGGGATTCTTCCGTCCTAAGTGCAGGATTCTGCACTTGACCTTGTTTAACCTCATCAGATTTATTTTGGCCGAATCCTCCAGTTTGTCTAGGTCACTCACCCTATCCCTACCCTCCAGTGTATCTACTTCTCCCCCCCAGTTTAGTGTCATCTATGAACTTGCTGAGGGTGCAATCCATCCCATCATTCAGATGATTAATGAAGATGTTGAACAAAACCAACCCGTGGGGCACTTCGCTTGATACCAGCTACCAACTAGACATCGAGCCCAGTGGCGTAGTCAGGTTTTAAGTGTAAGGGGAGCAAACATAAAAAAGGCACCCTCATTTGGCTCCTCTTCTGGCCACGCTTCACTTGGCTCCTCCTGTTTCCCCCCCCCGATTAACCCCGGACTGGCTCAGGACTCCTGCGGGCTTCCTGGGGGGTGCGAATACCCCCCCGCGGTCCCGGGAGAGTCTCTCCTGTCCAGCGTGCTCTGCAGGTATCCCTCGCCGGGCTGTGTGGACCGGCCCCACCTGCAGAGTCCTGTCCCCCTTGCCCCAGACTCCAGGCTCCTGTGCCGCACCAGGGAGACAGCATGGCCTGCGCCCCTGCCCTGTGGGCCCAGCCCCGGGGAGCCCCTCACCCGGAC
>NC_133770.1:97824284-97927661 GCF_003597395.2 Chelonoidis abingdonii | reverse complement strand
CCCCCCCCCCCCCACCGCTCACCTTCCGTCTTGCGCTGCCGCCTGTCCCCGGCCTGCTCCCGGTGATTGGTGCGCTTCATATGGGGCTTACCAGCCAGGCAGCCTTAAAGGCACACGGGCCCTTTCACCTTCCCCCATCTGCCGCATTAGCAATGAGAGGGGGTGGGGGGTGGGACCGGGAGCGCTTGGCTGCTGAGCCAAGGAGCTGGCCTCCTCGCTCCTCTGGCCACATCAGCTGCCCCCCCGTGGCTCCTCCGGCCGTGCTGCTGGCAGCACTGGCCAGTAGACGCCGCTTCCGCGCCTGCCGCCCCACGGCTCCTCTGGCCATGCTGCCGCCAGCACTGGCCCAGCAGGTGCAGCTTTTTGAAAACATGTTGAGGGGAAGCGGCTGCTTCCGCTGAACCCCGCTAGCTATGCTACTGATCGAGCCTTTGATAACTACCCATTGAACCCGACGATCTAGCCAGCTCTCTGTTCTCCCTCCTATGTAGTTGGGTTTGCTTTCTTTATTGGTCCCAGCTGTGGGTGCATGCCTACACAACTGGCAGTTCTAGCAGATGTGTGGGGATGTGGTCATCTCATTGCCTATAAGCGGGGAAGACTCTTCTCCCGTCTGCCTATGCTCAGTAAAGAGTTTGTAAATCCCATTTGTAAACCTTCACGGCCAAAGCCTCACCTTGGCTAGTGAAGATTACTTCTTATGACAGAATATTGGCATTTCTATCCAAACTTCTTGCTCAGTGTTGTAACAAGAAGGCTTATGGTTGTAATTACAGGTACCATCTCATTATTCTCGGGTTCACCTCTTTCATTACATTCAGTCAGTGCAAGGGGCCATGATTGGTAACTAATGTGAATTGGTTTCTTAGGAGCCAGTACTGTGGTCTCTCTATCGCTCACTTTTCAGCCAAGCCTTCCTTTTGTATCACCAAGTATACCCTCTTGTGAGGAAAGAGTTTTCAGCTGATGTATGCTATCAGATATCCTTCTCCATCTATCTTTTGAGAAGGGATTACCTCTAGTTCTGCCTCTGATGCATCTGTTTGCAATATGAATTGCTTCTCAAAGTTTGGAAATACAACACTTGGTGTCTGTAGAGTATGCCCTTTCACTCTTGAAAGGCCCTTTCCCAGGTGGGGACCCATAAAACCTGTCTTAGGGGTTGTCCCTGGTTAGATCAGTTAGCGGAACTGCTATGTTGGTGAAATGTGGTATGAACTGGCAGTAGTAGTCAGCTATACCTAAGGAGGCCCAGACTTGTCTTTTGGAAGTGAGGGTCTTGTATGCCTGTAAGGCATGAATCTTATCCACCAATGGTCAGATTTGTTGTCTGCCAGCCATATGCCCTAGATAACAGGCTTCCTGTTTTCTTACTGTGCATTTAGCGGGGTTAGCCATTAACTTGGCTTCCCTCAGGGATTGGCGAGTGGAGGCTTCCTTATTCAGATGGGAACCCCAATTCTTGCTATAAATGACTGTCATTCAAGTAGCCTACCACATCAACTGTTGAAAAGTAGCTACTTTCCCATGTAATCAGGAGGGTGTTGTCTTAAAATGAAATATGCCAAGCAGCATAGAAAAGCTGTCTTCTCCTGAGAGTCCGGCCTTAAGGGGATCTGCTAGTACTCCTTCTTAAAATCCAAAGTGGTAATATACTGGTTGGGAGAAACCTAGTACAAGAGTTCATCTACCCATAACATGGGGTAGGCATCAGCTTTTGGAACTGCATTCACCTCTCTGAAGTCTACACAGAAATGCAGTGAGCAGACCGGCTTTAGAATCAGCACAATAGGACTCCTCGAGTCACTTTTTGGGATTCCTCTATTACCCCAAGTTCTAACATGGTCTTGAGCTGTTTCTTGATGGTTCCCCTCAATTTGTTGGGGATTGGTCAGAGCCCTTCCTGTATTACTTTAACAGGTTCTATATTAATGTGATGGTGGGCCATGGACGTCTTTGCGGGGTGATAGTGAGAATACTTTTGAAAAAGCGGCCACCAGTTGGAATGCCTGTTCCTTTTGCTTCAGGTTTAGGCTCTCTGAGGGGCACTGAGCTTTTTTTTTTTTTTTAGGTAGTCATTAATTTAGGGTACCAATTCTGGTTCCTCAGCATGATGGAAGAGGTTTTCCCTGGCTCTCCAGGGCTTCAGCAAATTTATGTGGTAAACTTTTTCCTTTTTCTCTCTCCCCCCCCCCCCCCCCCCGGTTGTCTGACTAAATAGTCTATGGTTCTTACCTTCTTTATCACCTTATAGAGACCTTGCCACTTGGCCATTCACTTTGATTCAGAGCTTGGAAGTAGTAGTAGAACTCTGTTGCCTGGCTGGGAGGCATACATTTGTGCCCCTTTCTCATAATGTAGTTGTTGTTGTGCCTATGCTTCTCTGAGGTTTTCTCTAGCCTATGCCCCATAACCTCCAATCGCTCCCATAACTTTAAGACATAATTGTACTATATTTTTCGCTCTTAGAGCCTGGCTTTTCCATGTTTCCCATACCAGGTCCCGTATGCCTCTTGCCGGTTACCCAGATAGCAATTTGCGTGGTGATGCTTGAGGTATTTCCTTGATGGTGGAGAGTGGGGTCAAGAGTAGTTGGTCCCAATGTCGAGAGCCTGGATAATTAATTTCTTGAGCATTCTCCTGAGATCTGATTAAATGTTTCCACTAGGCCATCCGTCTGCAGATGGTATACAGATGAGAGTAATGCTTTGACTTTCAGTAGTTCCCAGACCTCTCTGATCAGCCAGGATGTGAAATTTGTTCCCTGGTCTGTCAGGATCTCTTTGGGAATCTCTGCCTGTGTGGAGATAGGGATAGTCTTGGCATTTGTTCACTGTAGTGGCATGGCTTCCAGGATTAGCTGGTATAGTCCACAATAACAAGTATATGTTGGTGTCCAAAGGTGCTCTTCTGTAGGGGATCCATAAGCAGAGCCAGCGCTAGGCATCAGTAGATTAAGCAATTGCTTGGGGCCCCGAGCATCTTAAGGGGGCCCCCTGAACTTGCCTGTTTTAGTATTTTGTGTGTTGGCGGGGCAAACATTCCTGTTTAGGGCCCCCAATAGATTAGCAGAGGCTCTGCCTATAAGATCAATTCCTACTCATTCAAATGAGGTCTCCACCAAAGGAAGGGATACTAGTAGAGCCTGCTGGACTCACTTAGTGGCTCTAATTTAGCATTTGGGGTATGATGCACAGAAATTCTTGACTTCTTTAAGGACCCCGGCCAAGAGTATCAGGCCAGGATCCTAGAATGTGTCTTGTCCTTTCCAAGATGTCTTGCACATGGGGTGCGTGTGCTAAATTTAGACACTTGCAATGATATACCTGGGGTATTAGTAGTTGCGTCCATATCTCCTGCACTTGCTTGTCCTGATCTATGCAATACAACGAGTCTGCCTTAAAGGCAAAATGGAGGGGGGGGAGGTAGTCCTGTGTCCTCAGGGGATCCACCCTTTCATAGTCTATCAATGTTACTTGTTGTCCATAGCAGTAACAGGTTATCGAGTCTGTCTTTTGTCTTCTAGCAGCTGGGAGGAAGCATCTTCCTTCCAACTTTCACTGCTTAAAATGATGGGTCTGCTATTTCAGGGAAATCTTACCCACAGACCCTGAGAGGGCTGCCTGTAACCTATCCTATCCAGAAACCAGTCAGCTGCCTGTGTTCTCCTGTGGTTTACGCAATAAGGCCATCCTGACATATTCATAGTTTTGGGCACTGCATCATCTAGTCCCCAGTATGCTGCCTGGACATCCCCAATGAGGAATGGAGCAAGCTGATTGCCCGTGGGGCTGGAGGTGATTGAGAGGCCATGGCCACCCTTTCAAAAATTACCAAGAATGACTCTTGGTCATTGTTTGTTAACATTTTGGAAAGTGTCTGGACTGGAACAGCTCCCTGAAGTATGGGAGACACATTTCCTCTATGGGCAGAGCCCTGAGTAGCAGCAGTTGGTACTAGTTCTGCCATCTGTTCAAACAGCTGTTGCTGGGTCTGCTGCTGTTTTGCTTGTGAGTCAGCAAGCCATTGCTGGAGCTGATTTACCGCTATAGCTCTTCTGCATATGTGTGTATATAAATATAACTTTTAAAAAATAAAAATAAAAAAGCTTCCTCCTTCTGCAGGGACAGTTGAGGTCAATCCCCAATTCTGGTATCACATTGTTGGTTGCCCTTGGTGTAGTCGCTCTAAGGGTTCCAGCTTTCTCCGAACTGGTCCCCTTCAATTTGCCTCTCATTAGACCTTTCCATAAATTAACCTAAATTGAGTCTATCGCCCTTAAACTCCAGATTTGCAGTTGTCTTTTGTCTCCTTTGTCCAGTTTCTTAGGTCTAAGATAGCAGAGGGGCAACAGTCTCACACCAGGCTGCCCCTTTCTGCCTCCCTTTTCCTCTCTGTTCTTCCTCTTTTATAGCTGGGCTTGTTTTCTTTGTTGGCCCACTTGTGGGTTCATGCCTTGGCAACTGCGCAGGAGTATGGACAGCTTGATTGCCTGTAAACAGGGAAGTTTCTTCTCCCCTCTGCCGATGCACAGTTACAGTATGTGGTTTGTAAACTACAAATGGGCATTCTGAAATGAAGACCGATCCTCAGCTGGTTTAAGCTCCATTGATTTTGAAAACAAAGTGATTTATGCCAGCTTAATATATGGCTCAGTTTTTAGTGAAATGGGGTTTCAAATTTATTCATATTAAAATTGCACTGTATCTCACAAATAGGTACCCTGTTGCAGTCCCAATGCATAACTTGTCTTTGTCCAGTTCTCAGACTTGCATATCTGAGAGAATGGTCATTTCTTTTTGAGCTAACATGCCATGTCCTCACTAGTCATAAATCTGTCAGTAAATATCCTGAGCATTTAACTGTGAATTGATGAGTAAGCTATTTGTACAGCTGAGTAGATCTTTCAGCCTGTTACCATTTTGCAATTCATTATTTAATACTTGCACTGTATGTGGATTGATGTGTGTGAGTCTCGTTTGAGTTCTAGTTTATCCAAGTCACTTAATCATACTTCCTCCTACCTTGCTCTTGCATTAGTCAATGTCTGTCATTCCAGTCTGTCATCTGTGTCTGTCATCACCCCTCCCTTTAGAGCCAGGGGTATACAAAACCAAAACATGTCAAATGTTAAATATGCCGCAAGCCTAGACAAGGGAGCAGAGTGGGCCCCAGCTGAAGCTGAAAATCCAAACATTGAGACTGTGCATGATGCCACTGAGAGAAGTAGGGTAGTAGTGAGTTCCTGAGAGAGAATTTCTGAAAACTACCATAGAACTGCACAAAACCTAAAGTCAAGGCAATGGAGAGAATATTTAATAGCATGAAATGGCTTTATATTGATTTAAATAGCACTGTTACTCTAGAACCATTGATCAGTGTGTATTTTGTAAAAAATTAGAACACAGGATGTAAACAGAGTTACTGAAGTACTTCATGGAAAAGCAGGACACCTTGTGCAAAGAACTGGAGGTAATTTTTTTTATTTTTGTTTAGATTTAAAAAAACAAACCCCAACTTGAGTAAACAGTGTGCTCACAGCAAAGATTCTTCAGTACTGAGCTGCATCATTAGCTATATTTATTATTTGTATTGAAGTAATGTCTGACAGGGGTTCTGTTTTCCAGGCACTGTACATTTACTGTAATGAAAAGATGCTCTGGGGACCATAGAGCTAGCAATATATTCCAGCAGCCTGATATCATACCATCTTAAAAACAGTGCTAGTAACTTTCTGATGTCATTGGGGAATTTTGGGAGTAACTATGAGACTCACCATAGTTGCAAAAGACATACTGTTGCTTGCCTAAAAGGGGGACTAACTTGAACTGATGGGTTTTAGCACCTTGTTCTAGATCATTGTAAATTGTAATCAACAGGGGCCTTGGGCTTTAACTCTCAGAATTCAGACATTTTCATAAAATGTGTCTTCAATACATACTTTTGCTATGCTGAGCCATATGAAAGTCCCTCGTCTATGTATTGTTGTTTTTCTTTCCTCCCCAGAAAAGATGAGTCAATTTAAGAAACTTTGCCTATTTCTGTATTCCAGTTGTATGTTCTTTCCAAATTCTAACATTTAAATACAAGTATTAAGAAGAAAGATTAAAATATTGCTAAGTTAAGTCTTTTTTTAAGTCTGAATATGAGGCTATGTACCAACTGAAGTATAATATAACTTTCAAAAGGTTAGATTAAATTGATTCTATACGTTTTACTCATTGAGATTTTAGCAGTAAAATACAATTCAACATTATGACTTGAAAATTACTTACAAATAAATATATAATTTTGAGTTTTTACATTTGCACCCAGTTCTCTCAAGGATTTTTTTTTTTTTTAATTGCCAGCTCAAAACTGATGACTTTTTGTAGTAAGCAATTGTAATTTTTAATTCTACTTCAGGAACGCCTATGAACATTGAATATTATCTATCTCCCTATCAAGTTCTGGAAGAAGAGCTGAATCCTGGTAAAAATGGATAAGCAGTAAAGATTAAAGTAGTGTTAGCTTATTGAATTGACTTTTTACAATTTGTAGTCTGAAAAGAATCCAGAGTAGTTAAAGGGTGAACTCGCATAGTGAAGTAACTGTCTTTCTACAATACAAGTTCCCTTTTGAGCAGAAGGTCGCTAAATGGAATTGGAAACAATTTAAGGTTTCACTGCATCCAAGTTCATATGCAAGATGGTTCATTGTAAGTGGAACAACTAGAATGACTTTTCTGTATATTTTGGTTCTTCATGATTGGCACTGAGATGGGAACAATTTAATTTGTAAACTGCTTAACAGTCCAGAAAGATGCATACACTTGATGCACTTAATTAGTGCAGGGATATGATGGTTCAGGAAACTGGAGACTTTGTCACTTCCAGGTTGCTGGTACTAGTTAAGACCAGCATGGTAGCAACCAAATGTCATTCAGTGACCTGTGTGAAATGGAACTGGTGGTCCTTTGGTCCTTAATGAAGACATGTTCATGTCACAAAAGAGCATCAGCTATGATGGTCAAACTGGCATCTTTGACAATCTGGGTTAAAGTAATCGTTGGCTAGATGATGGAGATCTTGCATTGTAGCTGTCTAGGTTGTGCCTGCACTATAGATGACTGCAAGACACCAGGCCTTCTAGTTTGGCACCTTTCACCAGCACTACGTTCATCTATATTTTCATAAGGGGGAAAAAATGCATTGACTTATACCTGTCTTCTCTCTTCCCTCAGGCTCCCAAGTATGTGGAACCAAAGTATTTGTAACTGTTGGAAGTTCAAACACAACACACACACTTCCCATTTCTCCGTTAATTGTGGATTCTCAGGCAGGAGATGGGTGAGATTCAAAGGCACTATTGACATTTCTGAACATATAAATGGACTTTCAAATCATTGGTATTAAACCCTGACTTCATTTGTATTGATCCTATGATCATATCACGGAGATGCAAACCCACTGTTAGACAAGAGCAACACTACTGTATTGATGGCATTATCCCTCTTGGGAATACTCTGCATAATCAGATGACTGTTTTTCCAAAAGAGTTTAAAATTATGTCTGAGTTCATATTAACTGCAAATTCCATGGGATCATAAATCTTAAAAGCAGAAAGGACCAACGATACAATTTTGTCTGACTTCCTGTACAACATACACCATAGAACTTCATCCAGTAATTCCTGCATCAAGCCCCTAACTTTAAATTGAATTAGGGTATACCAGTTAAGTGTATTGTTATTAAATTGTGTAATATTTTAAACTATTTGCATGACCACTCCTAGGGCAGCATCGTTTAATCTGATTGTCTGAACAGGTAATACAAGGGGTAGGCTTGAGGGGAAACTCCCCTCTTACTCTCACTGAAAATGAACCACAGTGCACTGTGGTTCATGGCTAGAATCCTTTTATATTGCTCTGTCTTTGTGGCTTACCTTCCTTCTCTATCAGTCTTCACATAGACTTTGCTTCATGACATCTAGTCTATACTTGCATTTTCCAGAGGGAGATTTTTCTTGAGGTGGGAAGAGAATCCTCTATACCATGTGTGTGTCTTCATTTTACCCTGGGCACTAAGAATCCTTGTCACCCCAGTGTCGTCTTTAACAAGCTTGCCTTTCTATCCTTTTTTCCTCAGCAGCCCTACTTTTTTACCACTGACTGATGAACTCAGCATGGATTTGTCAGCTTGCTTTTTCTTGTCATTTCATCGGCCTTTTCCTATGTCCTTATCCAGTATTCAAGAGATACAGACGTTTACAGGCATGTTTAATTATCTGTAAGATTAACTATCTTTGAGTATTCTACGTAGCTTGTTTCCTTTTTACCTCCCTCATACTAATTTTGCAGGAGATGCATCCAGATTTTCTACCTTCTCTGTGAAAGAAAATCCTCTGATTAGTATTCCTATCAGCTCAGATGTGATTAGCACATTATTAATGTGCTATCATGTAAATGTGACCTGACATTGGAAAATAATATGCAGAGGACCAAGAATAGAAATGACAATATAAGGAGGAAAGATAGTCTTGTGAGTAAGGCACTGGACTGGGACATGAGAAATCAGGATTTAATATGAAGCTATGATAGACTTCTTGTGTGATCCTGGTCAAATTTCTATGCCTCAATTCCCAATCTGTAAAATGGGGGTATACGCTTTTCTTTCTTCTTTATGATGACTGTTTGTAAAAATGGAACGAACATTTTCCATGTCTCATGAATAACTACAAATCAGTTCAGAAATACTAATCTAAAAATGACCTGGCTTTAGGAATTCCAATTGATGGACTGAAGCTAGCTTCTCTTCATGCATTGATTGTTCAATTTACCTTTAATGATGAGTACAAGGAAGATCTGGCCACGAATAATTCTTGTTTCTTTGTGGTATGTATGTTCTGACTTTTGATATATGCAAGTTATTTTACTCTTATTCTTCGTCTGCATTTATGTGGTTAAATAAACACTTTTTGTCTGTCAGTAAGCAATGCCAGTATTCAGGAATCCTGACATAACTGAATGCCCATCAGGGAGTATATTATTCCAGTTTTTTTAACTCTGTCAACCTCCTTACTTTTAAATAATTAAAGGCAATTTGACACCTTTATAAAGGTGATAAAGGAGACATTGTTTTGTGTGTAGTAACTGGAGTCCTATGAATTGTATGTGGGTGGTGGTGGTTTTTAAAGCTTTTACCCTAAATAAATTTGTCTACCACTTTTCCCTGTAATTCCTTCAGAAGCAGAATTTGTTAGTGACTAGTCTGAAATCTGAGATTCTCCAGTATATCCAAGATGCTTCCCAGCTAGATTTTCAGTTTTAAATTCTTTAGCATAGATCATGTCACTCCATTTTAAATCTGATTAAAAATAGAATTCCCTACTGCATAACAGTAAGGGTAGTGAATTTACTATTTGTTATGGTCTTTATTACAATGAGTGGCAGAAAGAAGAGTGTAAAAAATTAGTCACTCCTATAGTTAATCTGATTATACATAAATTTAACTGATTTCTGTGGGTTTTTTTTTTTTTTTTTAGTACATAGTGGTTAAAAACAATAGTTTCATAGCTAGTACTATGATAGCTCCTAGACTGAGGCTATTTTACATATTTAGAAATTACTTGAAAATAACCTAAACATAAATTTTAAAGACTGGTGTAAGATGTTGGCAGGACAGCCCTGGTAGGTGAAAGCCACTGTTTATCTACAAAGCAGTGGTAGGGCAAATTTCCCACATCTGCTTTTCTAGCATTCCTTAATTCTGAAAGCGGGAGGGGGGTGAGGGAGTTGGAGAAGAGGGCACTTCCTCTACAGTTAACAGGGATAACTACATGGCCCATATAGTTCTTGGGCTCTGCTGTGTGGCTGTTTTGCAGGGCAATGGTGGGTAAGTTTATAATATGATAGCTGCAACTGAGACCCACCAAAGTCCTTCTCTTTAGAGGCCACTACATATCCATTAGATGGAAATCAATTAATCTCTACAGAGCTGTGCTGGATATGGGTGAGAGACTCAGTGGCTTATTAGCAATGCCCTAAGGCATCCAGTTTCCTACCAAGTGCTAATGTTACACGTTCAAGAATGAAACTTTACTTTCTGGAAAAATAAGCTTATTAAATTAAGTGCTGACCTTTTTTGTGCTTAAACAGGGAGGGTCTCCCCCTGCGCCTCCTCTGGACACACTGGTAAAATTCTACACCTGCCTCTGCCAGATTGCTCCTTAATATGCACTCAATTAAGTGCCCCGCCCTGCTCTTAAAGCAACAGCTCCAATTTGACCAAGACAGAAACAATAAGGTTATGTCTAGACAGCAAATGGTGTGATTGTAGTGTGGGTAACAATAGTGAAGACATGGCAGCACAAACTTCAGTGCAGCAACCCAAGTAAGTGCCCATGGTCTCCAGAGGGCTTGTGCTAAGGTGGGCTAAGCTGCCGCATCTTCACTACCACTGTTACCTATGCTAGTGTGGATTTTCCTATGCTCGCTACAATCATACCTTCACTTGCTGCACAAATATATTCTAAAATTACATTAAAACAAATATCGCATCTAAATAAACTTCCAAATATGTTTTTCAAAATAAAATTGCTTCAGCAATTATTCCAGAGTCCTTGCAATAAAAAGATATCACCCTTTTCCTCCTCAAATGAGTCACTAGGTGGGTTTGAACCCACACCCTTTGTAGCTGCCCATAAACCTCTTCTAATTTAGCTGTAGGAGCAATCAGTGGCAGAAACAAGTTATTTGGTAGTTGGACCACCCCAGGTGGTAGATGCAATACATGCTCTGCCAATTGGTTACACAACTATTTGTGAGACCGTATGGAACAGTGGTGTGACCAGGGTCCTAGTGGGGAGCCAGCTCTGATCACTTAATTAGGGTGAACTGCAGAGAATGGGGCAGACAATCCCCATAAAGCTGGCGGATATTCCAATACTTAGATTTACCAAGCCAGCATAAAACAGCTTCTTTATTACCTTCCTAGTTACTCAGAAGTCCAAACAACACAGTTCCCTTAAAGTGATCCAGCCTCAGGCCTCCCTCCATATACCCACGTCAAATATGATGAAAATTTCTGTAAATCTTATTTCATCATATAAAAGAAAAGGTTCTACCAATCCCAAAGGATCAGCCATATTACCTCCTAGGTAACTGAATATTCCAGATCAGTTTATAGTCCAATGTCCAAATATCATATTCAGGATGTACCAGCATAACTGGGACTTCAGTCTTTTGACTCAGACTTCCCCGATGAAGCCTAAGCAGAACTGAGATGACAGAATCAGGACTCAAAGATCTTTTATACGATTTCATGTCTTTTGATAAGTTGGAGTTCAAAAGCTAACTAGCATGACTTTGAAGAAGGTCAATCACCGGTACTTGACAATAGAATTAACATAAGGCAATTTGCTATTTCTTGCTTCATTCAGAGATTCTTTGCTATACATTTTAAAGAGAGATGACCACAGAGATATCCCATCTTTACAATTCATTTAAATACTAGGATTTTCTTTTGATCTCTGCATTATCAGAATAAAGCATAGACAGGGACTGTTGATTACATTGTGTGCCCTACTCATGCATATGTAAATACACAAAAACACAAACATTATCTCCTCACGTATCTTTTGGGGTTTGTTTATTTTGCAGGATGTTTAACCCTTTTTCTAGCCATGCGTCACAACTGGTTATCAGGATTCCTGACTCTGGAAAAAGTGTTGTCAAGAGATAACACAGCTAAGCACATTCCTTCTGAAAGGCAGTATGAGATAAGGGTCTGTTGGGTGAGAGCACCCTGTTCAGGGCTTAGCCTGAAATATCCTCTTTCTGTTGTTTTATCTCTATAATGACTGAATGATACTAGCTTCTCCTAAATTAAAGGTAAAAGGCTGTTAATTTCACTATGACCTTCGCTGCCTTTATTAACAGCCCTCACAAGAATAACTCACGGTCTCTTGGCATGAAGTTCAGTGCAGATTATCCTGTGTTGAAAGGTATTTTGCAGGAGAGGGGCTTGGTCTCAGTTGACTCAGTTTCTGAGTGATATTTTCATTGAGGTGTGGACAGGGATTTCAGACTTGACAAATGTGTGCTCTACAAAAGACTTTTTTGGTACCAGATCCATTATAACAATCTAGTATCAAGACTAGCCATCTTGCCTTTCCAAGTTTCCATTCCTCACAAAAATAGGTATTTCTTCATCAGTCTCTTCCAGATTGCCCGAAGCACAGTTATTTCATAAATAAGGGCACAGAGAAATCAGGTATAACAGGAGCCCTGGTCAGTAAAATTCCATTTACCCATCCAAAGTGTGTGCCTGCTATAATTGAGATTCTTCGTCATCAGGTGGCATATAACACTCTTATTGGCAGCTGTGTCTCGGAGAACACTATAAACGAAGGTATATTGTATGTTATGAAGTACAGTGTGTTTCTCTAATAGTCTATTGATTTGTTTTGTATTTGGAAGTTGGATGTCACCAGTACAGCAGGTGCATTCTCCAAATCCATTGCTATTTACAAATTGTTTGAAATGACTAAATTCTTATCAGCATCCTTAGTTTTTTGTGTAGGGCTCTCTGTAGGTTAAATATTTTGAGTAGCACACCCATGTCTGACGCAATACTTAGTTTCCAGAGGCACAAACCGAACTGCAGAGTGACAATAATTAGATTCTGAGTTGTCAGCGTTTGAATGGCTAGTGTATAGTTCACTTAAATGGGGCTAAGTTTAAATAAACCAAGTTATTAAATAAAGTTACTGCCTTACAGATTGCTCAGAGCTGCTTTATTTTGAAGTGTCTCCACAAAAGGGCACTAGCTTTTCCATCTCATTCCAGCATCCTATGGGGGAGAGTTTAGCCTGTGGTAAGTGTGGAATATTCAACACTATTTCTTTGTATCACATTTAAAAATATCTTTGTTCTATCAAGACATGGGTTTCAATTGTACTGTGAATCTCAATCTTCCTAAACTTTACTCTTATGCATGTTTATGTATATAAATAAACAGGAAATGCTTTGTTAAGGTTGCCCAGTTCAAAACAAAAAGTCAGGAAATGTAGCAGAATTAAGGCCCTGGTTCTGCAATGCATTGAACATGGGTATACTGAGACTACCATACACCCATGGGGCCCCACTGAAATCAGTGGGATAGGGCCTTATAGTTCCTACAGCAATTATAATTGAGCTATATGAGCACATTCTGTTTTTATTATGGTAAATATAACCATTAATATTTAATGTTACATGTCTTGGATCAAAGGTAAATACTCAGGGGTTATAAATAATATTGCTAGAGCTTTGTAAACACACACTATTTTGAAATGTCCATATTTTTCCTATTCAGTGGTAGCTGAAGTCTTGAGCTCCAGACAAATCAGATGCAGTCTTCATACACATCCTCAAGATGTAACTTTAAATTGCTGCAATGACTTTATCACAAGAGTCATGGAGCGGTAAGTGTTCTACGCTAAAATGTTTGGGACGTACCTAAATTGTCTATTAATGGTGGTAATTTTTATGCATATTCAGAAATAGTAAAAACTACCATCCTATGATCAAATGAATTTGTTTATTAAAAAGTTATAGAACAAAAGATTCTTTGCATTGACTAACGTATATTTTAGTTCTCAAAGAAAGGTGTCACTTTTCTTTGCATATCATATTTATTCACTTACCCAATTTGAATGAGTGATATGTATGTTGTGTCTGCAACTAAGACTTTTTTTTTTTTACTGTAGGAAGTGAAAAAACATTTTGAAAGACATTTCTTTTTATCCTCTTAAAAGAGGCCCAATGCTCAGCTGTAGGTACATCTGCTTAGTCACACAACCGGTACAGCAGAAGTAGCTGGAGTGCAAGTTTTCCCGTGCTGTCTTAGCATCATGTGCCTACTGTGTTCTAGAGGGCACCACCTCTGGGGAGTGAGCAGTTCATTTCCCATGTCTGTTCAGTTCTTCCCTTCTCTACTGAGATGAGGGGTCCAAATTGTGTGGGGCTACTGTGGAATGAACATGCATACACTGAGTGGACTGGGACCACAAATTCACTTCATCCAGGTCAATAAACAGTTGTCCAATTGGCAGTAAATTGGATGTAGGCTGGACTTGAACCATGAATTTAAGCAACAAGATATGGAAAACTGCTGCTGCAGGTAGAGCATTGTACATTTTGGGCTCCCTCTATTGCTAATTCTGCTTCAGCTGAACTATTACCATGGGCGCTAACTTCTGCTGGCGCTGATGGGTGCTCAACCCCCTGCCCCCGTCCCTACTCCAACCCCTTCCCCAAATCCCCACCCCACCTCTTTCCCGCCTCCTCCCCGAGCTTGCTGTTTCTGCTTCTCCCCCCTCCCTCCCAGAGCTTGTTACGCCACGGAACAGCTGTTTTGCAGTGGCAAGCGCTGGGAGGAGACTCAGGAATGTGGCATGCTCAGGGGAGGAGGCGGAGGTGACCTGAGCTGGGGCAGGGAGCTTGGCTGCTGGTGGGTGCAATTTTTCCCCTGGGTGCTCTAGCCCCAGAGCACCCACGGAGTCAGCGCCTATGAGTGGTACAGATGGTAGAAACCTCCTTTTTTTGGTAAAAAGGCCCTAATGTGGATAATAAGTCAGGACTGAGGCACTGTATTCTTTTAAAACTTCATACAAAGCATGAGAATGATCTAAAAACTATAGTTTTTCTAATTGTAAGAAGAATGCTGTCAACTTAAGCTCTCATTAAAAGTAAAATCCTAAATCCCAAACTTGGAACTATCTAAGGGGAAATCCTAAAATTTTTTTTTACCAAGGCTTTCATGCAGTCCTCAGGATGTCTAAGAATGAGAAGCCATATTAGCTACCTGAAGAGTTACACACCTCAAGATAATTTGATTCAATAATCCGTATTTTCCCACAGAAAGATGGATCACTTCAGCAAGCTAGTCTGCGCTTTTTTTTTTCTTTTTACAGAGACTGAGTGATTAACATAGTGAATAATGTTCTCAACTCCTTCTTTTCCCCCCTCAGTTGTATGTCTGTCCCTCTAGTCATGAGAGCTATTTTCAAGAATTCTGTCACAATGAAAGTTGATGGTGAAATACAAAATATGGATGTTACCTCTGAGCAAAATCCTGAAGTGACCTGCAAGCAAATTGCATCTTCTAACAGTACCGGAGCAAATATTTCTGGAGCCAGCCTGCAAAATTCATGTGATGGCATGGAGGCAAGCAGCTCCCTGGCCAGTATTGAGTGTGAGATTTGTGATGTATCAGTATAACTAAAGCAAATACTCATCTGATGTTTACTGTGGTTCCATGTCACTTTTTTGTAGTGTGATCAATCAATAGATATTCTCAAGAAACAGAGGAGAACTTGGCAAGATCAATACTTCAGTCTAGCAGGATTTCCTCTTAGAATTAAATATTTTCAACCCTGCATGTTGCTAAATACAAAAAAAACCCTAATACTTTTTTGAGAATATAAATACAAATTTGAAAAGTCAAATTATCACTACTGTAGCAACCTTAATTTAACCCATAATGCATATATGGGCATGTAGTTATTTAGGTGTTTGGTGGTGGTTAAATATTTGTAGGTATACATATAACATTCAATGTGGCCAAGTTATAGTGCTGTAACCTTAAGATTTTGTTTTCTTTGTGTAATTCCATTTATTAAACCATAATGTTGCATTAACATTTTTTTAAAAATGTAATTGAAAAATTTGTAAGAAAGGTGGAAGGGGAAAGGAACTATTGTTTGAAAGTCTGCTAGTAAGCTATTTTGTGCACAAATGCAATTTGATGCAAATGAGTTTTGACTTATTTATTTGCACCATTCCCCATGTTAAATTCACTCAAAAGTGGAACTGTGTAGTAAATTAAAAGCTTTGCCTCCTCCTGTATGGGTTAATGTCCTCTTTTTGCAAAAAGAGTTCTGGATAACGGGGGTATGGATAATACAGGTGTGCAATAAATGGCTGTGTAATTTTTTAGTTTTAAATTCTGCCCCATGACTTGTATTCATGAAGGATTAGCCTACTATTAGGCTTGAAAACTTAAACTTCAGTTGTTGGAGTACAAAAATGTTATAGCAGAATTATGGTGTGTCTTTTTTTTTTTTTTTTAACTACTTTTAAATCCACTGAATGTAGGTGGTAAGCAAACCATCCAAATTTTGTTTTTGGTCTCTGACTAAACATGCTTTCAACCAGATGAAAACTTATGTAGTGGCAACTTAAAACAGGAATAGATAGTGAGAAGTCCTCCTCAGCATTCTTGTCTTGTAGGTGCTAAAATTGATTTATATAGTGAGAAATGTGCATAAGACAGTACTGAACAAATGAATACTGACTTACTAAACAAAACCAGACTTCATGCCCAGAAGAATTTGCAGTCAGCTTAAACAAGATCAACAACAGAAAGTGACAAATGCAGTGTGTTAGGATAAATAAGGAGACAGCCATAAGAAATGTGGCTAATTATGGGAGTAGTGTGTAGAAAATTGTGGCTAATATGCCTGTGATGCACAGAGTCCCCTGTTCAACTAGTCTCAGACCTGACAAACTTACTACACCAAATATACTGCTTACAGGTATTCGTCCATAAAAAGTAAAATGTAAGGTCTAAGTTGCATGCTTTCAATAATGTTTATAATCACATCATGCTGTGATACAAATAATATTTAAGCACTAAATATAACTAACTGGAAACAGCTGAAGGAGCAGGAAAGCATTCTTTGAAGCCTGAGTGTTATTAATCATGTCTCAGTAGAAAAGGCAGGGGAATGAAGAACAGATATGGTAACTTTATAAGAGCCAGTTTACTAGAGGGGCAAGGCTAAGTCAGATTTCAGGGAAACTGGTATGCAAGGCAGTAGGAGCAGAAAGCACCTTATACAAGTTTAAAGAGGGGGAAAAGGGGTGGCAACTGCATTTTAAAAAAGAATCTTATGGTGCACTATAAGGTTTTTTTATTGAATTAAATATTAAAATGAGTTAACAAGGCATACAATGAGGCTAAAATTTCCATCCACAAAGGACTCTGGTCCTGTGATAACCTTATTACAATACTCTAGCTTCCATTTTGGCTTTCCCCTAAGATGTAGAATAAACCTTTTTCATTTTTGTTACCTGGTATATTTAATATCTTAAAGATCTGCAACTCTGGCCTGGTCTACACTATGAGTTTATATCGAATTTAGCAGCGTTAAATCACATTAACCCTGCACACGTCCACACAACAAAGCCCTTTATATCGATATAGAGGGCTCTTAATATCGAAATCTGTACTCCTTCCTGTCGAGGGGAGTAGCACTGAAATCGGTATTGCCATTTCGGATTACGGTTAGTGTGGCCACAATTCAATGGTATTGGCCTCCGGGAGCTATACCACAGTGCACCATTGTGACCGCTCTGGACAGCAATCTGAACTCGGATGCACTGGCCAGGTAGACAGGAAAAGCCCTGTGAACTTTTGAATTTCATTTCCTGTTTGCCCAGCGTGGAGAGGTGATCAGCACAGGTGACCATGCAGTTTGAGAATCGAAAAAGAGCACCAGCATGGACTGTATGGGAGGTACTGGATCTGATCGCTATATGGGAAGAGGATTCCATGCTAGCTGAATTACGTTCCAAAAGACGAAATGAAAAAATATTTGAAAAAGTCTCCAAGGCCATGATGGAGAGAAGCCACACTAGGGACTCAGAGTGCTGTGTGAAAGTTAAGGACCTCAGACAAGCCTACCATAAAACCAAAGAAGCAAAAACGGAAGATCTGGGGCAAGCCACAAACATGCCGCTTCTATGCTGAGCTGCATGGAATTCTGGGGCGAGCCGCCACCACTACCCCACCCTTGACTGTGGATTCCAAGGAGGGGGCAATCTCAGCCATGCCTAAGGATTCTGCAGATGGGGAAGATGAGGACGACGAGCTTGTGGAGAGCACACAGCACTCTGTTCTCCCCAACTGCCAGGACCTTTTTCTCAGCCTGACGGAAGTACTCTTCCCCAGGCAGTATCTCAGACAATGAAGCTATGGAAGGGACGTCTGGTGAGTGTACTTTTGTAAATATAAAACATGGTTTAAAAGCAAGTGTTTTTTAATGATTAATTTGCTCTGAGGACTTGGGATGCATTTGCGGCCAGTACAGCTACTGGAAAAGTCTGTTAACATGTCTGGGGATGGAGTGGAAATCCTCCAGGGATGTCTCCATGAAGCTCTCCTGGAGGTACTCCAAAAGCATTTGCAGGAGGTTTCTGGGGAGTGCAGCCTTATTCCGTCCTCCATGATAGGACACTTGACCACACCATGCTAGTATCAATAATCTGGTATCATTGCATGACAAAGCCTGGCAGCATATGGTCCCTGCCAGCAAATGGCAGCATTCAAGCAACATCCGTTCTTAATCTTGCTGTGTTATCCGCAGGAGAGTGATTATCGTTCATGGTAACCTGGTTGAAATACAGGAATTTAATTAAGGGGACAGAGGTGGCTGTTCCTACTGGGCTGTTTGCCTGTGGCTGAAAAGAAATCCTTCCCTGCAGTTAGCCAAGCGGGGGGAGGGTGAGAGGGTGATTGGCGGTGTTTGGCTAGCAGGGATCTTCCCTGATACCAGCCATGTGGTGGGGGAAGGGGTAAAGCAATCATCCCAGAGAATTGGATGGGGAGGGTAGTTTGGTTTCTGCTGCTGCACGTTAACAGGAAAGCTGCAGCACTCAACGGGCTTTGCATGGTATGTGGGAAATAAAGGCACTGGATATATGAAGGCTGCAGAAGCCGAAAGACAATGGCTTACCATGGCCGCATGCAAGCCAGATTCTGTTGCCTGGACCTGCGTCTGTGATCTCTAACACCAAAGCCACAGGCACTCAATATTAAGATGCAAAATGTGACCTTGTACTCAAATCACAGGTGCTATGTAATGTGAATAGTGTTGTTCACCGTGAAAGAGTATAAGCATTGTTCTGTACAATGTATCTTTTTTTAAAATACTTCTCTCTTTTTCTCTCCCCTCCTCCCGCAGCTGCAAATTTTTCAAGTGTCACTCCTCCGTCCTGAAGGCTATCTCAGATAAGGCGGCGTAAAAAAAGGACACGAGACGAAGTGTTCACTGAAATCATGGAATCAACCCGCAATGAAAGAGCTCATCTGAGTGGAAGAGCATGATATCAGAGTACAGGAAAGAGGCCAGTGAACGTAGGGCAGGAGGGACGGTCGAGATCAGAGGTGGCGGCAGGAAGCTCAGAGGTGGCGGGATGGAAGGCTGGGGCTGCTGCGTGATCAAACTGACATGCTCCAGCGTCTGATGGAGCTTCAGGAACTGCAGCAGGATCACAGAGTGCCACTACAGCCCCTGTATAACCCCCCTCCCCAAGTTCCATATCCTCCTCACCCAGATGTGTAAGAACATGTGGAGGGAGGCTCTGTGCACCCACACACTCCACCCCAGTGGACAGCCCAAGCAAAAGGCTGTCATTACTTGAACTTTTTTAGTGGCCTTTTCCTTCCCTCCTATCCTCCTCCCAAACCCCACCTGGGCTACCTTGTCAGTTCTCTCCTTTTTTTATAATCAATTAATAAAGAATACAATTTTTAAGTGACAGTGACTTTATTTCCTTAGAAAGCAAGCTGTGATCAAAGGGGGAGGGTGGGTTGCATACATGGAATGAGTCAATCAAGGGGGCAGACTTTCATCAAGGAGAAACAAACAGTCACACAGTACCCTGCCAGTGATGAAACTGGTTTTCAAAGCTTCTTTGATGTGCACCACTTCCTGGTGTGCTCTTCTAATTGCCCTGGTGTCTGGCTGCATGTAATCAGCGACCAGGTGATTTGCCTCAGCCTCCCACCCTGCCATAAAGGTCTCCCCTTTACTCTCACAGAGATTGTGGAACACGAGCACACAGCAAGCAGCAATAACAATGGGGACATTGGTTTGGCTGAGGTCTGAGCGAGTCAGTAATGTGCGCCAGCGCGCCTTTAAATGGCCAAATGCACATTCTACCACCATTCTGCACTTGCTCAGCCTGTAGTTGAACAAGCTCCTGACTACTGTCCAGGTTGCCTGTGTATGGCTTCATGAGCCATGGCATCAAGGGTAGGCTGGGTCCCCCAGGATAACTACAGGCATTTCAACATCCCAACTGTTATTTTCTGGTCTGGGAAGTAATTCCCTGCTGCAGCCGTTTTAAACAGAGTAGTGTTCCTGAAGACACGTTGAGCGTCATGAACCCTTCCCCGGCCATCCCACGTGGATGTTTCCCAGCCATCCCACATGGATGTTGGTGAAACATCCCTTGTGATCCACCAGTGCTTGCAGCACCATTGAAAAGTACCCCTTGCGGTTTATGTACTGGGTGCTCCAGTGCCAAGATAGGGATATGGGTTCCATCTATCACCCCACCACAGTTAGTGAACCCTATTGCAGCAAAGCCATCCACTATGACCTGCACGTTCCCCAGAGTCACTACCTTTCGTAGCAGCACCCTTAGTGATTGCTTTGGTTACTTGCATCACAGCAGCCCCCACAGTAGATTTGCCCATCCTGACTGACTGGTAGCTGTCTGGCATTGCAACCTTCCAGGGGGCTATTGCCACTCGCTTTTCAGCTGTGAGGACTGCTCTCATCTTGGTATTCTGGCGCTTCAGGGCAGGGAAAAGCAAGTCACAAAGTTCCATGAAAGTGCCCCAGCCACTGGGAATCATCCCACACCTGCAACACTATGCGGTCCCACCAGTCTGTGCTTGTTTCCCGGGCCCAAAATCAGCGTTCAATGGCTAGAACCTGCCCCATTACCAGCATGATCTCCAAAGCACCGGAGCCTGCGGTTTGAGAGAATTCTGTGTCCATGTCCATGTCCTTATCACTCTCATTGCTAAATTGCTGTAGCCGCTGCCTCCTCGCCTGGTTTTGCAGGTCCTTGCTCAGCATAAATTGCATGAGAATGCGCAAGGTGTTTACAATGTCCATGACTGCTGTCTTGAGCTGAGCAGGCTCCATGCTTGCCATGGTATGGCGTCTGCTCAGTTCACCCAGGAAAAAAGGAGCGAAATGGTTGTCTGCCATTGCTTTCATGGAGGGAGGGGTGAGGCTGTACCCAGAACCACCAGCGATAATGTTTTTTTGCCCCAGCAGGCACTGGGATCTCAACCCAGAATTCCAATGGGCGGGGGAGACTGCGGGAACTATGGGATAGCTACCCACAGTGCAATGCTCCGGAAATCGATGCTAGCCTCGGTACATGGATGCACATCGCTGAATTAATGTGCTTAGTGTGGCCGCGTGCACTCGACTTTACACAATCAGTTTCCAAATACGGGTTTCTGAAAAATCAGAATAATCCTGTAGTGCAGACATACCCTTATGCAGATTCCCTGTCCATCTAATCCAGGCTCTTGTCTCCCACAGATTATGATAATGCTGATGTTTCAAAGGAAGATGAGAACCCAAGATATGGCAAAAATTTTAGTATCCTGCAATACCCAAAGTAAGGATGAAAAAGAGGGAAAATAATTCTCCTCACCAACACAAGCAGAACTTCACTCATTTGGCATGACAGGTAGTATTACCTATATTTTGAATTAGGGGTCAAACACTGCTGTGCATAACCACATCAGAAGGCACAGTGAGGCTCCACAGCTTCACCCCCATCACTTCCCAAGCAAGCCACAAAATCTGCCCCCCCACGCCTGGCTCTGCAGAGAGCTGCCATAGTACTCTGGTTCTGCACTTCACACAATAGTTGTGCTGCATTTTGAGTAGCTTACACTTATAGCGGAACTGGCCTACATCCTCTATTGCAGGGGTAGGCAACCTATGGCACATGTGCTAAAGGCGGCATGTGAGCTGATTTTCAGTAGCACTCACACTGCCCAGGTCCTGGCCACCGGTCCGGAGAGCTCTGCATTTTAGTTTAATTTTAAATGAAGCTTCTTAAACATTTAAAAAAACCTTATTTACTTTACATACAACAATAGTTTAGTTATATATTATAGACTTATAGAAAGAGACCTTCTAAAAACATTAATGTATTACTGGCATGCAAACCTTAACTTAGAGTGAATAAATGAAGACTCGGCACACCACTTCTGAAAGGTTGCCGACCCCTGCTCTATTGTATGTAGCCAAATGCACAATGCCATAGCTGGGTGGCAATTTTTTTTTAAAACTTTTGACAATCAGATGCCTTACCCCAAGTGGCAAAAATCATCCAAGATTTTCCTACTATATAATTGATATCCAGTGACAAACAGATTTTAAAGTGCAGTTTTGCTTAGATTCTCTTGCCTTTGCTAGTTTAAGAAGCTTTCTTGGAAAGTTAACACGTGTAAGGTGGCAGGCACTGGTTTAGGAAGGAACATGCTCAAGTACACTACAGTTCTACTTTAAATAGAGAAACTGAAGTTAACTGCCCAGTCTTAATATTCACAGCTTACTAAAACACTGGTGAGGGGAGAGCCTTTTGTGTTTTAACCTCCTGTTTCAGATGAAGTTTTGTTCTAGGTACTGCAACCAGTTTCAGTGAAGTCATGCTCTGAAAGCAGAGCTAACTACACCAGAGATTTGTGATACACACAATTTGATGTAATGCAAGGCTTTGTTCTATTTTGAACTAATTAAATTGGCAAAACATCACTCAAATATTTAAACAGAAAGGAGCAGGTGCTGCCTATTTCTGTATATGCAGTTCCCACTTGTTCAAACGAGTTCTTCACCCCCACTACCTTCTAAACTTAATAGCAATATTTACTTTTAGTTTCGGTACTCTAGGAGCAACTTTTCTAGGCATAAGACTCAAGAATCATTTAGTTCCTTTTCTGAAAGAGAATATTAATAGAATATTAATTGAATAAATTAGAAGAAAATGTTAGATTCCCAGAGTAGTGGACACATTAGTGCCGCTGCAGAATTAGACAGCTATGCATTTGCATAAGTGGAGAGTACTTCATATACACGAGTTAAATTTGTGTGTGAAAGCAACTTTTTTTTTTTTTTTTTTTGTTACCAACAACTGAGGTATGACAGAATATGATGAGAGCAAGGGTTGTTTTATTATGTTTTAAAGGGAAACATTAGAATCAGATCACTACATTCCCATGAAATTAAATGACTAGTATGACCACCAACCTTTGAGCCACAAATAAAATACAAGCCTGTCAAGTTAATTCTTAGGATCAGATTCCACTGGGCACAAGAAAAAAGTTAACTTTCCAGTTTTTGGACATGCTGTAATATGTCCAGTGACAAGCCTAGGTGCTCTCCTAAACAGAGAGTCTCTTCTTTAAGCCAAGCAAGGGTTGGCCTTTCAGAATGTGTGTGTTCTTTTGTCCTTCTCCCACTGTCAGAATGCAAGGAGTCAGCCTGACCATTACTCCTGCAAGAGTTTTCACTCAACTCAGACTCATTTTTACAGAGTTTTCCAGCTTCAATTTCATCAGATTCATTCTCTACTGGAATTGTATGATCAAGGTCCATGTCCTGAACAGAATCCAGAATGTCTCCAAGGTAGGGCTGTGGACTGATAGAATTCATATACTTAAGCACACATTCTTCATACTTGCCAACTTCAGCCAGGAGGTTACTTATCTTATTCAGCAAAGCAGAAATTTGCCCATTAAGGTGACACCAAGACAAGAGTGCACTAAAGAGAAAACAAAACAAGTGGAAATAAAAGTGATTCTGAACACCTGCAGTGAGTTGCATGTTTGCTTGAGGTTGGGTGAAAAGGTGACTAAAGTAAAAAACTCGTTCCATTTTTGTGTGTACATTTCACGCACATGTGTTTCAGGAAAGTTCAACAGGAAGAGCTGAATGTTCAGCCAAAAGTGTAGATTCAGATAACTCACTGAACCACTAATCTCCTGTTAATTTTAAGTGAGGAATGGGAGGAGGGCTAAGAATTACCACACCACATTTTTTTGTTCTGAAGAACAATTGTAATAGCAACAGCCAGTATCACATAGTAGCATCTGTTGCACTGGTGGTAGTTCTGACACAGCGTGTGATGGTTGCATTGGATTACATACTCTTGCGTCCAACAAGGGCACAACTGTGCTTCACAAGGATGTCTCAGCTAACCGAGCCAAGGGTCAGACAAATGCTGAGGCAGGGTTCTCAGTGACAGGACCACAGCCCTTACCAGAGAAAATCAGACTGACCTCTAGTATGACTGTTTTGATTAAAATGCAAGACCAACCTTTTTGCTACCTAAAAAATTATGGCTGATACTCATAGCATAGCTACAGGCATTTTATGAATATTTTACGTAATATAATCTGAAGCATGAGGTGACTAAGTAAAATTTTCCAAAGCACGTAGATGACTTGGGAGTCTAAATTCAGTTTACTGTGTTTTTAAAATGGGATTCAGCTCCAAAGTCACTTTTGAAAGTGTTATCCTGCATCTTCTCAGCATTTGACAAACAGTAGATCCAGATTTCCATATAAACACACTCCACAATCTCAAAGCTTCAACATTTACCTAAGGGTCCCTTTGAGTTGGCCACAGGTCATCATCATCTCAGCACCCTGTTTGTAACCCCGATTGAAACCCTGCTGAAGTGAAAGCTCTTTCCCAGCCTCAACACCATCTCTATAGCCTTCCTGAAAGCAAGACGAAAGGTTTCTGGTGTGAGTAATCCAGCTACAAGCAGAGATTATTTTACAGGAAATAATACAAGAGCTGAAATCTATACAAACATTGAGTTTCTTGGAATGCGTCTTTCTAATTTGGCTAGATGCATGCAAAACTTGTATACTGTACTGTCCAGCAGAAATGAGAGATTCATAAAACTAAAAGAACAAAAACTTTTCTTAGTGTTTTATAAACATGGTCATTTTGACTCCCTTTTTCAGAACTATATATAGTGAGGTCAAAATAATTGTACTGTAAATATCTTTCTTTGTTCTACGCACATAGTAACATGGATTAGAACAGCAATTCTTGTCTTCGTCCATACTACAACCTCAAATTTCAACAGCAAAAAAAGTTTCCAGACCCCTTTTACCATATACCTACAAAAAAGGGATAGTTGTCATCACCCGCAGGCTGAGAAGCTACAAATGAAAACACAGAACTTGCTCTCTGAGATGGACTATTTTCTGCTCAAGGAAATTGGAGATGGTGGAATTTCAACTATGAAAATATCAGATGTGGTTATACAAGGAGCTAGCCTCAGGAGTATCTTGAAACAGCAGAATAAAGTTTCCTTGAAGCAGCGAAAATTCAGACGCCTTTTTCAAAGAACAATGCTCTGTCTAGTCCAGTGGTTTTCAATCTTTTTTAATTTGCAGATCCCTAGAAAATTTCAAAAGAAGATGCAGAGCCCTTTGGAAATCTTAAACATGGCCTGCGGACCACAGGTTTAAAACCATTGCTCTAGTCCCACAGCAGTACCCTCCCTAATCTATGGCCCAGACCATAGCTTCCCCACCCTGTTATTTTAATCAGATGTTGATCACCCAAGAGTGGAAGTTTAATGTTCCTGGCACCATGACTCATAGTGATGCTATATCATTAAGAGCTTATCCAGTGTCCATTAAAGTAAATGGCATGAGATCAAATCCTAAGAGTCTAATACAATACCAGTTGATATTGGAGTTTTGCCCTCCGTCCTGACCCTGCAGGATTTTAGGACTTCTTTGTTAACATGAGCCTTCATAAAAATTAATTTTTGCCATTATTTTCAGTTCTATAGGAAGGCAAATTAGAGGAATTACTATATATTGGTTACTATAGGGCTACAATGAACTACTGATTTTTAATCTGGACCTGCCATTGATTTAAGTGGTGATTTCCAATATTTTTAAAAATGCTAAAATATGGCTCATACATCTTCATTTGCCTTGTTTAATTATATCACTCAAAATTTACAAACACAGATCTCCTATCATGATACAACGGGCCTGAGTCTGGACTTTGTTTTGGTTACATTCCATATATTTCTCTCTAGCCAGATGAACCAGATACCTCATAACATGTGGCATGTATAGAATCATAGAACTGGAAGGGACCTCAAGAGGTCATCTAGTCCAGTCCCCTGCCTTCATGGGAGGGCTAATTATCTAGACCATTCCTGACAGGTGTTTGTCTAACCTGCTCTTAAAAATCTCCGATCATGGAGATTCCATTACCTCCTTAGGCAGTTTAGTCCAGTTCTTAACCACCTTGACAGGACGTTTTTCCTAATGTCCAACCTACATCTCCCTTGTTGCAATTTAAGCCCATTGCTTCTTATCCTATCCTCCAAAGTTACAAAAAACAATTTTCCTTTCTTCTCCTTGTAACAACCTTTTACATACTTGAATATATATGGACATTTTACATGTTCAATGTACTATGCAAACTCATTAATACTCATAACACACTTGGGAGATAGAAACATATTATTGCCTCATTTTATAGTTAAAGCAAATGTACTCAAGGCCAAAGAGCAGGCCAATGGCAACACTGAGATTAGAATTCAGAAGATTCTTCCTGCCAACCTGACCTCCCACTTCTGTCTTTTTAAAGGGAAACTTTGGCAGGCACCCAGGGACTGTTTTGCTATTGTTGTGACCTCCAACAATAAAGTGAACAGTCACATGACTAAATTTGCATATTTTACCTCTGATAATACAACCTCCTATTGAGGTTCAGGAATTTATACAAAGAACACCCATGAGTAGTTGGGGGAGTAACAAACATAAATAAATTATGCACCAATTGCAGATTAGATATGCAGAATTTTGGCTACAATTTCTCAATTTGCAGGCACTCTCCCCCTAGAAGAATCTCAAGTGTGTTCTGGTTGGCAACATTTCCTTAATAACTTGCTCAGTTTTTAGTTCATATGGAACAAATTGATCTACAATAACTTTTAAACAGCCATCCTCCATTTCCGCTTAAATCACTCATGCAGGTATCAATTTATGTATTAAAGAAAATAGCTAAAAGGCTACTAAAATAGTGTAATGGTTATAAAAATTACTTTGACTCTTTTCTCCATGGTGCTCTTCCATTCTTTCTGCATTAGATGCAGTTCATCAGCATCTTCATCAAACACATCCTCACTGGGCCGGCTGACTGCAGCTTGCACCCACGACATTGTAGTAGTAACAATAAGGATTCCAGTACATGTGGTAAAAGTGTGAGAATCTGAGCATCAAGTTAAAACCACAGGTAGCGTGTACAAGTTTTGAGGAAAAGTAACTAAAGAACCAGAGATCTAGAACCTGGATGCACTTGACTATCACAGTACACCTGTAGAGATAAAAAAGTCAGACTGTCAAAGAAAAGCCATCTTGCAAGGTCATAATTTCAGCCATCTCTTAATTTCTTTGTTCCCAATAACAGTAACACACATACAGAGATCAAACTTACCATCTCTATTTAGGATATTTTATGCCTCGAATAGAAAGATTTCTTTATATTTTGAGTAAAAGGATTATCTATTTCCACCTGAAGCTTATTAAAGATTAAATGGGTTGTTTTAACTTTTGTACTGAATAAAGCACAGAGAGGTTAAAATGTTTGCTTTACTCACCTAGTTGGATATGTGCAATCCAGAAAATTCAGCCACCCAGAAATGGGTAAAGAGAATTACAGCAAAATCTGTTTTATGGACACCACTTCCAATATGCAGTCTTCATTGTAAACAACAGCTTCCAAAGTTTTTAGTATTATTTTGTTCAATCTTTAGGGAGGGGAAATGCTCTGTCTACCAGTTAAAAGACAAGACTGGGGATCCAAGAGTCCTGGCTCCTGTTCAAAGTCACATATATCACCAAACGGATTCACTTAATTTATTTATGCCTCGGAATTTATTTATTTATGGAAAACATGGATAATACACATATTGCCACCTTACAAAATTGTTATCAAGTTTAAGGTATTCATGTTTGTAAAGCATTTTGAGATCACAGAATGGAAGGTGCTATATAAGTACCAAATAATATAGTTTAATTAAACCACCACCACTAAATAACGTGTTTTTATTGGTCCTTTGAGTAGTTTCACAGCAGTCCCCAAAATGGGGAAAACTAATTAAAAAAGTGCAGGGGCAAAAGGAAAGAAAGATCATGTAAACAGGAAGAAAAGAGATCCAATAAGTCAGACATAATTGACTTGAACTGAAAAGAAAGTAAGAGAGGATTGCTCACTGGCCGAAATTTAGAAGACTGCTCCATGGACTGGCCCCCTGGATAACGGGAGCCACACATTATGGAACAACACAAGGAAAACCTGAGGACAGAAATAGTAATTGCACTCCAATGCCCTATCTATTACTCCACCCTGCTTCTTCTGAGACAAAGCAATAAGACTGAGTGGAAGGATTGATGAGAGATATATACAGTACAGATATATCTGTCCACCTGCATTCCTCTGTTACTGATAGGAAAGGTGTGAGGACACTGATTTTCATATACAGACTCTTATGTTATCTTCAGTGCGCTACTGTTCCCAAAAATCACACCCTTCCCCTATTATCACAGTGCTTTCCTAATAAACACTTGAGACGAAGAGCACAATATGCAAGGAGAAGATAGTTTCTGTTGTCATGCGTGCTTCACTCAATTTCTTTCCCCACACCAGGGAAACAGAAGAGAGATAAACTGTATTACTAACCCCAAGCATTTAAAAATTATGAGTGAGACCTCAAAATAAAATACTGAATATCTAACTGACTTAAAAATAACATATTTGGGGTTCACTTTATTTGCCTTTTAATGCTGGAGCCTTTAGAGTTTGTATTTTCAAGTCATCCCTCCCCCTAACCATGAGGATTAGAATTTTTTTTTTTTAAGTGAAAGCTGAGACCCTTGGCTAATATCACGATTACAGCCACTGTGTATCAAGAACTATGACGTCATAACCAAATACTTGGCATCCGAGTTGGCAGTACTGAGGACCATCATCAAACCAAAGAGGTGAAAAATCCCACCAGACAGAAGTAAATTCACTCACATGAGATTAAAACAAACCACTCCCCAGCACAGATATTTTAGTTATGTGTGTATTTCTGGTCTACTTCCCACAGGGGCAGAAGTGCAAGGAACGGGGCGGCTCCAGGTATTCTGCCGCCCCAAGCAGCGCAGGCAGGCTGCCTTCGGGGGCTTGCATGCGGGTGGTCCCCAGTCCCGCAGATTCGGAGGTCCGCCGGCAGAGCGCCCCCCGTGGCTTGCCGCCCCAGGCACGCGCTTGGTGTGCTGGTGCCTGGAGCCGCCCCTGGCAAGGAAGCGATCTGTGCCACATGCTGGCACTGTTACTGCTGGGTGGGCTCCTAATTCTCTAGTGGAAGGCTTCCCCCACCCCGTTTGTGCCTGATTATTTAGAGACAAATTCAACCTCAGTCCCACACAAAGAGACTAACACAGTCTCCTCTTTCAGGCATTAGCAGGCGAGGGAACCGAGATTTCTTTCCCTCCAGCCCCTCCTCGCTCAACCTGATACCCCCCCACACGATCATCCCTTACCAGGAGCACAGACTCTTCTGCCAGGACTAGCAGCCCGCTTTGCTCGCAGCCTCTGGTGAAGAACAGAACGCGGCCATTTTGTCTAAGGGCACGCTACCTTCACAGCTATTGGAAGCAATGTGGGAACAGCAGCCATCTTTGCTAAGGGCGGCCTCGCTGCCAACCCCGCGGCAGAGAATGCAGGGAAACGGCGGCCATCTTAACAGACGGCCGCCTGGCTTCACACGCACTTAAGATAATGGGGGAGAGGGGTTGGTGGCCATCTTTAGTAAGGGCAAAAATTGTTTTTCCGGAGGTCCCGTCTAGATTTCGCGCGAAAATCGATTTTAGATATGCAATTTCAGCTACGAGAATAGCGTAGCTGAAATCGAATATCTAAAATCAATTTACTCACCCGTCTTCACCGCGCGGGATCGATGTGCGCGGCTCGCCATGTCGAATCCGGAACTCCGTTTGTTTTGGTGGAGTTCCGGAATCGATCTAAGTGCGCTCTGGGTTCAATATATCCCTTCTAGACCAGACGCGATATATCGAACCCCGAGCAATCGATTTTAACGCGCCGAAACAGCGCGTAGTGTAGACGTAGCCTCCGCAGCCTCATTTTAAAAGACCGCGGGCGGGGCGGCGGGATCTGCTCCTGCATCTGCGCTGGCTGGGGCCTCAAACAGGGCGCATTCATAGCCGTGTTATTGTCACCCCCAAATCTTCAAAGTGTATGTCGGCATCCCCAGCGCCTCTCAGTCATGAGACAGACTTAAAAATAATAAGATTTAAAGATAAATCAAGGAGTGAGTAAAACACTAGTGCTGCTTTGCCTTTTGAGCCTTAAGGGTGCACATGGATCATGCTTTCACATTTTCTCCAAAACTATGAGGGCTAGAAATACAAAATGCAAAAAAAAGGTTGAGATTCTCATCTAATCACTTGACTACAGGAGCTGGGGCTCTAAAAACACCAAATACTGTTCTAGGGTTGCCACTTGCCTGGGTTTTACCCGCACAGTCCAGCTTTTGGCTTGTGTGTCCAGGTGCCTGGTTTTCGGCAGGACACAAAAAGCCTGGTTACCCAGTATGGTATCCTACTTGAGACTCATGCTAAAAGTCTCAAGAGCTGGCAACACTGCATGTGTCCTGTCTCTGGAAACCAACCTTGCTGGGGCTTTTTTTTTGTCACTGCCAGTCCCCAGGGACTACCTGGTGCACAAGCTGATCATGGAGCCCACAGCTTAGCTCACAGGGACTGTGTGATGATTCATGATACTCTTGCACTGTCCATATGGATTGTGTAGTGCTTAGAACCACTGTGGAAACAATACTAATGTGTCTGATGCTCCGATGTGAACAGCATAGGGGGAACTGGGGATAGAACAGGGTCACTTTATACCCTGAGCTGTGTCTGTGAAATGCATGATGGCACAAAACTATCTAGGAAAATTCACTCTCCAGATCTGCAAAAACAAGATCTCAACATCCAAAAACCAACTAACTCCCCAAGCTCTCATCATCATACTGTGACAATGAGGGTCCAGATACCCCAAAAGGAGAACAGAGGATTTGAACCCTAAAGAATAAGCAGTTGAATTAACTGAATATATAAAATGTGTGTACTATAAAAGTATGTTGAGTCAGGTTTTTTATCAAAGCTTGTAATTTTCTGAATTTGATGGTCTTTATAAGATATGTCTACAGACTGTGATTATGTATTTATGTAGAAATACAACTCTGCTCATAACTTGTTTTGCAACATTCAGCTCCATGTCACAGTACAGCAGTTAGGCAGGGAGGGGCTGTCTCCCCAACCAAAGGCAACTAGCTCCAAGCACCTAGTAGTGTACAACCAAAATGAGGATGTGGGTGTGAGAGATGGGTAAATATTTCAGGTTTTCAAGAAACCATAAATTATACTGTATCACTACCTTAAAATATTCTGAGAATTTTCTTTTGACATAGCATTCCATGAGGATAAAATGTAGCCTTCAGCACATCAGTAAAGTATTTATAAACTGCTTGCTCTCATAGACTCAGAGACTTTAAGATCAGAAGGGACCAATATGATCATCTAGTCTGACCTCCTGCACAAAGCAGGCCACAGAATCCTACCCATCCACTTCTATAACAACCCCCTAACCTATGTCTGAGTTATTGAAGTCTCCAAATTGTGGTTTGAAGACCTCAAGCTGCAGAGAATCAACCAGCAAGTGACCCATGCTCCATGCTGCAGAAAAAACAATGGTAGCAATTTCACATGTGCTAAACAGGTTTTCTGAGAAGCTGCAGATTTTGCTTAGCTTAATTATTAAATCAGTCACTACTGGGTATCTTCCATCCTCCCTGATTGGGCTGGAGGGAAAGGATCTAGGCAGTGGAGGTCACTGAATTACCTGGCTCAACATCAAGCTAGTAGAACACTCCATAATCACCAGTGTACAAGAAAAATAAATAATATGCTGAGGTCAGAGAGGGACCAGGCTCAGGAAAGAACGATAGGCCTGGTCTCTACACCTAAAACTTAGGTCTACCTAGCTACATTATGCAGGGACATAGTTAAGGCAACCTAAGCCCCCTATAGACACCGCTAGGTCAGTGGAAGAATTGTTCCTAGGGTGACCAGATATAAGACAAAGCCCTGAATATTGCGATTGTCCCTATAAAATAAGGACATCTGGTCATCCTAATTCTTCCATCAGCCCAGTTACCACCTCTTGAGGGGGTGGATTAACTACACCAATGGGAAAAAAAAACTTTTTGTCACTGTAGCACGTCTACGCTATGGTGCTACTGTAGCACTCTAACGGCCCCCATAGCATCTGTAGTGTACCCGTAGTCTTTATGTGAGCAGGATTAGGAGGCTGGAGGCAGCAGCCTGGGAGCTGCCTGTGGAGGGAAGGCTGGGGAGCAGGCAACATGAGAGCTGGGCACCCACATCTCGTTATTGGCAGGAGGATACAGAGCAGTGGCCTGCAGACAGGAGGATGTATATGTAACCCTTCTGCCCATCAGAGTTGGCAGCAACAAGAGCCGGGTTCAGTATCTAGGGGTTCCTTTTCAATAACACAAGGCAAAACTGGCTCGAGCCCTCACCCAGTGACCTGAGACAATTACATACCACCCCCCGGGCGCCTCTAAGAGGCAATACTTCCCCTCTCGCAAGCGCAAAGTGAATGTAGCAAAAGCCTTTTAATAAAGGAGGGAATCAATGTGGCATTATGTGGGGAAACACCACAAACAGGATTCGCAACGCAAACCATGAGCAAAAGATCTACCCCAAATAAGTTTGGCAGTATTCTTTTCCCCTCAAGGTCTTAAGTTCAGCAACCCAACAAGTCACCTCACCTACAGTTTCTGTCTTTGAGCAGTGCAGCCCCAGAGTCCAGCAACCCAAAAGTCACCCCTCCCACAGTTTCTGTCCTTGGTCAGTGCAGCCCCCAAATTCATAAATTCATCTGCAGAGTTTACGTCCCAGCCTGAGTGGAAGGGGGGGAGGTACGGGGGCACCTTACATGCTCTGCTGCTCAGGTCAAGGGCTGATTGCCACGCCTCTCCGTGGGGTTCTGCGGGTATGGCTACACTGGCACTTTACAGCGCTGCAACTTTCGTGCTCAGGGGTGTGAAAAAACACCCCTCTGAGCGCTGCAAGATGCAGTGCTGTAAAGCCTCAGTGTAATCAGTGCGGCAGCACTGGGAGAACGGCTCCCAGCGCTGCACGCTACACCCGTAGAGGATGTGGTTTACATGCAGTGCTGGGAGAGCTCTCTCCCAGCGCTGGCGCTCCGACCACACTCACACTTCAAAGCGCTGCCGTGGCAGTGCTTTGAAATTTCAAGTGTAGCCGTACCTTGCTACAGCCTTCACCAGCCGTCTTGCTAGCCGCTCCTCTCTGTTAGCCGCCCTGCTAACTGCACCTCTCCACTAGCTATCAGAATATCATGTACCTGTGAATCAGTGTCCACGTTTATATGTATTATTTATAGATGAACTATCAAGTAAGATTGACATTCAATTCTGACTGGGAACTATAGCAAAAATGCATACGTGAAATTTCCTAGAGATGGTTTAGGGTGTTCTATATAACCTAACTAACTTAATTCTCACTGTTTAAGAGCTGTCATATTCTACTCAGGAGCATCTTTTTTTCAAGATTTTTAGCAGAAACATTTCCATTTTACTAAAAAGACTGATTTAATAATTTAGCTAAGCAGAATCTGCAGCTTTTCAGAAAACCTATTTAGCACGTGAAATTGCTACCATCGTTTTTTCTAATGGCATGAGAGCAAGCAGTTTATATATCCTTTACTGATGTACCGAGGACTACATTTTATCCTCATGGAATGCTATGTCAAAAGAAAATTCTCAGAATATTTTAAGGTAGTGATACAGTATAATTTATGGTTTCTTGAAGACCTGAAATATTTACCCATCTCTCACACCCACATCCGCTCATTTGACAACGTCTGCTTTCCTGAATTACCCACTCTAAACATCACCGATTTTCAATTCTCAAAGGATGACACCTAAAGTTTGTATGTCAAACAATAAGTATATACCTGTGTGTTTGTGTTTTATAGGTAAGTATTTTTACTCTGCTATCTTTGTGTCTCTTGTAGAGACTCCAAAAAGATCAGGAGCATATTTCAAATTCACATCAATAAGGACTCCAGGCTCTGTTATACGGTTTTCATTCAACTCCATCCCTTAGAATCTTGTAAGTAATCTCCTGGATATCCTACAGGCTCTCTTTCATAAAGCTTTCAACACAGAGTTGAGCAGGCTGCATGTCTGTGAAGTTGCCTGATTGAAATGCCAATATTCTACTCCCTGTGGTCTGAAATTTATTATCACAATAAAACAGATACCTTCCCCTGCATACCAAACTGAACTGGCTATGAAGAACCACTGAAACCCCTCATTGATTTCATGGATCTGGTTTAATTGACATCAGCATTCAATTCTTTCTACTGTCTTATTCCATTCATTGTCTCCCTCTCCTGGCAGTTTAGACTGGATTCACTATACAGCAGATCTGATACTGAATTGCTGCAATTCTCCACCCTGCAAAGACAGGAGTCAAATTATTGTTGGATGATAAAAACTAATCTCTTTGTTTTTCCCTCCAATTCTTTTTTGGAATTATTTACATCCCCCCACAACTGTCTTTAATGAGGGACAGTATGATGCATTGCTTATGAGAGCAGAGGCTATATGCAGTGACTCAAGAGGTCCCTGCCAGTCCTTTGTTCCTGTGATAGTGTGGATTGATGGCATGCATTTCCCTTCCTGAACCCCAAATCACTAGGGCTAGAATTGGTAGAATACTGTAAAAATATTCTAATAACTTATTAAATGATTGATGGGGGGAAGGAAATCACAGTTTATTTGAATATTATTCAACTACCTACAACACTGGTCAAGTAATTTTAAAAAGCATGTGACTAACTTTTTCAGTTATAGAAGGCATAAAAATTTGTTGAACATGTTACCAACCAGCTCTAATCAGGAACTTGACGGGGATGCCAGAGGACATGTGGACCTGATGTTTTGCTTTGTATGATGAACTAGCATCTGTGTCCATAAACCCCTCTGCACACATCTGCAGGCCAAAAAGGGGTGTACTGTGTGTGTGGCAGAGGTGAGGAGCAGCACAGGAGATTGAGAAAGGTTAGGGCAGTAGTGCAGCCGAACCCTCATCCCACTGTAGAAATTAGGCATACAGAAGCAATTGGCTTGAAAAGAAATGGTACTTGTGAGATGGGCAATAATAGAGATTTGCTGCACAAGATGGGGGGTGGGAGGGGAAGAGAAAGTAGGATACGTACTCACGGGGGGCAAAATTAACATTTCCTAAGTTTTAAGCACTTTTTTGCAGCCCTAGTGTTCTTGTAATGTGGTACTGATTATACAGAAGAATGTTACTTCATAGTAATTCTACTGTATTCATGGCACAAATCCAGTTTGAATCATGTCTTTGACCCTTATTATAGTCGTGTCTACAGGGCCCCAACTGAGATCAGAGCCCCACGGTGGGAGACATTGTGTGTAGGGATGAGGAAGGGAAGCATTTTTCCTGTGTTTGTTGTGCTAGGTGCTGTTCAAGTCCTGGTCCATGTCCGGCCCTCCTAGTCACTACAGTAACACAAAGAAACAAAAACAAGATTACTACTACTAAACTCTTTGATCATCTAAAATCATTACTTTGCTCAGAGCTAAAAATAGCTCTTAATCTTACTTATTAATAAAACAATGAAAGCTAGACCCCTCCTCCAGTGGGGTTCCAGGGCAGGGGTCTATTAGTTATGTGCTAGATGCCACTTCTTCCCCCTCACTCAGCATTCAGACCCACAACTCTTAAGTTGCTAGATCTTTTTCTATTTGCAGGCACCCCTGTTAAGGGGAGTACAGATCATGAGTAAGACTATCTACAAGTTAAAGCCCTTGATAAGAATCCGGTAATATAGCATTCACGAGCATGCTTTACACTAAGTTACTAAATAATATAGCAGCATACATTACTCATTCATTAAACATAAATAATTTAAAAATGACCCTTAATTTATAGTGCTATTGAAATTACATCCCTTCCCTCTGAATACACATGGGGAGTTTTTTGTTTAATTTCTTCATTCCAAATTCCTCATTACAGTCAGTACTATTTAAAGAAAAAGAATAGTGGATAAGTTATTATGTATTTAAGCTTATTTTATCAGGAAAAAAGAGACTCTGTCATGAGAATGAAACAATTCTAGGTAGACTGTACTTTGTCTCTTGGATCTTCTTGGTCTGCCATTTGTAAGAAGGGGCAATGTTTACTCCCCTCTGCAGCCAGCTAGCTCCGATAGCAAGTTTGTGAGGAACCAGGGACATGGCTTTGCCTCTTGCCCACCCCCTTGCAGTGGTAGCCTGGTGCAGTCCTTGAATGAAGTCCAGACGTCATTGAAGTCAATGGCAAAATGTCTGCTGACATCAATAGGGCAGATTTTCAACCTTTGTGCTTAAGTGCAAGGCACAATCTAGTCATTCGTATTTAACTGAAAGGCATTATTTGTGTAGGAAGGGTTTTTCAAATGTTCAAAAAATTATGTGTGTCTGGTGGTTCAGGCCAAATAGATGACAATGGATTATTCATGAAGAAAAGTGAACTTCCTTGGTGTTACAGGAGCTCAGTCTGTCCAGTGGGGGTTGATAGCAGGGAATCTTGACAATAGGCTGTAAGTCAAGTGATCACAATCACCAACTCCAGATCCCTGGGTAGGGCAAAGCACACTGTCAATCTATAGCCCCTGAGCCTCCTAGCTGGGGCAAACGATAGCAGTTTGAGGGCTCTGACCCCCTGGCTGGACCAAACAATCAGTCTATATCAAGAGACCCCAGCAACCACGCACAGTAGCAAGTGCAGGGGGCTGGAGTTGGGGCAGCCGGGCCCACCCTACTACACCAGGTTCTGATGCAGGGCCTTATGATGCTGGTACACTCCCCATGGAGGGTTGAAGCCTTAGCTCCTAAACATGTACCCTGGGTCACTTCCTACCATAAAGCCCACGTCGGGCATCTCCTCAGCTGGCAGCAGCTCAAGGTTCCCATCAGTCTCCGTGTTTGCCTGTCTCTCTACAGCATAGTCCACAGCCTCAGCAATATGGAGAGTCGATGGTTTCTCTGTAGGAGCCCGCAACACATGTCCTTCCTCCTCCTCAGCCAACCCCAACTAGGCTGCACTGCAGGGGTGCTGGAACAAATTTTATAGTGAGGGTGCTGGGAGCCATTGACCCAAATCCTGTATATAATGGAAACCGCTTCAAGTCAGGGGGTTCTCCAGCACCCCGGACACCCATAGTTCCAGCACTTATGCTGGGATGTCTCCTTTTATCTGTCCCCATTAGGACCGGCTCCAGCTTTTTTGCTGCCCCAAGCAGCGAAGAGAAAAAAAAAAAAAAAAAAAAAAAAGGAAAACCAGATTGAAGGACCCGCCGCCGAAGTGCTTCCAAAGAAAAAGCGAGGCACTGAAGGACTCACTGCCGAATTGCCACCGCAGACCTCGGACGTGCCACCCCTTTCTATTGGCCACCCCAGGCACCTGCTTCCTTTGCTGGTGCCTGGAGCCGGCCCTGGTCCCCATCACTTGGAGCATGTACATCAGGGGCGAGGAGAAGACTTGATCTTTTGGGCCTGCAGTGATTAGTCAGCTTCCGGTTGGCCTAGTGCAGGGTTGATACACCTCATGGCATGTATAATAATTTCACATCAGCCTAATCAATTTATATGAGAAATTTGCTTGGGGTATAGTAACGTAGATTGATTCTTCCTCTGCAGGATACAAGTTATTTATATTCCGTAGGGAGAAAAAAAGTGAGCCTAAATAAGATTTAGGTATTATTTATTAATTAATTAGTATGATTAATTATAGAGTTTATGGTAGAGTTCAACTTACAGAATGTATGGTAGAATTCACCCTGAACTGAGTCTTTATGGCTGAATGCCATATGTTTGTTAAGAGACTGTATGAAAAGTGGTGTCACAACCTTAAGTATAATGTTACATACCCCTTTTTATATTACCCTTTTTCTCTATAACCTACAGCTAAAAACATGAACATTTTAAAAGTTAATACAACAAGGTTGCATTTATTGGTAGGATACAAATTTACACACAACGGTGCAGTAAGATAAAAAATGCAACAAATGTATTGAAAGAAGTTTAAGACTTATGCTGCAAAATAAAGAGTTTCATAAAAAATTTTTTGGGGAAGGAGGAAGTCATTAGATTGTGAAAATTAATCATGCTGTGCACAGTGTCCCATTGGCAAAACATCACTCACTGCAAAATAATTATTCTGTTGCTTTGTTTGCATACATAGTAGATTGATAGTGAATCAGTGTTTATTGAGATTTTTGGCTTACATCTCATTTGTGTTTACCCCTGGTAGATGGTCTTCATTTGGCATTGTAGTTCTCAGATGTTCCTTGATCACTGAGGTTTGAGCATGCAGATGATGATGATGTATTATAACTGAATGAGCAAAGTGAAATATTAAACATGAAAGGTGAACTATTAAACACAGAAAAGGAAAAGCAGTTGCTTATGGTACTATAAGGAAAGCATAACTGGAAATAATGAGATTAGGGTAAGGCCCGAACTAAACTTTTCCAAAGTTTGATGAGGTTAGGGTCCAGGGCTTTGGTTCAGCTTATTTACAAAGATAGAGACCCTGTAAGCGTGGGGACTCACCCTGTGGCACCTCCTGCTGTTGACTTCCAGGAATTAGCTCTCTAGCCTCCGGAGTGCCCTCTGCAGGGCACCCACAGACATGGTGTAGCAAATTGGCTCCCCATGGATAGCTGCACCCTGGTTTCCTACAGGACAGGTGGGGAAACTGACCACTATGCCACTGATTAGCTAGACTCCAGGTCTCGCCATTTTTTGTTTTTTTTCCTTCTTGAAACCAGTGTTTGGAACTGGTAAAGTCAGACATTGGTTGTGCCATCACTGAAAAATCCTTTAGAATTTTAAATAAATAGAATAATCTTAGTAATCTTTAACTGCTTTGATTCTATGAATAGGAGTCAGATCATAAGTCCTTTAGGGAGATTGTCTTTACAATGGATATGCCAAATGCTTGGGAAAGAAGTCAAGTACAGGATACCTTGCCCTGGGAGTATCTCTGATAATCCTTATACCGACTTGTGGGCCAGCTAATATTTATATCTGTCCTGTTTCTATTTGTCTTGATGATTTGGCTAGTGGGAGTGATATAACCAAGGACAGGGGAACAAACAAAACAAACCCCCACACAGCCTGAAATAAAACTGGAAGCAAAAATATTAATTTACTCAGGAAGCTCCTCTCACTGTATGTTATCAGGCAGCCCATTTAGGTTACTGTGAACAGAAAGCCTTGAAGCATAGCCCCAGAGGATAAAAAAAATAAAATAAAATAGGATGGGGAGCATAGTCCTTCTAAAAGCAAAAGAAAAATACAGAGGAGGTTAAATTATTTCATGGAAGCTAGATAATATCTGACGAGAAAGAATGGGAGGTGGCATTTGGTGTTTCGAACAGGTTTTGGAAGCAGAACTGAAACTCCATGGAAAATCTGTTCTCAGTTCACCAAGATAAATCTGGAATAACCTTAGTGAATTGGTGAACAGAGTTACTCAATACTGAAAGCAAGGAATAGGAGCAGAATCTGGCCCAGTTGCCTATGACAGCAAGAAGGGCTGGGTTCAATCTGCCTAAAGGTCATATTCTAAAAATAAATCTAACTATGCCTTGAGCCCCCGCTCAGAGCTGTACTCCTAATTCCGGATCTAGGGAGTTAAAATGTAACTTGCATGGTCATATTTCTAGGCTGCTCTTCCCCACTCAAAAGTCCTTGGACCCATGAACCCACAAGTATTTTATGGGGGCGGGAGTGAAAACAGGAGAAGCATGATAAACGATAAATACTTACATATAACACAATGAGCAAAACTCAGTCAGTGTATCAGGAGTATGATCAACACCACAGAATACTGATCTTGCCAGTCAGGGAGTCTTTACCGTACATTAATAAGATCTGAGGCTGGTTTTTGTCAACCTTGGTTAAAATTGCTTTCTTCTATTTAAGCTGTCTTACTTGTACTGAAATTTTCAAACTGCTGAGCCCAGTGGCATGATGATAGGTTAAAGAACCCTGCTTAGTGCAGAAATGAATAAGAACTTCAGCTTGCCCCCGTGTTTTACTACACACCACTAACATTTTAATGCATCTATACCATTTCTTGATTTCCTGCTGACACCCTTGCTTTGAAGCTTTCAGGTTCTTAATTCGGGTGGGTGGAGAACAGGGAGTGTTGTTATTTTGCATTCCATAAATCTGATTCTCCTCTCTCAGTTAAACACGTTTTACAAAACAAGTGTTTTATTTCAATGGAGTCACTCTCAAAACATGTTAGTGTGAGAGGAGAAGCAGGCTCCAGGTTATACAAGCCCATAGCAATTGAAATCCACTGTTACCACAGGGCACTGGCAGCCAGAAGTCACAGAATACCTTACTCCATTGCAAATACTTTTTTTAATTTGTGCAGGTTAAAAGCAGTCACCTTTGTCTCTAGACTGTAATTTTTCCAATAGCCATGGACACAAAGCACTGTATTTTAATATCCATGCATCCTTCAAGGAGACTTGGGAAACCGGTTATACCTTTTTAAATAAAGAGGGGGAAATGTGTGTGAACTCAGTGCTCTGATAGTGCATATTATGATTGTACTAATGAGACAGTCACAAATAATTGCACTCTGAATGGACAAGGAAATATATTCTTTCCAAAAATCCTCTTTCACTTGCAGAACTGTCTTCTGGCCTGTAGGTGTCAGTCAGATTATGGAAAAACAAAATTAATTCACAGGAAATAAATATTTCTGCAGAACAATGCTGTCTGTGGAGAAGTGCTGGAGATGAATAAACTTGGCCCTGCTGTATGAATGTCTGTGGTGAAGAGAGTCTCCTTTACTACATTCCGTCTCCAGGAAAGAGATGCTTGATTCCCAGAATCCACAGTACGTTTTTTCCAGTAGTCTTGTCCTGAAGGCCATTGGCTCTTTTTCCAGTCTCCCATCTACTCTTCTCTCACTCAAGAACAGAAATGACTGAAAATATTAGCAGAATAGCATGTTCGTGCTCCCCTTGCAGGAACACCATGGAAGTAATGTGGCCACAGGATAAAGCCATGATGAGTTCCATAGAAATAAAATAGCTAAACAATTGGGAGGGCATCAAATAATAATCCTCAACCTTTCATTGTTCCAGTAAAACTATTAGGACACATTGTTCACAAGAATCTAAAGTACAGATATAGTATCCTTCATCCTGGAGGTTCTGAAAACACTTGATGACTGCTTATACACTGAATCCTTAATCCAGCATTGATGGACAACCATCTCTGAGGTAGAGCATGCTAGGCATTCTGTCCCTGCAATTTTACACTACAATTTAAAAGGAGCAGTGAAGTTTCAGAATGAGTTTGAGGGCAGCAGGAATGGAACTACATAAATTGGAATTTGTCTTGGATGCGTGTGAAAAGAGTGAACAATTTAGGAGCAACTTTGTAAATACTTGTTCAGAACTCATTTAATAAAATGCCTGAAAAATGGAGAATGCCTTTTTGAGTAAAGAAATGCTTTATTCTGCACTGAGCAATGCAGAGGGACTTTTTTGGTTAAATTAAGCAAAAGGAATAAATAAGCTAGCTCTGGTATTTAATTAGCATGATTATTTTCCTATTAGGAAAACATATTTATGGAATCTTGGAGATCTATGGATTTTTGAGCTCTACAGTATTATTTAACCCCTAGCTATATGGGATAGCTAAAAAGACTCATGACTACATTTGAAAATGTAAATAATTGTTTAGAGTGTATTGCAGTTTATTTTTTAAATTGAGTTTCAGTGGCTTGAGTTAGATGGGTCTGTTCTAGGCCCAAGATTTAAAAAAATATCTTGGCATTTAAACAGGAACATCTTGATTTTGAAATTCATGCTCCATAATATTCCTCCTTGCTGTCTTCACTATAGAATCAACTCCTTCACATAGTGTAATTAACAAAGGGTTAAATGACATCACATTAATTTATCCGATTGTGCATTTGTATAGCAGCCTAGAATACTCTTCAGTCTAGGATTTCCCCTGCTGCTAATACCTATCTTGTTTACCCCCAGATCTTACACACTCCTTTGGGCGGAATTGGAGAAGGCCAAATGCCAGCTGGTGGTGCTATCTTGTTTCAATCTGTTTGGTGAACAATCCAACAAGGCAGCAGTGACTGCATATTGTGCCCCACCTTGCAAGATGTAGAAGGCCTTGAATTTCCACTGAATTGAATGGGAGTTGTGGGGCAGTGTTGAAAGCCTTCATCAGGGCCTTTTAGAGTAAGGAATTATATTTTTTACTAAGCAGAGGAACCAAAAATATTTCTAATTTTTTTTAAATGCAAATTTGGTTCTGGACCTAGTAAAATTGTCTGTCTGGTCAGGCTGACATATGGGGATCTGAATTCAGGAGTGAAGTTGAGCCCCTGACTATTTGTGGCAGAACATAATGAGGATGTAGTACGCTCAGTTTGGAGGAGAGGAATACTTCCCTTTGTTATGCAGTGATCTCTTCTGGCCAACACAGGAATCACATTCTGTTTTCTATAGCCTGAAAAACAGGTCAGGCTCAACATCTCTCAGGACCAGATGCATAATGTTCAATCCAATTGAAGTACCGGTAATTGGAAACATTCCCATTGACTTCAATGGGCTTTGGATCAGACAGATAGTAAGCAGGAAGCTTATTGAGACTCTCCCCTGTCTGAAATTAAAGTTGGATTCTGTATAGACTATAACAGCCTGAGCAGAGTAAACCCAAAACAAGTCTCAGCAAGACAACACCAAACTTGAATCAATTTGAAAGAAAACTGGCAATAAAAACCAAATATTTCAAAATAATGGTGTTAACCCTAGATGGTTTTGAATCCATTTGATATTACTACGTAGGTATAATGCCATCCTCAAATTCATGGTACACTCATATATTGAGTACTGCATGCATATGTGATCACCCCATCTCAAAAAAGATATTGGAATCGGAAAAGATTCAGAAAGGGGCAACAAAAATGTTTAGGGGTATGAAATGGCCTCCATATGATGAGAGATTAATAAGACTGGGACTTTTCAGCTTGGAAAAGAGACAACTAAGGGGGATAGGATAGAGGTCTATAAAATCATGACTGGTGTGCAGAAAGTAAATAAGGAAGTTCACCAAGATCACTCCTTCTTATAACACAAGAACTAGGGGTCACCACATGAAATTAATAGGCAGCAGGTTTAAAACAAACAAAAGGAAGTATTTTTTCCACATAACACACAGCAACATGTGGAACTCTTTGCCAGAGGATGTTGTGAAGGCCAAGACTATATCAGGGTTCAAAAAAGAACTAGATAAATTCATGGAGGATAGGTCCATCAATGGCTAATTAGGCCGGAAGGGCAGGGATGCGTTCTCTTAGCCTCTGTTTGCCAGAAGCTAGAAGTGGGTGACAGAGAATGGTCACTTTATGATTCCAGTTCTGTTAATTCCCTCTGGGCGTCTTGCATTGGCCACTATCAGAAGACAGAGTCTGGGCTAAATGGACCTTTGGTCTGATCCCAAATGGCTGTTCTTATGTTCTCATTTAGATATCAGATTGACAGAAAAGGGAAAGCTTTCATTGACATGTGTACTCGTTCCAATCTAAAGTTTCTCTTGCTCTTGCAGATATTTTAGTTTGCCTCCTTTTGGCTAGCTTACTTAGGTATCTGATACAAGGCACTTGCTCTTTCTTGAGGCTGTGAAACTTAGGGTACATCTTTACATGCAACGATTATTATCGAAATTAGTTAATCCGATATTACAAAACAGATCTAATAAATCGGTTTAGCACGTCCACATGGGATCACAAATCGATTGTTTGCGTCCATGGTCCAAAGCTACCATCGATTTCAGGAGCGGTGCACTGGTGGGTAGCTGTTACTCAGCTATCCATAGTTCCCACTTCCGCGGTTGAGACACAGTGCAGTGATTGGGCAGAAAACATCTGCTCTTTCACCGCAGCAAGCATCGCGTCTGCCAGCAGCATTCAGTACACAGAGGGGTGACATTATACAGTATCAAGGAATTATTTAATTTTAACGTTTTCTTTCACAGGTACGGGGAGGGGAGGAATGACGAGCTGTCCTGTGAACCATGCAAGACACCGTGATGAAGCTCACAGACATTGGGCGCTCAGCCAGAATGCACATAGTGCTGTGAGAGAAGAAGGTAGCTGTAGGTCCTCCATTAAAGACCCCCCACCCTCCCTTCCTTCCTCCCCATGCATCCGTTTGAGTCTCTGGCTTCCCGTTACGGTTGTCACCACTGCTGTGTATCCTGAGTTATTTTTCAAACGCTTTGGCATTTCCTGTTCTTTAACGGAGCTCTGATAAAACAGATTTGGTCTCATCATAATACAAGCGATCAGAATCTAGTATCTCCGTAAGGTTCAATGCAGGACCTTTATTTTGCATTTTTGAACTCGCATCTCCACACGTGAGACTGATCAGAGCTGCGAACAACGTGAAAGCAGGAAATGTCATTCTAAAGGTCTCGTAGCTTTTCCTGCTTACCGCACTCCACATCCGAGTTCGGAATTGCGGACCAAGAGCGTCAAGTGGTGCAATGTGGGATACCTTAGGGCCAATAATGTCAGATTTTCCAGCACAACGAACCCATTAATCCGAGTTCTCACTACGAATTTAGCGCTACTCCTCTCGTCTGGGAGGAGTTCCGAAATCGATTTAAGGAGCCATTTAACTCGATATTAATGACGACGTCATGTGAACGGGTACAGCGTTAAATCGGTATATCGGCCATTAAACCGATTTAAAGTCGCAGTGTAGACCTGGCCTTACTGTAGCAATTCACAGAAAGATATCACGAAGACTTCCTGGCACAGACAACTTTTCCCCCCAGTGTATAGAGCAGGAGTTTTAGACTCTTCATCATAAAAAGCCAGCAGAGCAGGGACCCTACTGAGCAATCGTTACTCAGGTAGTCTAGGGCTAATTTCTCACTATGTAAGAAGAAACAAACAAAAAAACCCTCAAAGGCATTTCAAGCCACCTGTAACTGTGAGGGTTTTTTTTTTCTTTTTAAAATGCTGCTTGGAGTAAGGATTGGGAGTTGCAACATCTTGCTCACACTTTGACTCTGTATATTTTTGTCTAACATTCCTGTGAGCAGCAAGATATGTTTGGTCTTTGTCAAATTATTATTTTTAAGGCTCTTCTATGATTTGATGATGCCCCCATTCTTCTATGGACTATTCCTACAGATAGAATTTCAGGGCTTGTTGTTTAGATGAGCTGTATTTTACTAGCCCAGAACAATCACCAGTGTTAGTTAGCTGAAAAATAATAAATAATAATAATAATAATAATAATAATAAAAAAATATTCAGCAATACACCAAGGTCTCTGCTTTGCATAACATAATATGACAATGTTATTTTATTCAGAGCTGTTTTCTAGTTTCTGTTGGGTAGCTATTGTACAAGTTTCTCAGTATAAATAAATGTGTATAAAAATGTGGATCCCAACTGATCTCCACCAATAGGGATGGACATGGATTATTTTTTTTTAATTATTTACAGCTTGCCTATGTCTGTGGCTTTAAATTATTGATACCAGCAATAGCAAATGTCAATGAGACAAAGCTTGCACTGAAAGCAGAGGCAGCAGCAAGCTATGTATATGGGAAACTGGTTGAGTAGAGCCCTTCCAATTATTTTTTAGCTAGAAAAAAAAGTGTCGTTGTTCCTTCACGTTAGTGCATCTCAAATAGAGATGGAGAAGTCTTCTACTATAGTTACTCATTACAAAATGGCAACAAGAGTGTTCTAACAGAGTATCAGTGATGTTAAACTCTTGTCAGTAGTGCCCAGTACGGGACCGAATAAGTGATATCATTTTAACCTGCCCAGTTATAGAAATCAAATGCCTTGCTGCAGAGAAAGCAGTAGTGCAGCAGAATCGCTCTCTCCATGTTGTACAATGCTTTCTGAAGCTTGATCTAGGGCACATTCAGGACACTGCCTATAAGGCAAAGATATTAGTTTCTCCAAAAGTGCTGGAATATCAAATGATTTAGCAGGAGGGACTCACATCTCAGTTTGCAGCAGGAGAAAGCACTGCAGATCATCTGTCTTCTTTATTAGTGCCTCTGACCTGGGTTGCTGTATCCTCCTGAGTCTGTTCGTGCATCTGATGGCTTCTAAACAAGCTCAGTTACTTTAGCTACACAAGGACATGCCTGTCTCTAAATATGTTGGCATGGGATCTTATCTGGATCTCTCGTTTTCCCTTTGGAAACTGGAGATCCCAGAGGAATTATGCAGTCCTTGAAAAGGTCATGAAAGAAAAGGTAATAAATTATCACAGTATTTGGATCTGGGGTTTTGTTGGTTCCCTTCCTACTAAAAGGAGAAAAGATTCCTTCTAAGAAAACTTTTTGTGAACTGTTGGTGTATAATATATTTACTTACTGAATGGAAAAGAGGTGTGTGAAATGCAAAATGACATACTCTACTAGGCTGGGGATCAGGTGGTGTATTGGACAAAGCCAAGTGCTGTATTAATAAGGGAAAAAATAATAGACAAATGAATTGTAGTCAAGGGGGAGGGAAAAAAAATTAAAAAAATATATCACACTTTCATATGTTGAAGGGAACCAGAAGTCTCTCTTTATGGTATGGTTTAGGAAATAAAGAAATCTACAAGATGTTAATTGTTAGGAGGACACATTTGCTGTCTTTTAAAACCCATCATTCTCCAGGCTGCATGTGGAGATGAAAAAAGTGCAATATATTAAAAAAAAAATCCATTCTTACCTCATCTCCTCACATAGCTCGTATCCTCATCACCTTTTATGTGACTGCAGAGACCTCCACATCAGATGAGTGTGCAGCAGGTGGGCGGTGGTCTGTCATTTTCACTGCTCTTCAGAGATTGTTCTAACTGTAGGCTTAGTCCTGCTCTCATTGAAGTCAAAGGCTCCTATGGACTTCATAGGCACCAGGATCAGATTCTCTGTTTGATTCCACCATAACAGTGTCTCCCCAGGTAGAAGGGTGGTAGAATATTGAGACCAGACTCTTGTTTAAAGATGGAGCTAATTTTGGCAGGATTACCCTTTCATTCTCCACTGCTGTAAATCAGTTGATAGTAGTGGACTATGCAATGAAATGGAGCTCAACTGTGAGGTTGCAGAAACTGCCCCTTAATTTACTGCTTGATCATTAATCAGCAGCACTACAACAGCAAGCAATGCATGACAACAGCACTAGTAGGGAAATATCATTGGGGATGCCATGATTCAAGAAAAGTGCATGCTAGTAAAATGCACCATGTATTGATATTTGGATACTAATGAAACAGTGCTATTGCTATATCATACAGGCAAAGGAAACATTTCAAAACTGCAAAAAAATTGATTTGGCTAAACTGATCCTATGTTCCATCTTCTTTTTAGAAGAACCTGTATTAAAATACATAAAACTTGTAATCAGCATTGTTTTATGCAATATCATTTACTGAGTGTGCAAGCCCTTCTGTGGAATTGCCCTTCCTGACAGGGAGTGAATCATGTGTACTTGTGTGGGGGTTGTTCACTTCTTCTGCATGTATTTCATTACTCCATCCACTCTAACATGTAGTGATGGGGCCAATGGATCCAAGGGCTATATGGATTCAAGATATCTATGGTACTTATGTGTCTGAGCCCTTCAATCCTTAACACTTATCCTCACGCACCCCTGAGAGACAGGGAAGTACTGCTAAATCCCCAGCTGGGGAAATGAGTCACAGGAGGATGAAGTCATTTGCCTCAGGTCATACAGGAAGGATGGGGGGAAGCAAGGAATTGAACCTAAATCTCCCACATCCCAGTCTAGGGCCCTAGCCATTGGACCATACTTCCTCTCTATTGACCAATTGATCTAGGATTGAACTCACCTAAAACCCTGTGGAGGTGGGTTAATTGGAACACAACTGCAGAGATTTCTGTCTCCCGACTGCCGCAGAGGTATCCCAGACCAAGACTATTTACTCAGACTTGGCCCAGGAAACAAGATCTGGGTCACCATAAAATAACACTGTTTTCTTTCAGAGTAGCAGCCGTGTTAGTCTGTATCTGCAAAAAGAACAGGAGTACTTGTGGCACCTTAGAGATTAACAAATTTATTTGAGCATAAGCTTTGAAATGGGCTGTAGCCCAAAAAGCTTACGCTCAAATAAATTTGTTAGTATCTAAGGTGCCATAAGTACAGTGTTTTCTGTTCATACTGGTGTATGGTGCTACCATGAAGATAATGCATTTGCATTGCCATGCAACAAATTTTTGAGAAAACATGCTTCTTTCCTGACTAAATAAAAACAGTAGACAGAAAAAAGTGTAAAGGGTGCTGCACGAGATCATTAGGTATATTAAATTTTTTAAAAAGTCACAACTGTGAACACCAGATGGCGCCGAAAGACTTTAGATTAGGCACTTTGCTAAATCCAAAACCAGAGATTATGTCACTTGGTTGAAGAATGAGGGGAATTTGCTGAGCTCTGTATTTTCATGCGCTAAAAAGGGCTATAATTAGATACAGATATTATAACCTTCTACAGTCTCTCATTTGGCAGTGTTAGATATTAACACTATTATACCAGGTTAAATAAGGGGATAGTTAATTGCATGCAGACTTTAATTGCATTCATCCCAGTACAGAGGACCCACATGAAGCCCTTTGTTCCATTTAAGTCCCGGTTAAGGATTTAAGTACGTAGGACCATACGGTCTCATAGCAGCCTCTGAACTTGAGTAGATTTTGCTGGTAACCCATTGAACGGCATTGTGTGATGGGGAAACCAAAGAAACAATACGAGGGTAGCAAAAGTTAACATTCTAAACTGTAATTTCTAGATAGGTTATTTTCTCCCTCAGCAGTTGTATGGAGACAACAGGAAGAGGAAATAAGAGCTAGAGTAGGAAAAACCGAGTGCCAGTTCTTTTGCAGGGAAGGATTCCAAAGCACGAGTCCTATGCCTGGCAACCACTTGAAACACCCTTTCTTTACTATAAAAAGCAAACAAATGGTCTAATTGTTTATTAATGCACTTACACTAGGATTTGGCCGAAAAGGACAATCCTGATGGTCTCTAACTCAAGTCCTGAGCAGGCTCTCATTGTAAGCCATGGCAAAATTTCCAATTAAGTTCATTTGTGTTAATTTATTAAGAGGATTATATCTTAAGACATTTTTCTCTGGGCTAAAACTTAGCCTATAAAATCTCAGACTAACAGTTTAGGACAACTGTACGCATATAGGCATGTGTAGCCACCCCTCACTGTCAGTCTGAGGGTGGCCACGCCTCTTCGCTGTCACACACCTGGAATGGCCCTCGGGGGTGGGAGGAGGGGGATTAGTGTCTCTAGGGTTCAAATCCACAGGCAGGGTAGAGCAGTGATCTGTGCAGGTGCCCAGGCCCTTAGGCAGGGCGGGGCACCTTGCAGTCAAGTGCACCAGCCCTCAGGCAGGGTGAGCACTAAGTGGTTAAGGGGTCCACCCAAGGGGTGAGCACCAACCACCATCTAGGGTGCCAGCAGGGGTTGAGCCCCCAGCAAGCACAGGCCTCCTGACCTAAGGAGGTGGAATACTGCCACCCCACAGGTGGCATGGTGGGGGAGGGGAGGAAGATGTGGGCCTGCCCAGATGCAGAGCTGTCCCAGCCCAGGGCAGAGCGGTCTGCCACTGGGTCAGCAGGGAATCCACAGGCAGCATGCCGATTGTCTCCAGCGGCACCACAGCTGGACGGTAATCTGGTTCCCCTGAGCTACTTTCCTTTAATCACTATCAGTTTCCTATGACATAACACTAGATACAAAATAATGATTCTAAATGTAGACTATTAAAAGCTGTTACATGTGTCTAGCAAAGTTTGTTATTTCTGTAGCTTTGTAACTATGTATGTTTACAAAAGTCACATTTTTCAGTTTCAAATACAATATATGATCTCCCTGTCTTGGTTGTCTATTTACTTGCGACTTCTCCCTACACTACCAACATACCAGCCCCTAAAGGAGCCTTATACAGCACTCTTAAGCTTGAGGTTTGGGTACTGTACCAGCGCTCCCAATTGCGTTAGAAGAAGAACCCTGCACATACTACAGGTCTGTCGAATCTTACGTGGATTTAATACGGCAAAAACCAAAAAAAAAAAAAACCCAAAAAGAGAAAAACAACAATTTTAATACTGTACCTGTAGTGCAGGCAATTTTACCTGCCATTGCACTCAATGTAATTTTAACTATACACAGTTTTCGCTTTATGCACTAACCGTGGAACGGAACCCCCGCGTAAGATGAGACAGACCTGTACATGCTTTTCCTTTCAGCTCTCTCTCAGTTTAAATGGTTTCATAGGATGCTGTCACTAGGGCAGTAGTTGGCTTTCTGGTTTATATGTGTGTGCACACATGTATGTGCAAATGGGATTGGGTTCACTACCCTGCAGACTCAGGACCAGAATCTACTCTATGCTTTGTTGCTTGTGTGCCAAGCATATTGGTTTTACCAGGGGCTCCTTTCATTCCTCTATTCTTCTCCCACAAGCTCCTTGTGTGCTATCCTCCATTTCATGGACTCCCTGCAACTCCCTCCCTCATAGCCAGGGCCTCTGTGCACCCTCCATTCCTGTCCCCCTCATCTTCACTGCCCCCAGTTTCCTTTCTCCAGTCCATGTCTCCTTTATTCCCTCTCTCCCACCACACACACTCCCCTTAGAGTCCCTGCTTCCCCTCCACCCACCCAATTCCTTTCCTCTGGGTCTCTGCTTCCCTCATCACCACCACTCCCAGCTGCCTCCCATTCCTTTGCTGGTCCCTGCTTTGCCTCCCTACAGCATTGCCAGGACAATATCTCCCTACTGCTCTCTGCTCTCCCAGCTGCCACTGGTCCCTTTTTTCCTCACCCCTCCATCTCCATTCCTCCCACTCTGGGTCCTTACATCCCCATCCCTCTAGTCCCTGATGTCCCCTCCTCCAGGTCTCCACTTTCTCCCAGCATTCTCTTATTTTTGTTAGACTCCAAGCTACAATTTCCCCATGCAGCAGCCTAAGTTGCTGCCTCTGGTCTGTATAGGCAGCAGCAGAGATTCTTCTGTCTAGAGCATCAGGTAGTCTGTGCCCCCGGCTTTTCCTTTCAAACATGCTTTTCTAGCATTCTGATTTGCACCAAAATCAATAGGGCATATGTGGGCACAACCAAGAATACTCTCTGCAATTTTGGAATTGATCAGATGTGGCTTTCAAAAGTTATTGCATTACAGACAAGCAGAGAAATGACATTGAGCTGAGTATTAGACTGTGCTTCAGTTAGACCGTGGAGCCAGTCTAAGTTATAGAACAGCTGTCTGATAGTAAGGACTTTTGGTCAATAGCATCCCTGGAGAGATTTGTGCTAGCAACCTAGTCAGGTGAGTGGCTCTGTCACCAGTCTCTGGAGCCACCCAATCTTCAGGTTTATCAAGGTCATGCTTTCCTGAACTCTAGACTAAAACTTGCTGTGAAAAATAATGCCAACAAAACTTGCTTGCATTATTTTTCACACCAACTATAGGTAAATCTTTTTTTGGAATTTACTTCAGATTTTTTTTTAAAGCAATGATTTTTGGTGTCTATTGTATTCATTATGCAGTGTTTTTGTATTCCTGTCCCTGAGAAGGTTAATTTATTTGTTTTTAGATGGGAGCAGAGAAAGCATGATAGTACTTATGCAGGAAAAAAGCACTAATGAATATATCATAAATTAGATTAAGTGTTTAAAAAATTTATAAGCTAGAGACTAAATCATCCCTGGAGATGAAATGCATGTACATCTGCAGTGGACAACTTGGCCCTGTGCTATACCAGCAATACCACCCTCTTGCCAATTTTTATCATGAGAGAGTCAGGATAAGACATTAAATGTGTATACTGGTATCATGCAAGTTTTAAAAAACTGCATAGAGCAAATGTACAGCACCACCACCACCACCGGGATTTTTGCCAACCTTCTTCTAATGTTTATATTTGTAACCAGGAAATCCCATAGTCCACACAGCTTAGCTCTGACCTACTATACAGCCTAGTCCTTGGGTGGGACCCTGTATTCACAGCTTGCTTTACTACATAAAGGGCACTAAGTGCTCCTTCTGTTGAGTCTGAAGGAGGATGTTTGACTGTAGCAAGCTCTGTGATTGTCTTCGGATCCATCAATCTGCTGCTGGCCAGAAACTGGAGTTCCTGCTCTGCAGGAAGTGCTAAAATTAAAGAAGTTTAATTCCAAAATGAAATTTCAAATTTTTTCCATGGAATTGGGAATTCTAAAATCTTGTTTTGAAAGAGTCATTTGAGGTTTACTGAACTGCCAAGAAGCTGGAAGCTGTGGCTCTAAGACAGTCTGCCTGGTGAACTAGGTGGACTGCTAAGTTGGGAAGGTGGGAAAGTGACATGGCCCTGGCAGATGGGGTTCTATCAGAAATCTGCCTTGTTTCCATTTGGATTGTCACTGAAATCAAACAGTGCCACAGCACATTTTGCTTTATCAGCATTTTCCAATGGAAAGAACATCGGTAGAGCTGGTTGGAAGTGTTCTAATCAGCACCTTTCAGCATAAGAATACAAAGCAGGGGTTCCCAAAGTATTCCTTCAGTGAAGTCCTTACAGACTCAATTCTGTAAGCACTTACTATCATGTATAGTGCTTACTACTGTGAGTGATCCCAATGAAATCAACTAACTTCAACTTTTAAAATAAATATCATAAAGTCAGTGGGATGTAGCTATATTCAATGGACAAATCCCTTGGGTCTAGCTGAGTTCTTCCTGGCTCAGGATCTGTGGAGCATCTAAGGCACCTAATCTTGGGGTCGGTCAAAGGCCAGTCCATCCCCAGAACATTTTGCAACAGCCTCAATACTTGCAACAGCCCTCAATAGGGGGATAATTCCCATGACTGGAATATTAGTATAGGATAGAGTTTGTTCAGGAAGGACAGGCAGGGAAAAAAAGAAAGGAAGTGTTGCTTTGTATATTGAAAATATATGCATTAAGGTTGAGGTGGAAGGGGGAGGCAGACCTGTTGAAAGTCCCTTGGTAAGCATAATAAGGGATAAAAACAAGGGTGCTGGCAAGGTACAGGTCTACTATAGGCTCCCTAATCAGAAAGAAGGGGTGAATGAGGCTTATTTTAAACTAACAAAGTCACCCAAAACACAGGACTTGGTGGTGATGGGGGACTTCAACTACCCAAACATATGTTGGGAAAATAATTCAGTAGGACAGATTATCTAACAAGTTCTTGGAATTCACTGGAGACAGCTTTATTGCAGAAGATGAAAAATGACCAGAGGAGAGGCTGATTCTGACAAAAAGGGAGGAACTGGTTGAGAATTTGAAGAGGGAAGACAGTGTGGTGAAAGTGATCATTTCATCATCAGTTCATGATTCTAAGGCAGCAGTTCTGAAACTTCATTGCACTGCAACCCTGTCTGACAACAAAAATTACTACATGACCCCCGGAGGGGGGCAGACTGAAGCCTGAGCCCACTTGAGCTCTTCTGCTCTGGGGGTTCCAAAGTGGAAGACCAAGGGTTTCAGCCCCAGGCAAGGGAACTATAACCTGAGCCCCACTGTCCAGGGCTAGAGCCCTGACGCTTAGGCTTGGGCCCCAGGCAGTGGGGCTTGTGCTTCGGTAAGTCTAAGCCAGCCCTGGAGACCCCATTAAAATGGGGTCATGACCCACTTTGGGGTCCTGACCCAATTTGAGAACCACTGACCTAGAAAATAAGGTGATATGTAACAGTCAATATGGAATTGTCAGGAACAAATCATGTTAAACCAACCTAATAGCCTTCTTTGATAGGGTAACAAGCCTTGTGGATAGAGGGAAGCAGTAGATGTGAGACAGTATCAAAAGCCTTACTAAAGTGGAGCTGTATCACATGACCTCATAAGCAAATTAGGGCAATATAGCCTAAACAAACCTACCATAATGGTAGAATCACAACTGGTTGGAAAAGCCCACTCAGTAATTATCAATGGTTCACAAACAAGCTGAAAGAACATAGAGTGGGGTCCCATCGGAATCCATCCTGAGTCTGGTTCTGTTAAAATCTTCATAAGCCATTTGGACAATGTCAGAGTATGCTTATAAAGTTTGCAGACAATACCAAGTTGGGAGGGATTACAAGCACTTTAGAGGACAAGGTTAGAATTCAAAGTGATCTTGACAAACTAGAGAAATGGTCTAAAGTAAATAGGATGAAATTCAATAAAGACAATTTAGCCAAGTGGTTTGGGCATTGGCCTGCTAAACCCAGGGTTGTGAGCTCAATCCTTGAGGGGGCCATTTAGAGATCTGTGGCAAAAATCTGTTTGGGGATTGGTCCTGCTTTGAGCAGGGGGTTAGACTAGATGATCTCCTGAGGTCCCTTCCAATCCTGATATTCTATGAATTGCAAACTACTCCATTTAGGAAGGAGTAATTGATTGTACAAATACAAAATGAGAAATAGCTGTGAAAGAGGAGTACTGCAGAAAGGGATCTGGGGGTTATAGAGGTTAAACTAAAAATGTCAATAATGTAAAACTGTTGCAAAAAAGTGAACATCATTCTGGGATGTATTAGCAGGAGTGCTGTAAGCAAGACATGAGAAGTAATTCTACTCTACTCAGCACTGATAAGGCCTCAACTGGCGTATTGTGTCCAGTTCTGGGCACCATGTTTGGGAAAGATGGACAAAGTCCAGGGGAGAGCAACAAAAATGATTCAAGGTCTAGAAAACATGAACTATGAGGAAAGATTGAAAAAACTGGGTATGTTTAGTCTGGAGAAAAGCAGACTGAGAGGCGACACGATAGCAATCTTGAAGTATGTAAGAGGTTGCTGTAAAGGAGAGTGATAAACTTCTTAACCACTGATGACAGAAGCAGTAGTAATGGGTTTAAATTGCAGCAAGAGAGATTTACATTGGACATTAGGAAAAACTTCATAACTGTTAGGGTAGTTAGGTACTAGAATGAGTTACCAAGGGAGGTTGTGGAATCTCAGTCATTGGAAGTTTTTAAGAACAGTTAGACAAACATGGGTCAAGGTGGTCCAGACAGTACAGTGAAGGAGACTGGACTAGATGACCTATCAAGGTCCCTTCCAGTCTGACATGTCTGATTTTTATGATTACTGCAGCCAGGGATTGCAAGACTACAGCAGCTCTGTGGACGTGACACCTTCTCAGTCCCTATGTGAGGAGGGATTTCAAGAGAATCAAAGCTCATTAAAAGTTACCATAAGGAGGCCAATGTTAGGATTCAGGTTAATAAGCTCTACACTTAACAAGTATGTCCACCTGATTTGGCCCTACATGAAAGTTGTTGGGCAACATAGGAATCTGTATGTTACATATTCAATAACAAGCTTATAAGAAAATCTACACCAAGTCCTTTTTGTACAGCTCTGCAATTCTTCTCTCCCCCTCTGGCTTCCATGGTTCTGTCCACATTGCCACCCTACCACCACATTTATTTTTCAAGCAACATTGCTTGACCTAGGACCAATGTTCACCTCAGTGGATGGACCTAGGTGTAGCCAAGGCAGAATTTGGCTTTCTGCTTTTACCTTACAGTTTTATGATGTTGATACTGTAATGGAACTAAGAAGTTAAAATAATCATGGTCATCAATAGAAATTCCAGTAAATGTTTATGAAAGGTGCATTTTGTTATGCAGTGCCTTCTCCAATAACTCTCCCCCCTACCCCACCCCACTGGCTATTTGTGCCCTGGTCTTACAAAGAAATTGGACCAAATTTATCCCAGCTGCAACTCTGATGTCATTGGAGTTACACAGCAGATGAATTTAGTCCTTTGATGTCAAAGGAGCTACTGGGATGCAAGTCAAGTTGCAGGGATATCAATCAGAATTGGGGCATTAGTTCATAAGTTAAGATGAACATATTGGTATCATCCAGCGGTATCAGCGTGAAACAGAGTAAGTCTTCCCAAAGACGAGGGATGACATTTGATTTTCACCTTATCGGGGTAGTGTTCAGAGTACTTTTTAAAAAAAATCCGCAAAGAGTTGCATTTTTCTATCTCCCACAAGTATTTCAGCAATTTTTTGTGGGGAATGTATGCAACAGGGGTGCAATTCACCACTGAAGGACCTCTTGTTGGCTGTCCTGGGAATTAGCTCTGGTTCATCTAGTGGTGTCTCGCCGCCATCTTTTCCTACTGTCAGGACCCATGTCGCTCTTAGGACCACAGTGTCCTCTTCTGGACACAGACCTCCAGTTGTGCCCCATTCAGTTCTCTTCCCCCCCTTTTCCGGGGGAGGGGAGAGAGAGAGAGAGGCAGGCGGCAGTCCTCTGTCCAGCCACTTGCCTCAGTGGCAAGCTGAAGTCCAGGATCTAGCCACCTGTGTCAGTGGCAACTGGGGCCAAAAGCGGGGAGGAGTATATTGGCAGTCATGCACTGTGTCACCTCCAGTCCCTGCCATTTGTTTCCCTAGGCTACTTCCCCACAGCCCTAATACCTTCTGCGCCCTTGTATCAGGACCCCAGTCAGCAGCGGTTGGATGGGAGCTCACTCATGCTCCCCTGATCTGCCCAACAGCTGTGTCTTCTCCCTCCTTCAGGGCAGCCAGTCCCCACTCCTCAAATGCCAGGGAGTGATTGAAGCTGCTCTGTTCAGCAGCCCTTCCTATATGGCCCAGCCTGGCCCTGACTGGCTGTCTTGTTGCTTTCGTAAAGTTGTAGTTTTGTCATCTGGTCTGCATATACATTTTACAAGAAGAGGTAGAACCTTGGGTTTATACATTTGAATGTCAGCATTCTAAATGTGACTATGCTGGTAAACAGTGAACATTAAGCAACAAATATAGAACTCTACTTTCATGTTAGCCATGTAACAGTTAGCACTGCAACTTTTCCTATCAACAGGTTGTGTAAAGCAAGAGGAAAAAGTATTGATTGAAAGAAATGACATGTTCCAACACCAAAGTTTTGGGAGAAAAGCAACAGTCAATAACACCAGGTGGCATCTATTACTACTTAATCTGTCCAAGTACACTACATGATGGTTTAATTGATGTCATGTTGACACTATTGTCATACTGCATATTGGGGGACTGCAATACTGACAGGGAGTCTCACTAACTGGGACTGTGCCAGTCATTTTTTCCTTGAGCAAGTGGTGCATTATTGTGCACAGAAAGCAACAGAAAGTCGGTTGGCAGTGGGTAGTTTTGAAGCCAAGAACTCCTAAGTCCATTGAAGTCTTTCATCTGGTCTGGAAGAGCCAAAGCATCACTTAAACTCAAGTTGTTTAACTTCTCCTCTAGTAATCACTGTCCCCTCCTGTTATAATACAGGTAGACTGCTGTGATTCTATTAGTTGTTCTCTCTGGAATGTCACTGTGAATGATTGCTGGAACAAGGACAGTTTGTTGGGAAATAGTGAGGAGGGTTGAGCTGCTCAGTGTGGCTTCTTGTGCTACTTGATTTCCAATTAGCTTGCTTAGATCTAACAGTCTTCTCTCTCCTTTTCTGAGAGAAGGCAAACTAGTTCAGCTCAGATATTCATCCAGTCCCAGCTGCGATGGTGAGAACACTTTTCTTTTTAGCCTTTGGAATTCAAACACAACTGAGGCTTCTAGTGGTAGCCTCAACTAAGTGTTCCTGTTCCATTTACTCTCTGTGACTTACATTTCCATAGAGCTATGGAAACTAGACATGGAAGATAGATGCTAAACTATCCTGTCCATTCCCCAGGATTTTCCCATACAGCATATTTGTACTACTTTGGTAAATGTGGTTCAGGGAATCTCTCCTAATAAGCTAGTCACTCAGCTCTAATTTTCCTCACTTCAGCTACATCTTTCCAGTTCTGACCTCACCACTCAACTGAACTGCTCTGTTAGGAGTCACCAAGATCGTCCTCAGGGGCAAATCCCAGAGCCTTTTGTCTGGTTTCATCCTCTAATTTCTTGGCTCCTTTTGACAGTTGCTCACTCATCTTTCCTAAGCAGTTTCCTTTTCTTAGGCTCTCATGTTTCTGGGCTCTTCTATTTTCCCCTCTTGCTATTTCTAAGATCTCCCTCACTGTCTGCTCTGCCACTTTCCTACTTCTTGTTAGTATCCCTCAGGACTCTTCCTTGGTTTCCTCTTCTCTCTAGATGTCCTATTCATGGGTGATGTCAGTGACCAGGATGCATTCTATCCTCCAGCTACTTAATTATGTTCTACTCTTTGAAATAGCTTCCTTACAATGAGCAGCTTGCAGAACATCTCACATGCTTATCCCAATAGTCATGTTCTCAATTTTTCTAGTTGGTTTTTTAATTTTTTGGGGGGGAAGGCACCATACTTGAACCTGCAGCCTGTGACTTTTAGCACTCCTGTCATTAGGCAGTGCAGCTGGCTGGAAGTATGGGCATGGAGAAAGCAGGCACAAACCAAAGCACGGAAAACTACCTGCAGCCTTGCTTATGTGTGTGCAGTTTCTCTACTTCAGAGTAAGTGCACAGGGAGTAGGACAGGAGTTTTCAGTTATACGAATGAGTCTTTGATAGTAACATGCTTCTATATGAAGATTACAGCTAGTTGATGATCATCGCACAAAGAGATTGAAGTTTTCAAAATTTTCAAGCTTTTTCATGAAATATTTTGAGAATTAAAAATTCAGACACCCTCCATGTTTCGATACTCCCTTTTTATTCCCCGTTTACCATTTTTTTGGTAAATTAAGAGCTTTAAATGAAAGATTTCAGTCAGCTGCAATGATTATTTAAGTGGATTCTTTCACTGAAAGGTGATTCCATCTCTTTAATGGCTCCACCCTCTCACTAAATACAGAGTCCACTAAATACAGAATCTTCCCTCTCCCTCCACAAGCATCACCTCCTGTACCAGCAGCATGTTCCACTGGAACCATGAAACTGTCAAACAATGGAGGGAGGCTCATGTGTGGGAGACAATTTACACCAGAGCTGGACCTGTCCTATCTAAATCACTCGAGAGATAAGAATAACCACAGACCTCATCACTTTCAGAGCAAATCCCAAAACTCATCTTAGCTTTCCTTCAGCAAGTTTTATATATACACATAAAAAATCAAATCTATAAACTACTCATGCTGTTTATCCTACAGGATGAGAAGCAAGAGGGAAAGTGATTGATATTGTTATTTCTGTTTTTAAATATTTGTTAGGAGCTCAGGTACAATGGTGATATAGAGCCATATAAAGAGGAAGATAGATAGCTCTATATGGTCTGTGTGATCTAGGGAGAGAGGTAGATTTGGCAGAGAAAGAAATTATGTAGTGGGTGCTATTTGTACTAGCAAAGGTTAAGGATTTAATTTCCCCCACCACAATGATATATTCTTACTGAAACATTCAACTTGGGGCCAAAGTTTTCCATGCTTAGCCTCTACTCAAAAGTCATTAGCTATATATTTGTGCATGCACATATAGGTGAGAGAAGGAAAAGTATTGCCAACTCTCACCATTTTATCATAATTTTTGTGATACTTGGTGTTTTTCTTAAAGCCTCAGCTGCTGGAATCAGGTCATTACCTACAAACTTCAGCTTTAATTTTAAACAACTTGAGTTTTAAAGTTCCTAGTCCTCATGTTTGCAGAGAGGAAGAAACCCTTCACAAATGCAAACCAAGCACTCTACCACCACAAGGTATATAAGAACCCACTATTATTTTTAAAGAGATCTCATTATTTTAAAGCTAATCTTATGATGTTGTGAGTCCTGACTTACTTTTGAATGTTTCAAGCTAGCAATGCTGGGAAAGTCTGAGCCAATGCTCTTAAACCAGTTTTGTATGATACACCCACAATTCCCCCCACCCATGATGAAATTCTAACTACACATTTTCAACAACTCTACAGCAAAAATGGCTGAATTTTTAACTGCTGCAAATATACACGCCTCTTTTAGGAACCAAAGAAACTATTTCTCAAAGAAATTAAAAGCAGCTGGGGGGAAAATATCACATCTGAGCTTGCTTAGAAGACAAAGATTTTTAGCCAAGCATCAGTGCACATGCCTGTCCCATAGCACGCCCTACCTCCATTTTCTGTTTCTCCGAGGGGTTCACATAGTTCAGCCCTCCCCCCTGCCCAGTTCAGTCACTCTGAGTTCCATCACCTTTCACAACAAGAAGAGTCCAAAGAAAATCAAAAGTACTTTTCTCACCACACCCCTTCAGCCCACTTTTCAGGCTTAGTTCTCAGTTTCTTCTGGGTTACATTTAAATTTCAGGGCTAAAGCGCTGATTCCTGGGCTCCTTTTTTGGGGTCCTCTAGCACAGAGACCAACACCTCCCACAGGCTACCTTACAATTTGTCTGGCGATAGAGCTTTGAAATAGAGTCCTGAATCCCAGGTTCCTTCACTGGACTCCCCTCACTGTCTCCTTCAAATCCTTCTACAAAAACTCCCCTCACTTACTAGGATTCCTTTCTCAGCCCTTTCAAAGGAATCACCCAGCTGATCAGGACTGGCTTGGGGTCTGAGAGGTAGCTAATCCAGCACAGGCATTGCTGAGTTCAACTACCCTTAAAGGGCCAGCCAGCCTCTGACAAACTTTTTTATAGTAGTAGGTTATTAATAACAACCAGATAAGGTTGAACTCTCAAACAGTGATTTTTTTTGTGTGTTTGTATTAAACAGCATGAAAATAAAAAATTAAAAAGCCTCACTCCTTTTGGGATATCACTTCATAGTCTCTCTGCCAACAATAAAAGGTATAGGGACTGTTATTGGGACAGTTTGCATCAGACAGTATAAGAAAGAGTTTGATTGAAAGTGATACAGCTTTAGCCTTCGTGGACATAAGAAATCCATGTAATCTACAATTTTAGAGACTCACTGCAAGTCTGCATTTACAATCTGCTGCAAGGTCTCAACTTTCATTTATAAATAAATATTGTTTCTACATTTTTCCAGTGGGCAATTACAGGCATCATGGATCACAAAGGAAACAGATGTGATGCTGCCCTATTAACTAAGCCTGGCAGAAAAGGGTCTGTAGCTAAATATCAATGGCTGTCAACTTACTCCCAGCTCCCACTTATTACCCCAGTAGGGTATGAACCTTAAAGGCTAGGTAGTTTCATTTAGATGCTAACTTTATTAAATACAAACAATTTTTTTCTTGGGGAGGGGGAAATCACACAGAAGGCAATTAACTTCATTATTATGACATTTAGACTGCAGATAAAACCATGACGTGAGGAAATACAGAAGACAAACTTCCAACAGCAATAACTATTTAGCTGCATTTTGTATATTATATATTGGGCCAGATTCTCAACTCAGTAACATGGATATAAAAGTAACTCCATTGACGTCACTTGCATTACTCCAGAAATTCACCGGTGTTACTGAGATCAGAAAATGGCCAGTGTTTCTATTCCTGTTTTTTTCTGGCTAAATGTGTGTATAAACGTATATTGAATTGTCTAATAAAGGCCATGCTTATTACATGATCGACGGTTTGAAGAGACCCCCACAAAGTATCCACCATACAGTGTGAAAAAAAGCCCTCTGCTATAATAGAGCCTTACTGTCAATCTCTGGCCAGCGGTTGGTAAAACAAACTATTCACAGTTTTGAAACTGTTGACTGGGATAAAATACTGCAGCTTTCCTGAAAACAGAAAATGAAACAGAAGATGAAAAAAGGTGAGATTGAAAATGAATAATCTTCAAGTGGATGATTCAGGGTATTTCATGAAGTGTTATTCTGGGAACCCATGTAGTATTTAAATGCTCTTGCTCTCCTGAAGAAACAAAACATGGAAGTATTGGGACTAGTTAACGAAATTAGAGACATCTTGGTTAAAATGCTCATAGAATCTACTCTGGAACAGTTCTTATTCTTATTTTATAGGGACAGTCCTGATATTTGGGGCTTTTTCTTATATAGGCTCCTATTACCCCCTCTCCCCTGTCCTGATTTTTTACATTTGCTATCTGGTCACCCTAAAGAGAGATGTATCCCGTTCTTCTAGGCCATTGCAGTATGATTTGACCTGTCAAGGATAGGGACCATCCTACTGAAGGTTTACTGTTGTGCTCTGCAAGGCTTGAGAGACTCTTGATATGTGAGAGAAAAATCTGGAGAAAATTTTGTCCTCACTGATGGTTTGGAGAACATCCCATGTCTCCAAACACTTGTATGGTAGTGGCACTTACAGATATATATATATATATATATCTCCTTACCTATGCTCAGGAATAACAGGTAGCCAGACCAGAACTCCTAAAAATATTTAGGCCTTCTAGCCACCATTTGCAGAGGGGTGAATTTACCAAAGATTGATTAAATCTCAATAACAAGAATATAAACCAACTATTTTAAGAACAATGGGATTACTTGCATGCTTAAAAGTACACATTTTCCTCAGTGCTTGCTGAACTGAGGCCAGGAAGGTCTTTGGTAACATTACAATAAATGGGAGCAATGAGCTAGTAAAGTAGAACATAAGTAAGGACAAGCAACAATAATCCTATCTAAACAAGACTTACTAATAACTAATTAACTATTTAGGAAGGGCAATTGTAAAATACTGCTGTATTCAGAAAGAAAAATTGGAAAGGATAACTACATTAATCCAAAACAAATAGTACCTTGTAGCAGAAGGAAGACTCCACAACACCTCCTGCTGGTCATCTGGGAATTAGATCTTTTCCAGCATATAGAGCGCTTTCTGCAGGCTGGTGTCTCGCCTGCTGCTGGCCCCGCGTTCCGCCCAGACCCCCGGGCCATTTATCTCAGGGTTCTGCCCCAGCAGTACCCACACTGTCTGGATCTCCCTTCCCAGGGGAACCCCCAGCCTTCTATGCCCACCTTGCCTCAGGGGCTACTGTCAGTTGTCATCCAGCCCCCTTTTCCTGGGGCAGACTGCAGTCTGTAATGGCCACTCATCACTGACAAGGGGCTTGTACCAGGTGCCTCTGCTTATTCCCAAGCTGCACCTCTGCAGCCCCAGTACCTGTTTAGGCCTTCACCAAGGCCTGCAGCCTGGGCGGTCACCAGGCTAGCGCTTCCCAGCTCCTCTTGCCCTTTTCCCCAGCGCTGCCTGCTTCAGGTACCATGTTCCCCAGCAGCTAGACCCTCTCCTTCCAGGGCTGGAGAGAGACTCCCCTGCCTTCTGGCCCTGAAGTTCTTCTATAGGGCCCAGCTTGGCCCTGATTGGCTGTCTCCCAGCCTTTTCCTATTGGCTGCCTGGAACAGCCCATTCCCAGGGCTGTTTTTAACCCCTTCAGGGCTGGACTGGGGTGACTGCCCCACTACATACCTACATTAAGATATGAACATGCAATGTGTAATATCAAAATTTAACTAGGGACTTTTATAGGATTTTATATATTATTAATAAAAGAACAAATCCAATCTATTATATTTTTAGAGTCATCTTATTTCAGACTTTCAGAAGGATGGAATGAACTATTATTTATGTGATACTGTGGGGAATATTTTCTCCTCTAATGGTAATTTTAGTAGTAGTTTTTATTAGGCTATCTTGACAACATAGACCAAGTGTTAGGCCCTTCAGAATCTAAAATTCAATTGACAATTCATTGAAAATTCAAATTGGAACCTGCTCCACTTAAACTCTTCCTCCTCTCACTTTTTTTTCCTTTTTCAAATACAATTTCTTCCTGGTGGTTTATTCTAAAATAAAGAATAGATAAAATAATCTCATAACTCATTAACATCTGATAGAAACTAGTTCAGTGTATAAGGACTGAATTATTGTTTCTGAGGTTTAAGCGAAACTCGTCCCACCTGCAAGTTGCCACTATTTCTTTAAAAAGCTGTTGATGGGTCATTCATATGGCACGGCAGTTAGATCAGGTGTTTTCAGCCTGGAGTCATGACCTTCAGCAGGGTCATGGCTAGCTGTCAAAGGAACATGACCAACCTGCCCTTCCCCATGATGCTCAAGGGGAGGGAGGACCAGAATAGATGGAAGGTGGAGGACCAGGCATAGGAAAGGTTGAGAACCACTGACTTTGATGGTATCTTGAGACCGCTTCCTAGTTTGTTGATTATTTTTAACATAATGGGTCTGAAATCAGGCTAAAATATTATTGGGTTGGTGTTCAGGCAAGACCCAGATCCGGCTATCTATGAAGTGAGTAGGCACAAGGTCAGGCCCTACAAAATATATGGTAAGTATACCTTTTAATACATGTATTTATCCTCTCCATCAGTTACACTATAGTCACCATGTACATGAAAAAAAAAAACCTTCACTAGTTACACTGGTTAGAGTGCAAGGACAAGCTATTTTGCATGTACCAGATACAAACACAAGTATGTGTCAGTTTGAAAGAAGTCAATATAATTTGTTGTTGTTGGAATATGTAAGTGTGGGAAAACCTTTACGTGTAGTATCTTGTACTAGTCAAGTAACTTAGAACGATTACTAGTACATTCTATTCTTGAGAATTAATAAAATGTTCAGTAGATAACCTTAACTGAAAATCTCCAAACTGCTGCTTGTTTATGAGTTAATTGTTGTTGTTGTTTTTAAAGCAGTTCTACAAGCAGGGAATATTTTTATATAGATTGTGAGCCTAACAGCCCCTTTACTCCAACTGGCAAAGGGCATATCCAACACACTGTTGTCAGAATATTTAGCCAAACAGGGTCTTGTAAAGTATCACATAAAAATTGTGACACACTGATTATTAATATAATTGTATGATGTATGTAAAAAATATGTGTGGGGCTGGAGATATGTTACTAAAATATATTCTGACCAAGCAATCTAAGTAGAGTGGATAAACAAATTGGTCATAGACAAAGGAATGTTGTTTTGCCGGTTTGCCTGTGTTGGCAGTGTAACCTGAGGTCGGAGACAATTGAAGTAGATTTACATGTAAGGTAAACAAAATGATGACGCCAATTGAAAAAGCAAATTGACCAAAGGATGAGGAAGACAGCATGGCGTCTACACTCCAGCAAGGGAGAGCAACTTTTATCTTTCAAAGAAAACATTTCAAAGATTTACTGGTCTATAAAAGGAAGGGGAGAGAACCCCTTATTTATCCATCATTTAGGGAACACAGGGGACAGCACCATCTGATTCTGTGAATGTTGGATCTCTGGCCTGGCACGATGGAGATGCTGGAACTTGATTTAAGTGAGAAAACTGCTCAGGCAAAGATTGTAATTTGCTAAAATTTAGTTTTAGGCACTAGAAAGTGATTTTTGCCTTATTTTCTTTGTAACCATACTGGTAATTTTTTTGCTTGGTTAGTGTCACTTAAATGTCTGTTCTTTAGTAATAAACTTATTCTTAGTATTACTATAAACTATCTCAGTGCTGCTATATTGAATTAAAGTGTGAGTCTTCAGTTAAACCAACAGGTTGGTGTGTGCTCCGTCTCTTGGGAGGCAGCAAACTTAATAATTTCTGTGAGTGTCCAGTGAGAGGGATTGGACACAGCACAAAGACGTCTTTGAGGAACTTGGGAACTAATTGTCACCTGCTAGGCAAGGTTACGCCTTACAGAGTTTCAAGGAGTTTGCTGGAAAAACAGGGAGAATTTCCTGGTGTGACAGTTTAAGCTACAGCAAATCTCTCTCTTGCTGAGGCAGAGGGGTTACAGTTCTGAACGTCCTCACGAGAGTGTCACATTTATATAGTTTAATAAAATGTAAATTTCCTTCATATCACTGAGATTTGATTTAAGTATATGTGTTAATATAGACTGACAATGTAAAAATACATCTATATTTATGAAGAGAGTGTGTGTGTCGGGGAACACAACAATAATAATAATAATTGGAGATATACCTATCTCCTAGAACTGTAAGGGACCTTGAAAGGTCATCAAGTCCAGTCTCCTGCCTTCACTAACAACTATGTCACAGATTAGGGGAAAAATTCTGTCCTACTCTATTCCCTTTGAGGTTGTGGAGGTCCCTTCTGATGGTAACAAAACAAGGATAGTTCTCAGAATTCCCAATTCCAAGCAGCCAAACATCATGAGTAGCCCCCCACTCCCTTCCAAAAACCCCCCCATGAGATTGACTTAGAAATTGCTTTTTTACTTGCCCTCTGGTTTTTGAACATCTTTAGAGTTCATTTTTCAAACTCTTCTCTGCAAGGGTGAGGGCTAGAAACTTTCTTTTATTAAACAAAAACAACAACATGCCATGACTCCAGGAACTAGGGCTTTAAGATAATCACATAATATCACTAGACTTGAAAAAAACTGAGAATTGACAACACTGAATTCCACTGCACAGGAAGGAAGGATGGTGTTAATCCATGCAGATGGTCTTCATCTCCTGTACAGTAGGTTGTCATGTGCAAAATTGCCCTGCATGCGGGTGGTGTTCGGGTCTAGGGAAGCCACTAAAGGACTTCCTCATCATATCTAATCAGAGGAAGTGGATTCTTCTCCCTCTGGCCCAGGTGGAGACCTGTGGACACACTTTGGTTACTTGTACAATACACTGAAGACAGGATTTTGCTGAATGTGCCAGTGTATTATTGCTACTAATAAACAGATATTATTTATATGAATAGGCCCATAATGCCTTTCCCCTCCCTCAACTTTTGGCTGGCAGTGAAAGGGAGGGACAGGAGGTAACAAAACAAATAGAGAAGAATCTGAGGCTGCTTGGGTAGCGGCACATAACCAGCATTGCCCATCACGCTGCTGGATGTTGATCAGCTGTTCACCTGATAGTGTCCTTAGGCTGGAAGAAGCTGCAACTTGAGCGTCCTGTGAGCAGGCGCCACTATATCCCTGCTAGATATGCAGGAACCTGCAGTCTCTAGCACGCAGTGAGCTCAGTTCCTTCCTTATCTGATCCCTGCCAGTTCTGAGAGTCCGCAGGAGGGAACTGGTTGGGACATGAGGGAGCATCAGCTTCTCCTTCCCTCTCCCATACTGAGGGAATAGTTCTGGGGCTAATGGAAGGGGAATAGTTCTGGGGCTGATTGGAACACAGACAAGGGGGGATTAGCTGTGGGAGGGAAAAGAAAGATAGGGACAGAAGAAAGGTACAGGGATAGGAGAGGGACAGGCACAAGGGGGCACACAGGTATGGAGAAATAGGGACAAAAGGAATAGCTATGTGTGATTGGCACAAAGGGGGGCAGGTATAGGAAGGAGAGGCACAGGAGGAATTTTGGGAAAGGGAAAAGAAAATAGAGGGCAAGAGACAAAGATGAGGGCAGTTTGGTGAAGGGAGAATGAAGGGCTTGGAAATGAGAGTGAGGAGCTCTTGGAGAAGAGAGATTGGGTTTGGGGAAGGTGACTGAGGCCTGGTCTACACTAGGAGGCGGGGTCAATGTAAGATACGCAACTTCAGCTACAGGAATAGCGTAGCTGAAGTCAAAGTATCTTATTTTGACTTACTTCCTGTCCTCACTGTGCAGGATCGATGGCTGTGGCTCCCCCTGTCGACTCCGCTACCGCCGCTCGCTCCGGTGGAGTTCCGGAGTCAACAGGAGCACGTTCGGGGATCAATATATCACGTCTAGATGAGATGCGATATAGCGATACTCGATAAATCTATCGCTACCGCCGATCCGGCGGGTAGTGTAGACATACCCTTAGAGAGAAGATATTGAGAAAAAGAGGCAAGCATAGGAAGATTTCACATGCAGGAAAGTCAGGAGGGGAAAGGGAGAGACTAGAAGATTTAACAGGAGTGTCGAAACTCAGCAGGATGTCTGAAGAGTGCTGCAGTATAGGGCTGGAGCCAATCAAAGGGAACCTTGTAGGAAGAGAAGCAGGAGAGGACCAAACTAATTAATACTCCTGGGGGAATGCTGCACCAAAAAATTAAAAATTCTGCACACAATATTTTAAAATTCTGCATATTTTATTTAACAAAATAACACAATATAATCACAGCAGTTTCAATTATTTTGGTAATTTATTTCAAACTTCCTATCAGCAAGTATATCTGTAACAAAAACAGTCAACAAAAAAGATTCAGGAGATGTTTTTTGGCAAATAGATTCCTTACTAGGCATATAAATACAGAACTCTGAATTATTCATTTATACTACTATACAGAACCGTATTTCCTGCCCCCCTCTGAAGCAGTGCAAAGGCTTTGGGGAGTCAGGGGTAACAGAGGAGCTGAGGGAGAGGGAAGGAGCCTTGGAGTGAACCTGGAGGGTTCTTGGGTGTGGATGGGAGAAGTATAGAACAGGTTGGGTTTTTTTGCGGGGGGGAATTAGGGAGCTTCCCCCATGCAGACCCTCACTGACCTTTAGCCTTTCCCATTCAGTCAGGCATATCTGCCCCATCCCCATGTGTCCCTGTACTCCCATGTAACCTTGCGCCCCCTTTCCTGTCCCCATACGTCCATCCCCACTCTGCCACTCCCCCATCACCATTTGTCCCTGCACCCCACTCAGCCATCCCATATGTCCTTTTGCACCTCCTCCCCATCCCCATGTGTCCTTGTTCCCCCTCAGCCAGCCCCCTCCCCCATTCTCATGTTTTCCTGTACCCTCTCCCCATCCCTACGTTTCTCTATGCCCTCACTCAGTCCACCCTCCACCCTCCATATGGCCTTGCACCCCCCCATGTCTCAGTACCACCACTCCGCCACCCTCTTCCCCCTTGCGACCCTTCACCCCCTTCCCTCTGACCCTATGTGGCCCAGCACCTTCACGCCCATTGAGCCCCTACCCCTCAGTAGCCCCCAGGAACCTGAGTCTGTGACCCCCTACACTGTCTGTTCCCCCATACTGCCTATCTCCTGACCTGGCCCCACAGACCGCGGGCTGTCAGGCATGCAACCTCTTCCCTTCCTTATTGGCAGCTGGGTCTGCTCACACCCCCCTGGGGAGCAGCTGCTCTGTTCTAGTGACACAGTGGCCCCTGATGGGCAAAAGGTGGAACTGCAGCAACTTTCCAGCAGAAGTTATTTTCCACAGGGAAAAAAAAATGTGCAGCACATTAATTATGCCCATGTGCAGTGGTGCAGAATTCCCCCAGGAGTAAATTAAGTGCATAGGGTCATATTTTGTAAGGGGGTTGAGGAGAAAGGAACTTGTATGGGAACCATTTGGTCTTCTGTTGCTGAAGGGAAATGCCTCCTCCCGCTTCCAACTCTGTGGCCAAAATGACTCCACTGGTAACGCTGGCATCTTACATGTAGCAAAAGTGTGATAATTGGGGTACTATAGTGTATGATTCATGTAACTACAAAAACATTATTTTCATGCACATTGTGCCTGTAGTGTAATTACTATGTGAGGTCAGTGGTAAGTAAATGTATGGAAAATACAACTAGTGTAACTATAGCACATATAACATGCTGTACAAGGTCTGCAACTCAAACTATTGAAACTTGCAAACCGTCATGCTCCACATGGGTTGACCTGCCATAGCAATATCCTTATACTGGGCTGAATGAACTGCAAAGATGAAGAAGACGTGGTGTTAAAACTGCTATAGGGTATTTGCCTCCAAGGAATTTTTCACCTACATAATGCCTTGCATGCAATGATTTCAAACCACTTTGGTACCTGCTCTTTCTTCCACTGAAATCAATGAGAGCAGGGTTCTGACCTAGTGAATGGAAGCACAGAGTGACTGAGTTACTTATCTAAGGTTATACAGTGAGACTGTGGCTGATCTGGATGTAGAACTCAAAGGTCCCTACACCCAATTGGCTGCTGTAAGTGCATTTGAGATTCGAATCTGGGCTTTAGTATTAAGCACTAGCCCCATGGAATGAACACACAAGTCAACGTTCATCATAGCCCTACCAAATGAGGTTCTGTTCTTTTGCTGCTTTGAGCCTCTTCTCAGGATGTATGCCACTTTGTTTATCTCCAGGGGTTCACATCAAGAAAGAATGAAGACTAAGGACAAGTTAGTGTGTGGCAAGACCAGGTTTGAATCTGCACACATCAGCTTGCTGTGCACTAATGTCCTGCGCAGTCACTGCTATGGAACAGTGAAAGTCCTGGAGTGTGTCAGCCTCACTCCAGGACTTCCACTGCACGGTATCTTTGACCACATGGAAAGTTAGTGCATGGCAAACTATTACATTGTAGATACACACCCTAGCTTGCCATGCACTAACTCACTGTGTAGGCAAGTCCTAATTCAATAGAAGGTAGGATTCTCTCATCTTGACTAGATAGCTACAAGCTTTACTGTGGCTTGCAAACACTGCTAACACTGCAATGGAGTATTAGTAAAGGTCATTGTCCTATGGGACAAGGGCCAACTCCCAGGAATTTAGGTTAAATGTCAGAGTTAAGGTCCAAATAAGTCAGTTATTTCACTATGGTACCAGAGTAAAAGGAAACCCTCTGTTATCTTCAGTATTATTATCCATCATTAACAACTATTTCAAAGATATTCTGTTAGAAGAAGACTTTTTTTCACACTGCTCCAGTGGATCATGCTGAGAAGTTTGACTGGAGGTATAGCATACTTGACCTGATGAGGGATGATGATGTTAGCCAAGTCCTTCCTCCAAAAAAACTTGCAAAACTGGTTGATCATGCTAGGGACCATCATCTTGAATGACCCACTGTGTATGAAATATGGTTTCTTCAAAATTTGAGTCAGAATACAGCTGAAGATGTGCATGAATAGAATGTTCTGCGGTGGTATATGGGATATTACTGAACATTTGAAGCAGGCAGATAAGTTGCTTGTAGTACTCCCTCAAAAGTTCTATAAAATGGCACCCATGTCCTTGACTGTCTAGAAAGAGGTGATCACTTTAGTCTTATCAGTAAGTGCAGTTTTAGGTCCTATTACCCAAAGCTTAAACTTCAGGGGTCACCATTAAAAAGGCAACATTTACCAACGCATCATGATGATGGCGATAATGCAGTTATTCCCTATTTAAGTATAGGGCCCAAGATTTTAAAAAATGACTAGTGATTGGGGAGGGGAGGGGGGGGAGTGTTCAATTTTTGAGTGCCCAACTCGACACACCTTCATGGTCCCCGATTTGCACAGATAGGACGCTCAGCTGTATTAGAGTAAATTAGATTGTTGCAGCACGTTGGGCTTGACTGACATATCTTGTGGTGACTTGACTCACTTGCCTCCACGCTGCTTGTACAGATTAAGCTCACTTTGGAACAAAGGTCCCAAGTTGTTCCTAAAGCAGAAATGCAGCACCTAGTCCATGCTGGTAGCATTCTCTAAAGCAAGTGAAAACAGAAGCGCTAGCTGGTGGTCACCCTCCTTGTTTCTGAAAACCCAACACCTGCACTGCATTTTTACTTTTGTTAATACAGGCTTCAGAACTATTGTCTGTATCTCAGCTTACTCCACCGTAAGAGGATTCTAATCAAGTCAAGGTGGGTGACAAAGATAAGCTTCTCCACTGCTCTGACCTGAGGCCTAAATCTGCTGTCCAATAGTCAGCTGTTGTAACTGATGACTTTCTCTACTAGAAAAGTCTGTCCACCAAGAGGTTAGCTTCACCTTGGTGATTCTATACCAGATAAATAAATAAATACAAATATCTAATGTTATGACCCTTCTGTTCCACACATTCAGCATGTTTTGCCACTATAAGTAGCCACAGTTCTGGCCCAGAATATATAAACATAGAGATTAAAACGCCATTTTGTCCTAGAGTTTGGCACCTTGCAAAGAGGAGATGTGCACTGGCTGAACAGCGATAGAAAGTCAATCAAAAGGCCACCTGCACAGTCCATAGTCTGAATTGTATTGTTATTGCAGATATCAGAAGAGGCCTAGAAACTGTGAACAGATAGCACAGTGAAGCACATGCATTTGTCTCTTGCAAAGTTTTTGTAGAAGAGACTGGTAGGTGAGGGATGGGGGATGGAGTGTTACTGTATATATGGCAAACAAATTACATTGTCATTAATATTACAAGCCTTTTTTTGCAGCGGGAAAAATCTCTGCTTTATTTTAAGATTTTTAGTATGGTTTATTCTGAGATTTAGAAAACACAGGAGAGTCAGGCCTTCCAGACAAATGCATTTACCTTGACGGAATGCATTTGCAATAGCTTTACAACAATGGCCTAGAGAATACTCACAATTCACATTGGACTTCATTTTTTTTTTTTTAGTGCTTAGAAAATGGACCAGGTTCGCGGGTCTAATTCACAGCTACCACACCTACTCTTTCTGCGCAGAGAGCGAAGAGAATGAATGGGTCAATCACCTGACATATTTCCATCCAATTTGAAGGGTAGAATGTGTTCATTTTCTGACTAATGGCATGTCATTTTGCAGAAGCCTTTGGTCGTGAATTAATCCTGGAATCAAAACAGATTTTCCGGGGAGCAATCTTCCATCAAGTATTGATTTTTTTACACTCATGGAGTCTGTACTCCCTAATTTAACCTGACAATGATTCTGCACAATGGGCTGAGAGCACCTTGGCAACTCACAGAAGGAACTTTTACTGTTTTTTCTTTCTGCAAAGTAGAAGGTGAGGGTGATTGAGGGGGGAGAAAAGGGAAGAAAATGGCATAGTCAGTCACTGGGGGGGCATTTACTATTTGATGTTTTATTTCTGATCATTTGGAATGGGCAAAGAGATACGTTCTAACTTTAGAAGTAATGTAAGCCGGCAATGTCTCTGAAAGAACACATGACTTTGAGAAATCCTGTTTATAGCAACATTTTTTTTTCCAAAAGGCCAATAATGTACAAGTGTAATGGCATATCTAGTAACAGCCATTGTTTTCATGTGATGACATTTTAATCTCCAATAAATAAATAAAAACAATAAAAATGCCTCCTTTTCTAAAAGGGTTTTTTGTCTTTGGCCTCAAAAATCTAACTTCTAAGACTTATGCTTTTTTTAGTTTCTCCTAAAGGATCAACTCCTTTGTGTCTACTTCTCCATGTGTTGTATATTATACATCTGTTCTATCTATTTACTCTGTAAATACAACAAACAGGAAAGATGAAATGTCTACCCATTGTGAAACAATAAAAAGAACAGAATAAAAAAAGGCAGAGATCATTTGTGGGCAGGAAGATTGATGGGACTAGGTGTGAAGAAGATGCCATCAGAGCCAGGTCCGTAATAGAAACCCAAGGAAGTTTTTTTTTTGAACGGTACCACTGCAAAAGCAAAATAATGCAGTATAATCAAAACACCCAGGTTAAAGTTCTTTCCTCACAGATGAGATGCAATACATATATTTAAAAGAAACAAGGCAAGGTGCCAATCCTGTTGCTTTATTCTGAAGCTGAAATGGAAGAGGTTTGAGGCATCTTGCACAACTATCTTTGCAGAAAAATAACCATGCTCTCTGCTGATGATTTCTTCATTAGAAATGGCATAATACTGGGAACATAGTTATATGACCTAAAGAATAACCCTTCCCCTCTTGCCCTGTCTGCCATTTTGGAGGCACACAGAGTTCTGAGACCCTGTTTCTGCCAACAAACAACCAAAAGAAGATTTCCAACAAGATACTTTTCAGTTTTACAGGGAAAAAAAGGAATAAAACAGCCCTTCTGGGCCTAATGGAGAAAACCTACACAGAAAAGCATTTCAGTCTCTGCCTTACTCCAACCATCACACACAAACAATAATAAATACAGGATAGCTTTGTTTTTAGAGTGCATCACACAAGAGGGTTATGATTTAAAAACCGTAGACCTCCTCTTTGCAGTTTTCTGGGTGCTGTAACTCTAGTATTGCCCATGTTAAATCAAAGAGAAGGGAAAAAAAAAAAAGACCCAAAAGAGGAAAATGACAGGGAATAATTTAAAAGAATCCCATGGAATCTGATTCTCCATGCTCAGTCAAAAAGTAGAGCAGCGAAGTGGTTTACAACTCTAGTTGATAACTTCAGCCATGCAATTAAGTGGCTTTGGATGTATTTGTGTTTCATGTTAAATGGTTAAAGCAGGAAGTTGCTAAAATACTTATCTGTGTTTGACTTTATTAATTTGTAAAACACCCTACTTAAGTCACATGGATGTTATAAGGCAAAAGGTATGTCTTCACTGCAGAATTAACTTGAGTTATGTGAATTACTCCTCTTGAATTATCTTAGCTAGTGTGCGAGTGGCCACACTGCAAAATCACACTTAAGTTGTGTCCATGCTGGAATTGCACTCACTCATGTGTGGTGCTAAGACTTCTGGGGGCACATCCCATGGTTTTTAGTGGTGAAGTAAGCTGAGCCATCCTAGGAATTCTTTCCAAGTGAATTGTAGGAGAACTTGTCCGTCTTTTGTGGGCACAAGGGGGGAATTATGGGAAGGCACTGGAGGATGAGTCGCAGTGAGAGGGAGCTGGCTTGTATCAACTCAGCAGAGTGGACTTAGCAGCTGATGCGTTGTGCTCACTCAAGCTTTAGCTTATATCCCTGCTGAGCCAGAGAATTCAGGTTTAAAAGCACCACTACCCTGGAGTTAAGGGTTTTTATGTGTGGATGGGACTTGAGTTAGGGGCACCACTTCACTTATAACTCGTTAACTTTGCAGAAAAGACAAGCTCTTTGTTAGTAAACAGTTGTAATAGCATTTTGAAATTCTTGGGTGAAAGCTGTTGTTATATTGCAGGTAGTGGCCAATTTTCCAGAGCCCATGATTACTTTCTGAGAGGTTTCTTTCTCACCTGTGTCCAATCTAAGTTCCTGATCCAGCAAAGCACTTGCTTGACTATAAGCACACAAATAATTCCATTAACTACAAGTAGACTATTTACATGCATTGAGTTGAGCATGTACTTTGCTAGAACAGGGCTTAAGTTCCCAACAACCACATTGCAGGGCAGATTATTCTGGAGATCCAGACACCAAACACATGTAGTATCATTGCCAATCATGGAACAAAACTTAGGTTAGAGGGGTAATATAATGAGGCAGGCTTCTCTCCCACCCTGGAGTTCCTCACAAACAGTCTTGGATGCTTTTTGGTTTGTTATCATTGTTTAGAGCTGTATTTACTAGCTTCACTAAACCAACATCATGCTCCTGTGCAGTCAGTCTATTACAGCTTTTCCTGATCCTCAAATCTTTCTCATCACCCTGAGACATTTCTTTCTCTGGACTCTGCTAGCCTTCCATGCATTGCACCTGCTTGCTGGGCTTTTAACTTAACTCCACTATAGGGGGCATAAATAGCTCCTTCATTCATCAACCCCTAGTCTGCTTAAACAATTAATTACTCTCCTCCATCAGGTCTTTCCTAGTGGAGATCATTAATGCTTAAGTGATCAGAGTTCTGGGCCAGCTACTGGCTCTCAGCACTCTGTCATAGGTACCCAGATATGAGGTCCAAATTCAGCTTTACTAACAATCTTAAAAAACAACTCAGTGTTAGTTAATTCAGAACTCTAGCAATGCTATATTTCTCCATGATGCTATTTTTTGAATTCTTTGGAGAGCCCAATATAAATGTGATTTGGCTTCAACTAAAAGATTAGGGTTGAGGGCTTTTGTGTGAAAAGGTTTGTGTGATACAATATGTTTAAATGGCTACAAATGTTTATAAAAGTACTTCTAGGCATAAAGGTGAGAACTAAAATCATATATTGGAACAGTTTAAGACAGCTTTCTTATTGTTAGAGACCTCTTTGCTTCCTTCAGTTTTTTTCTACTTTCACTTTATTTTCCAAAGACAGTTTGAAAGAGGGCTGCTTCTCTCTTTGCTTGCTTATGAAAGTGCTTCTGTATGTTAGCAAAGTGCTTTAATAACACATGGTTTATAAAAGTCGAAGTGATCACTGTCAGAAAGATGAGTCAAACTACTTTCAGTCTTTGAATGGGAGCAAAAATCAAATTTATTTCAGGTCTGAGTTACTTTCAAATGAGAATGCTTTCCAGCCATCAAATGGTTAAAATGCTAACTGGTTAATAGACTTACACCTTGTCTACACACAAACATTGTACTGTTTTAGCTAAATTAGTTTAGAAGCTGATTTTGTTACATTGAAGCAATCCCCCATCCTTTCCATGGACATTTTAATCGGTCCAAGAATGCCTTATATTTAACTGATTCCTCACCAACTTACGCTATATTGAAATAAGGCACTCTAAAACCTATTTAAGAGTGTCACACAAGGTGTGTGTGTGGGGGGGGCAGGGAGAGGGGTATGTTAATGTAACTATATCACTTGCCAAACCAATGTAGTTTTGTATGACAACAAAGCCTAAGTGTGACAGGTTAGCCCCATGCCAGCTGGTGTTAAAGCCATGCCTATTTTGCTTTTGTATTTGGAATGGGAACTAAGGTTAAATACTGAACCAGTTAGAAAATGAAGTTAATATAAGAGCTGAACTGGTTCATGACTGAATTTAGTTTTTAACAGAATAATAATATAATAATTAATAATAACTAATAAAACCCAGAAAAAAAACTGGTAATGTACTACCTGCCCTTTACTACATCCACTGGGATTAAGACTAGTTATAGAAGACTCGATCCATAGCCCATTTCCATTGTCTTCAATGGCTTAGGATCATGGCTTTAAAATTTGGGCTCACTATCTATTATTACTGATTTATATTATGGCGCTTCCTAGAGAACTCAGTCAGAATAGGGGCTCCAGTGTGCTAGCCCTGTTGGGCTGTGTAAGTGTGGCAGCCTGTTCCCGGCTGTGGAAGGTGGCAGTGCTGCTCAGAATCCCCACAGCATTACATGTTGTGGCCCAGAGCCTGACATGTCCTCCACATCAGAGTTTGCAGATGGAATCCTGAAAAGCAACCTAAGCTCTCCTTCTGCAACATTTGTATCTGAGGGAATTCTTCCCTGCCAGACACTGGCACTCAGTGGATCTTTAAACACTGCCAGTGTAAAAGGGCTGTAGTTAAGAGGAGTATCCCTCCACCAGGAGAAGGGAAGTGACTTGCCCAAGTGTAGGCCTGACTTGACATAAGTAACTTGCATCATGTCTTAGTGGGCATACTTGGGAAGGTGAATGAAAGATGAAGTTGTAAGTAGGGGCTTGACAAACAGTATGCTGGAGTCAGGAGGTCTGTGTTGGTTAAGATAAGCAGCAACACTAGTGCTAGGGACTATGGACAAGATAAACCTGGAATGTGAAGATCAGGTTCCACGTGAAAAGCAAACAGACTGAGCATGCTGTACAGGAATTGGTTCCTGGAAAGTAACCACATCAATCCAAAATTGTGTGACGTAATATATAGCAAATGCAATGGAATGTGTAAATGTATATAAAGGAAGAGGTTTGCTGTGTAACTCTGGATGTGAGGTACACCCTATGCCCATCCCATACTCTTAAGTCTGATCAACTCAGCATAGCTTTGCCGTATTCCAAATAAAGGAACCTGAGTGATGAAATCCAGAATCAAACTGTGTGTTTTGGATCCCGGGGAGCTGGATGAAGTGTTCTCCCAGAACGGACAAGGTGTTCTGGATAAGTGAAGTGAAAAAGGTCTCGGTGGGAATCCCAATACCAAGGTCAGACAGCAGGTATTGGCAGAGCTGAGATTAAAACTCTCAGTTGCATGCCTATCTACCCCACACCACACTGTCTTCCCCAGAGTTGGTGTGAAAAAAAATAATTAATAACCCATCATGTCATCAGTAGCTTGGGGACTCTGGAACAAAACTGTCATTCATCCTTTGGAGTGAAGATTAATGGAATAATCTTGGAATTGCTAACTCTGCAATTTCCTTAGTCTCCTGCTGGTGCACGTTACAGTTTGGATAGCAGGCGGTGTTATGTGAGTAGTGTGACTGTATACTCTGAGATCTGAAAGTGGAGATGTATACATGTAAGATATAGACATTAGGGGTGAACTCCTGGCACCACTGAAGTCAATGGCAAAACTTCTGTTGATTTCAGTGGGGCATGGATTTCACTCTAGGTTCTCCCACCATCACAAAGGGTCTTCATGACTGGAGAAAAATCCCTGCATCTATTAAGTTAATTGGATGAAGTATGAATGGTGTGGGGTAACCAGATTGACCAGGTAGCATCAGTATCTACATTTTTTCACCTCCATCTTGCTAGGAAGCTTCATCCTTTCCTCTTGGATGAGAATCTGGCCATGCTTTCGTCATCTTCAGGTTGGATTACTATAATTCACTGTATCTGAATGGAATGTGACGATGATGCACAATTCTGGCTGGTACAGAATGCAACTTTATTCATGGTCTAGCCCCCTCCCCCGAGAATATCAGACTCATGCTCAGGTCCCTCCGCTGGCTCCCAGTCATTTTCAGATACAAATTTAAAAGCTAAGTCCTAATCTTCAAAGAAATTAATGGATCAAGCCTCAGTTACATTAAAAACCACATTTTGATCTCTGAACCACCATGACAGCTACACTCCTCTTGGACAATACTGATCTCAGAGCCAAGGGAAAAGCATGTGAGAGCTGAGGATACAGTGTTCTGTTAAAGGGATCCAGCTATGGAATGAACTTCCAGAGGGGATCAGGTGAATTTAGAATCTGATCACCTTTAGGAAACTCTGCAAAATCTTCCTCTTCGAAAGGGCCTTTCCACTGTAGCAAGAATAACATGACATTGGCACCCTCATCTACCCAAATGCCACATCAAAAAAATGGAAACAAACAATACAATCAGCAGATAAAATAGAATACCCCCAAGCAGAATGTCTATCCATAAATGTGAGAGCCAGACACTCCATGAAGCCCATCAGGGACTTCACTATTGCTTTAGATTTTACATAGACAGCGCTCAGATAGTGATTCCAAAGCCACATAAGTTAAAATCAGAGAAAGACACTCTAATTCCAGACTTCATGTTCATATGGGAGTTCTAGTGATGTAATTATAGAGCTATAATTATATTGGCATTATTCTGCTGGTAAATTTCCCTTGTAAATAAGCTTGTATATTGAGTAATATCTTATGCTATGAACAGCCCCATTGGGAGAGTGAGGTACTACTCAGTGCGAGTAAGGGTGTTAGAACTTGGCTGAGAAATACCAACACTGTATATGCCATTATTTTGGAGATGAGAATTTGCCTGACCGGTAGGGAAAGCATGGGATGGACAGTAGGAGATAGCAATGAGGCAGAAGGAGGGAAATGAACCATTTGTTTAAACTCCTGTTTTGATTGTTTAATTCTCTCTTCTAGCTCCTGGACAATCCCCTATTCTTTGTTTCTTGGTATTTTACTTTCCTCTTAACGTTCATGTCAATGATGGTGATTTTCTGGTTTAGCTGAAGGGAGTGAGAAGACAGGACATTTGTTGCCGGCAAACAGCTTGAACATTATGACTTGAGCCAGTCAGAAGCGAGGGATCATAGTAGCCAGTGAAATTTAAGAGGTCTGTATATTCACAGGGTTACCATAGACCCAGGTTTCACAGTCATGACCTGCTTTTTGGTTTTCCAGTCTCCATCTGGGTGGATTTTTGAAATACAAAGAAATGTCTATAATTTTTCCTTGCTCGTCCTTTTGACTTGCCTTCACAGCTGGGGAATTGGAAAGCGACGCCTCCTGTCCTGACGCCCAGCTCTGAAGACAGAGCTGCCAGTCTGCAGCAGTGTAGAAGGGTAACATGGCATGTGTGACGCTCTGTACCTCAGGGAAACACCCTACACCCCCATGTTCATCTTTATAAAATGATTGTGTGGTATCCAATGCAAAGATATATGTTGGGTGTCTTTGGAAGGCTAATGATGCCCTGAGCATGGTTGTTATAGTGATGTTATAGAAATCATTACAGTAATGTTATAGTCAGGTTATAATTTCATGTATATAGTTATGAGGCTGAAAATGTATCCTCATGGCTTAAAGCAAGTCCATGCAAAAACTCTCCAAGAACAGAGAGTCAGTTCACACTTCATCAGGGCATGGATGGGACAAACCCAGCCCAGTCTCACAGGAACAATGGACACTGGCTTAGGCAGCAAAAAAAACATCTATTAGATCCTCGAGGAAGTCACCTCCTTTCTTTGGTCAGTTTGGGGCTGCTATGAGGTAATGCTCACCTGACTCTGATCGGGGATGGGGGGAGAGGCAAAGCCAAGAGGAAAAAAGGACATGATAAAAGGGAGAGACATTTTGCCATGCTCTCTCTCTTCCACTTACATCTACAGACACCACCACCAAGAGACTGAACTACTGATCAAAGGGGAGAGCCTGACTGAAGAGCCAGCTTATGGTGAGAAGCAGCTGTTTGTAAGGACATTGAAAGTGTTAAGATCAGCTTAGAATGAGTTTTGCTTTTATTTCATTTGACCAAATCTGACTTGTTATGCTTTGACTTATAATCACTTAAACTATATCTTTATAGTTAATAAATCTGTTTGTTTATTCTACCTGAAGCAGTGCATTTGGTTTGCAGTGTGTCAGAGACTCCCCTTGGGATAACAAGGCTGGTACATATCAATTTCTTTGTTAAACTGATGAACTTATAGAAGCTTGCAGTGTCCAGCGGGCATAACTGGACACTGCAAGACAGAGGTTCCCAGGGTTGTGTCTGGGACTGGAGATATTGGCTAGTAGCTTACATGCCATAGGCTGTGCGTGAACAGGCCAGGAGTAGGGGTTCTCACAGCAGAGCAGGGTAAGGCTGGCTCTCAGAGTCAAGGATTGGAGTGGCCTAGCAGATCACTGGGCCAGACAACACCAGCGGGGAATGTCACATTATGGTATTGCTATAGAAACTGTATCTCTCCCCTCCAGCTCCTCCTCCCCGTGGCAGCATCCTCTATGTGGGCACTTGAAATATGGTAAACCTATAGTTCTGTTACAGAGAAATACCCATCCACTGTGTGATGGGTTATGTCCCTTAGGAAGCCACCTGATGTGTTGAGATACCACTGAGTCTATCTGTTCTGCCAGAATGGTCCCCTGTCTTGCTGAGCCAGGCTATTAAAGCCTCCTCTAACACACACATGGGCAGGGCCATACCCAGCTGCAGATCAGCTCTGGGAAGGCTCAACTTAAGGGACTTGCTTCAGCACTCAGGTGTCCACCTCCCTTGGAGTGCAGACCCAAAGGTATATTATGAAATCCACCGCCTCCCTCAGTGTGGAGGAAGGTGTGCACAACTTCTGCCCCCAACCCCAGTTGGAAATTACAGAAGCTGGGTTATATTATAAACAAAACAAATTTTATTGCTACAAAAGGCAGATTTTAAGTGGTAAAAGAGGTAGCAAACAGAATAAAGCCAATTACTAAGCAAATGAAACCAAACATGCAAACTAAACTAGTTTCACTAAAGAAATTGGTTACAAATAGTATTTCTCACCCTAGATATTGTTGCAGGCAGATTACAGAAAATCTTAAAGGGCAGCTGCACTGGTGTCCCTCTTGAGACATCAGGAATTATTACTCAAAGCTAGATACCCTTCCAGCTTGGGTTCAACCCTTCTCCCCTCTGTTCAGTTTTTGCTTCCAGGTCTTTTTCAGTGTCACTTTGGAGGAGGAGATCGGAGAACTCTGATGATGTAATTCCCCTGCCTTATATAGCTCTTGTGTAAGACAGGAACCCTTTGTCTTCTAGTTAAAAATTCCAAAGGTGGTGACTCGGAACCATGTCTCTGCATGGCTGTGGCAGCCATTGCTCGTAGGCTGTCTCCAGCGTCCACAGAAAGACTAGGCTCTTTCATAGTCCATTGTTTCTGCTAGTGGCCCATTAGTCCTGGCTGGCTTTTCCATTGTTGTATATCTCATTTATGTCATATTCATATTATAAGCATATTTTCATAAGTAATATGGAATGTAATGTCACACACTGATTATGCAAATGAGACAAACAGCCAGTCAGAGGGCATTTTATAACTGAACAACAATCGCATTGTGCTGAATCAGTAACTGTACAACATCTGTAGCCTCAGACTGACTGGGACAATTACTTGTTGGGATACTTTTTTGATAGCTTCTTGACTTGTTTCTATGTAGTTTATAGGGAAGGCCAACTGACAAGTCAAATGCTATGATGAAATCCTGGCCCCACTCAAGACAATGGAAAAACTCCCATTGACTTCAGTGGGCCAGAATTTCACTTTACTGGCTAATACTAACAAAATGCAGCCATTTCAAACATTACTCTTGCCACACCTTCAATTGTGTTATACCCCATGCTCTGCCCCGCTGCCATGATACACTCCCAGCTCTGACACACATATCACACATCTGACTCTGACCTATATTTAGGGCTACTGCATATACCATACCTCCTGTTTCCTAGTCAGACATTGCAAGGGAGAGCTTGTAAAAGTGGGTCTTTCCTCAGCTTTCCATTTATTTGCTGCAACATAATAAAAAATAAATACATAAATAAATAAAACCAATGATAATAATTAATAAAATACCTCCCAAGACAAATGCTGGATACCAGACTCCTAGAGAATTGTCAGCACTGAGCAACTTTATTTTCAAATATGCAGACATCTATGTTGGCTATAAGACTGGAGCTGGCATGTTTTAAATGTCAACACCATTTTAACATCCATAGAAGTCTCTAACGTTAATGATGTGAGTGGATCGTACTGTGAGTGTATAGGAAATGGCAGCATTCAGTTACCTGTAAATGTTAAAACATGGTCTCCTAAGAGCTGACAAAGAGGATCAGCAGATGCATGTTTTAGTTTGTCAGACATTCAGCCCCTGAAGACCTGTTCCAGCTTGCTTTGTGCTCATCTGAACCTTTTGTTCATGTCTCCAAGAGGCCAGCTTTGGCTTGAGACTTTAACGACCTTTGCCCTGGGGAAGGAGGGCAAGGAAACAGTAAAAGCCTCAAGATGATCTAAAAGGGAGAGATACATTTGCTGGCATCATGGTTGGTTGCTGTCTAAGTGCATTTGTAGGAGAGCCTGCAGTGATTCCATATTGCCTTTATTGGTCAACGATCAGGAAAATTATTTGAAAGGGTGTCAGAGAAAATAGTAGGGTAATATGCCCTTATGGAAAAGTCCTATAGAATTTAATGAAGATGAAACTACAGAGCTCTGTAGATGTGTGACCGGGTTCCACAGAACGTACTATGAAAATATAATTTAAAAGGAAACAAGAACCTTTTCATAGATTTTTATAGACCCTATAGATTTCTCTCACAAAGATATATTTCTCTATGCCATTCTTTAGAATGGCTTAAAAAAAGTTTTATTTTCTTTGGTCACTTGCCAAAAGATAAACACAAACAGTATTTGAATCCTTTGGAGGCCATGGATATATACTTATAACGTTCCAAGCACACATTTGGCTGACAGTATGCAACATGGCTGAGTTCTAAGAGTTAAATAAAGTAATTTATGTACCCCTTATGTAAATAGTTCTGTTTTATTAGATGGTATTGGGCAGTGGAAAATAACTGCTGTGTAGATTGCTTCAAGTAATTTCTAATAGTGACAGGCTATCTTGACAGGACAATTTGTGTTTGATTGTCATCCATTTCACAATAGAAAGCATGGAATTCGCTGCTGAGCAGGAATTATTCCATCACAACTGCAACACAGGTCTGGTAGCCAGAAGCCCTTGATTTCTAAGTCGGGCAATGACATTGGCTCCTTCTAAGCTTTGTCTTCTTTGCCTCATTTGGCCCTTGGAAGACCTCTGACAAAGTAACTAATAAAGCCAGTGCCAATTATGACTTTCATAATTTGAACTTTGCTTGCAATGGATAGTTGAGCTTAAGATGTAGAAATATAGAGGACATTAAAGTGGAAGGCCATGAATGTTCACAGAACACAGGCGGAAAAAGGTCACAAACAAAATCTAATCAAAATTCACCTTTGAATTTCAACAAATGTATGCAGAAGTAATTTTTCCACTGTTCACTCAGCTTTAGCTAATTTTTACTGTCATTGTTACTGCTTATAATATAATGTCACAGAATCAAAATCTCACACACACACACACACACACACACACACATTTCCTTGTTTTAGAAATGCTATAAGGGTGAGTTACTATAGAAATATCTTACACAAAAGTCTCTGTGAATTTTCTTCCAGGAAGACATATAAGAAAACACTCTGAAAAAGCTGCTAGACTTTTATGTGGTTATTTTGTGTGTGCATTTTACTTTGCTGCAGGCTAGAAAAGAAGAAAAATCAATCCATGTTTGTATGGGATGAAAAGATGAAAAGAAAAAAAATACTTACAAAATAATTAGCTTGTGGTGTAAGGAATGAAATCAGCAAAAACAAAGCAAGCAAGCAAACAAGAAACAACCCCAAAACTATGACCTGGTCTCCTGCTGCTGCAGTTCTGCCCTTAAAATGCACATTAAAATAAATTGTTATTAAGGTTTATTTTGGGTACAGACGGGTCTTGTTCTGAAGACTAGTTGTAACTAGCCTTTTCGGAAGCCTGGAACCTCCTGAGTTCTAATTTAGGGGTTAGTGCTTTAAAAATGCATCTACAACCAAAAATAACATAGCAAAACCATTTCTTCTAAAAAGAATAAGTGGGTCAACCATCAATTCAGGAATGGACTTTGGACTTAACTCAAATGTCCACATCTGAAAAGGTCACACTCTCTCTCTGTCTCTCTCTCTCTCTTTCACACACACACACACTCTCTCGTTCTTTCTCTCTCTCTCTCTCTGAAGAAATCTGGAATCCACTTCTAAAGACCATAGCCTCCCCTCTGCTAAATGACTGAAATCACACCTTGGGAGTTCTGAGGACAGGGGGAAAGGACATGTAGACGTAGTATGCCCCCCAGCTGGAAAATATTTGAAAAATGGAATGGCCTTTAAATGGTTTAAACATGTCGTCATACCATGATGGTGCATTAACAGTGCCAACTTAAAACACACCTCCAGCAGGAAAGATTAATATTACTTATAAAAAGGCCCATGTCGAATGTTTGTTGTACTGCCAAGAATACAGCATAGCAGGTGATTTTTTTAGTCTCTGGCAATGATTTTTGCACAACCTACTGAGTAATCATTGTCTACAACGCCCTTTTTTCCACCATAAAACCTGTAGAAGAAATAATAATGGCCCTCATTTTTCCTCCAGCTTCTGAAGACAACTCTAAAATATTTACCTCATGGCAGTAGTCCATAAACTCCAGTTGTGATAGAGCAATATGCAACCTGAAGCTAGCAATATCAGTATAATTATTGAACCAACAAATATCCCTATAGTTAGTCTTTCTGGGGAAAAGTTTAGAGAAGCCTATATCTATATATATGAAATACACAAAGAGGCCTTTACGAGTAATAGGAGGCCCAAGATATTCAGTGAACACATGCAGGATTTACACTGCTACAGTGATCATCAGTACTGGGACGCTAAGAATTTGGTGCTAGCTATTTCAGTGTCGATGAAAAAGAATGTCATGCTTCAATTCCTTTGGCTAATATAACCAACCATCACTCTCTGAGTTTCATTAATGAGAATTCATTTATTTATTGGAACTCACTTATAATTTCAGGGCTGGCCAGAGGGAGGGCAAGTGGGGCAATTTGCCCCAGGCCCCGGGCCCTGCAGGGGCCCCCACAAGACTTTTGGGGGCCCCGGAGCAGGGTCCTTCACTCACTCCAGGGGGCCCGGAAAACTGTCATGGGGACCGGGCTCCTGGAGCTTCTTCTGCTCCGGGTCTTTAGCGGCAATTCGGCGGCGGGGGGTCCTTCCGCTCTGAGACCCGCCGCCGAAGACCCCCGAATCCTCTGGGCGGCCCTGTATAATTTTCTCTCTTTGGCTTGATGCATATGGAGTTTGCTTTCAGAAAGGAATTTCCCTCAAAAATCTTTTTCTTTTTCAGAACAAATTTAATTGTCTTTGTGTCACCAGAGGAAAAAGTATTATTAAGGGTATTTAACAAAGAAGCAGGTCCTAGGACCCTGCACAGGAATGCAAGGCACTTCTGTTGAATTTCCCTACAGTAAAGTGCTAGGACTTTGATAATACACATAACAGTGTTTTCTGACTCTTGTTGGCAGGTGAATCTTTTTAGCTCCAATCACTGTCTCCCTCTAAAGCAGAGGGAAGGAGGGGCTGTGACCAGGGCCGGACCTAGGTTTTTTGCTGCCCCAAGCAAAAAAACCAACAAACCCTCTGAGAGCGCAACTGCTGAAGCAAAAAAACCCCCCACCTCCCGGAATGCTGCCCCTGTAATTGTTCCGCCCCAAGCATGTGTTTGGTTTGCTGGTGCTTAGAGCCAGTCCTGGCTGTGACGGGGAGGTCCTGTAAGAACAGCGTGGAGGGAAAACTTACATCTAGGTCTATATACAATTTATTTTGAAGTTTACCTTTAACAAAAAAGAGGTGAGAGGGTTACAACTCATTTCAAACCTTTAGCCTTCCCATTTCAGCACAATCAAGCTAACTTTGTATTTTCCCTTTCCTACCGTAGTGAATTCAGTCAGGATCTAGGCTTATGAAACTAAAGTGTGGGAGATGGGTGCACCTTTATAAAAGTACATTTTTAATCCGACTGAAACCCATGCCAGCAGCCCATGGGAGGATGGCATTTGTCTATCACAGCACAAAAATGGCTTAAGGATTGTAACAGAGACTAAAGCTCAACTGCATCCTCTAGCTATGAGCACATGAAAGAATTATTTCATAATGCTGCTGTGTTGCTTGGACCCTGGAATCCATTACAGTAGTCGGGGATGGCATTCTTACCTTCTTGGTGTTGGGAATAGCACCAGTGCAGTGCATCCATTCTTCTCATTGCAAATGGTTGAGGAGTGAGTAATTAGATCCTTACTCAGATCTCCTATGCTGCAGCATGATGTGTTACCATCATGCTGGAACAGTCTTCCCCTTCAAAAACCAGGAAATTAGTGCTGTGGGGATATAGATATACATATTCCAATCACAGGGATTATCATGAGATTGTAAGTGAAGCTGACTCCAGCCTAAAAAACAACTTTCTGAATTGGGAGTCGAGTATGTCTTCACCAGCATTCACAAAATACTCTTACACTCCTTGGGAGGGGAATATGTTTTCCTGCCTGGGAGGATTGCTGAGGACAGCGGTTCTTGGGAGATCATAAACCTCATTGCCAGGGATGATCAGCCTTTACACCTATAAATTAAATTGGGCATGGACTTTGCTGCCCTAGATTGACCTATTTAGCACAGACATGTTGAAGGTAGAGAGATTTATAGCTTTTTTTGAAGTATCCAACCAGCATTAAGAGAAGATGTACAAACATTGGCCAATTCTGGAATCCACACTTGAGCGAAAGACTTACTCCAAAGTCAATCAGCTGGGCAACCAAGCAAGTTGAGGTAAAACCCCTCATTCGCACAAGCACATTGTTATAGCTAGCCATACAAAATAAATTGACTGATCCAGTTTCTCAGATTCAGCTGACAGTTGCTCGCAGAAGTGGCCTTAAACAGACCCAAATTTCCTGAAGTTAATGGATGCGAATCTGATATGTTGATTTTGCTCCTGTACGCATTAAAGATCTAAAGATTTTGTGATACAAACCTTCAGTCAAAATACCACAGTGTATTTTACTTGTTAATAACGCCAGCATCTTATAAACAGGTTTTATCCTAAGTCAGGTAGCTTGAATAGCTCTTTCAGTGAACTAATAGTGGAAATCTTCTTTCAGCTAAATACTGCAGGGTTTCTTCTCCGCCATTGTGAGAGACAGTCCGCTAGACTAGACAGACCACTGTTCTGAGCCAGTATGCAAATTCCTACACTCTTGAGAATATGCATGTAAATCCCATGAAAAATTAGCTAGTTAGGCATTTAACTGCATGCAAAAATGATTACTTACTTATGCAATTGTTGCGATTGCATGCACCATCCTGGTGCACTATTTTTGTACAGGACTGGGCCTCTGCTTCTGGGTCATAAATGTCACAGAATTGCACCATTTGGGTGGAATTAAAAATAACGAAATATAAACTGCACATGATATTAAAATAAAGGAGCACTCATGAACCATCTACGTTGTTGAAAATATAACTTTTCCTTCTGTTGTCCCAAGAGGTTAGTCAAAATTCAGGGCCCTGGGATGTTCCAGCTGGGAGTAAATAGTGATGATGAAGTCCAGTATGTTCTGTGATGTTGTCTTGTTTATTTATAAGGGATGTACAAAGTCCTGCTTCTCTAAATGCAGGAGGAACCAAAACCATCGGATGGCTTCTTTGCTTATAGCCCATGCCTCTTTCAGATAGCAGCCATGACCCAGAACCTTCCACTAGGATTCTCCCAGGGTCGCACCTGCTGCTTGGCTTTCTTGCTGCCTGTCTCTCTCTCGCTGGTGCTGGATTCTGCCTGCTTTCCCTCACACTCACCCCCTCTCCGCAGAAACAGTCCTCAGCAAAACCCTTCCACCCATACAGTCCAAAACTCCTGAGGAGTTCACATAACCCTTTGGTTTTATGTAGAAGCTTGTGCTTAATTTAGCCTTACTGTAAATTGAAGGATACATGCCCACCCATCAATCTCAGCATGGTTTTAAATCAATCAGTCAATCAATTAATCAATAAAGGGGTTTCAGCCCACTCATAAAACCTCTCTCAAAAGGATGAATTACAGAATATGGGGGCCAGGTTTGTATTTGATTTAGGAAAAGTATGTATGGTCCTCTAAAGAAATTCTAAGTCACAATGTTTAATTTTTTTTTATATTAGCGTCTTTAGAAAGGGCAGATTTCAGTTTTTATTAAGAAATTCAAGTCATTTCCAGATATAAATTTACCTTGTCATTTTCTCATCTTCAGTTGATATGTGGGGCCATGGGACTGGCTTTTGATATCACACCTCTAACCACAGTAAAAGGAAGTATGTTATAAATAATACAGACTCCTCATAAGCTTGACCTGCTGCGATCCTCAGCTCTGTTGATACCAAGTGCTGATAGCCTTTTGTATTCCAGCACACAGCTGAGCTAATAATTCAAAACAAAAAACATATTCAGTTAATTTGCCTCTTTTGCTATTAACAAAGGACCACAGACAGTGACTTTCTCAAATGTAGTCTTTATTCTAAATTACTCTCAGAATAATTGCTGTGAAGATTTCTTGATTTCTAGAGATTGTGTGTGTGTGTTTTTGATCCTTGAAATGTGAACTGTTATGCTTAGAAACATAGGACAGATGATACAGGTCTGCTCCCAAATTTAATGGGAGGGGGAAATAGTTATTGGAATCAAGTGCAAATACTCTTGATTATGATTTTTTAAATTCTGTTTCTGTGAATTGTCTATACTATTCACTGGAAATCTGAGGTGTCTATGAGCACTACTTAGCAGTTAGCACATTTGCTAGAATATCCCAAAAGAGTAAACACCGCAGGGATGTGAATGAAATTGAAACAATTTTGTGCAAAAATATGAAGGACTATTTGTGGATTTTTTTCAGTATTTGTCAGCCCCTACTTTTGTATATGATCTACTGTTTCCCCAGAACTACTCCTTCTGTTAGCTTTTTGTACCTTATGTTTATGGCAGTGATTTACTGTCCCAACACTGGTCGCTTGGGTAGAACTTAGAAAGTACATGCATCTAACTTTTGTAGAAAGGTATTATCTCCCCTCAGTGGTTTGTGTTTTAAAAATAATAAAGTATGTAACAAAGTTATCTGGTGAATGTTATACAAAGGAATGAGATATATGAATATAGCCCTATGAGTGCTTAAGTCAGGGCCTGATCCTGGAAAGACTTATGCATGTGAATAACTTACTTATGTGAGTAGGACCAAAGCTTCAATCATCTTCAAAACAGCTGTGTTTGGTTATTACTCTGTGTGTGTGTGAGGAGAGAAAGATGAGCTCAAGTCAAATCCATAATCCAAACTTTAGGGGTGTTTGGAATCCAGATTTGAATCCAGATCTGAGTTTTGTGACTTAAGCCCCGCTCACAGTAATGGCCGTTGGGTTGGAGCCTGGAGTGGTACAAGAAGGTATCTGGGGCGATGAAGTGATGGAAATGATTAGCATATTCATATTGGCATATTAGCAAGTTCAGAGGTTTTTGCCAACACAAGAAACTGACAGGTTTTATATCATATCTCCTACTGGGCTAGTACATGCACTCCCTGTTACTGCTTTGGTGAGATGTCTGTGGCAGACATTATTGAACCAGTATGGGATGTTTTCTCTTGGCTACTTGGTTCTGAGTTTAAAATATGGGGGAGCTAGGGAAATGAGGAATTCTAACTACCCAGTCCTGAACTTTTCTGCACAGAGCACTGCACAATGCAACAGTAACCGATTGTGACTGAGACAGAAAGCATGCGAGTGTGTAGAGCAGAGAAAAAACACACACTCCGCAATTATTTTCAAGAACATCACCCTCTCATACAGGAATGATTCATATTGAGCCTACTGGCTTAACAAGCTTATTTAGGGACACGGTGAATCCCCAGATAAAAAGGTAGCCAAGTCGCTAGAGAACACTCCTTCCTGATGAATCTATTTTGTTTCCGGAGCTTTCACTTCATTGAAGTTAAATTCAGTAGAAGAGAATGTTTCTGCTGCAAGAAGTGGAACTCATATGTGGTCAGTTCCAATATTAGGACTTTGTTTTTCCAGCTCCAGCACTAGACTGTGACTAGTCTCACTATGGCTACCCAGGGAATAGGGTGTGTAAAGATTCTCCCGCCCTTACATGGCCACCTGGTCTCACCTCTGGGTAATGGGGTGGGAACTGCAGAAGATACATGCCAGATCTTTCCACCGTGAAGCAAATCTGCAGGGAGGCGCAGGGGCAATATGCAGGCAATGCCTATGCATTGTCAAGTGAAAGTGTCACAGTGTTGCAGATTCCTCCACTCTCTGTGTCAAGGTTCCTTCCCCACTCTGAACTTTAGGGTACAGATGTGGGGATCTGCATGAACACTTCTAAGCTTAATTATTAGCTTAGATCTGGTACCACTACCACCATCCAGAATTTCAGTGTCTGGATCACTCCCTGTCCCCCCCAAACCTTCCCCTTCCTGGGTAGCCTTGAGAGATTCCTTCACCAATTCCCTGGTGAGTCCAGATCCAATCCCTTGGATCTTAAAACAAGGAGAAATTAACCATCCTCCCCTCCTTTCTCCCACCAATCCCTGGTGAGTCCAGATCCAGTCTCCTTGGATCTAAAAACAAGGAAAAATCAATCAGATATTAAGAAAAAAGGCTTTTAATTAAAGAAAAGAAAGGTAAAATAAAACCCTCTGGGAGAGATTAGCATACCAGCTACTCTCACACACAACAGATTTCAAACACAGAGGATGTTCCCCTGGGCACAATTTTACATATAAAAAATATAATACCCAAATACCCAATTTGATTCTACCTCTAATTGCGTAAGACAGGTTACAAAGAAATAAACATAAACCTATTTATTCCTTTCTAAAACTTACTACTCTGATAAGAGGCTGGTTCCTTTATCTTTTCCACCCCGGCTGAAACTGAAACTCTAAACAAAGGAAAAACTTCCCTCCTTCCTTTTGAAACATCTTGTTCCCCCGTTGGTTCCTCTGGTCAGGTGTTAGCTAGGCTAGGTGAACTTCTTAATCCTTTACAGGTAAAAGAGGCATTAACGCTTAATCATCTGTTGGTGACATTCTGCCTCTCCACAAAATGCAGGGTTCTAGGAGGAATTATGCCTCCAGGGCAATTTGCCTCCCAGTGATCCGCATAGACCCAGGCCTAAAGGTATAGTGAAGCACCTAGGAATTTGTCTTTTAGGGATGGGAAACTGACTGAGATTTTTTGAAGCCATTTCAGAGGCTTCTACTGACACCGGTTTGGGAGCATGTCTAGTCTTTTATTGGACCAACTTCTGTTGGTGAGAGAAACAAGCTTTTGAGCTACACAGAGTTTGTCTTCAGGTATGGGAAAGGTACTATCTTCACTAGCAACATTAAAGTGCTGCCATGGCAAGGTGGCTGTGTAATCATAGCACCAGCGCTGGAAGAGAGGGGAGATCTCCCAGCCCTGGGACCTCCACGAGGGGAGATCTCCCAGCACTGTAAAAAAACCACCTCCTGGCACTGGTGCACTGTCTACACTGCCACGTTACAGCACTGAAACTTGCAGTGCTCGGGGGTGTGTGTGTGTTTTTTCATACCCCTGAGCAAGAAAGTTGCAGTGCTGTAAAGTAGCAGTGTAGACAAGGCCTAAGTGTCACTGCTAAATGCAAGGTGGACCAGACTGTTTAGCATAAGTAGTTAGTACATATTCCAAGGTCCAGTCAAGGGAGTGTGGCCGATTAACACCTGTGCAGTCATAAGACAAAAAGAAGGGGTAATGGGTTACAGATTGTTGTAATAAGCCATAAACACAGTATCTCTGTTCAGTCCCTCTTTTGGTGCGCAAAATTCTCTGAGCCCTCCATCTAGTGCTCCCCAGCTTCTCACCCTCTGTGCTCTGGAAATGCAGATGGTCACATCATGGGAGCAGAAGAAGGGAAAGGGTTTCCTGTACCCAACACACTTGTGCTGGAACAGTTATGCTGTGATTTGGCCTAAAATATATACAAAAGGCGCTTCAGCTATTACTGTGGTGTACGTTCAAACAGCCGTGGTGGTCCAGTGCAGACGAACTTCTGTCCGTTACTATTCATATGGAGCTCCTATTGCTGTGAGGAGCATGGAAGTCCAGTTTCACGAAGGATTTTGAGATTTTGAAATCTGGCTTAGTTCCAAATGGAATGAAAGCAGAACAGTTCAGAGTTCTTCATGAAAGAAAATTCCAAATGAGATAGTTTGTTTCAGTTTTGACTCTGTAAAACTTTGTATTATAATGTATATGAATACAAAATTTAAAAAATTCACAATGTTCTGAAAATATTGACATTGTCAGAATTTTTTTTTTTTTGGTTTTCTTCCAAAATTAAATTCCAACAAAACTGACTCAATTTTGTGAAGTATTTTGATTTTGATTGAATGGCATATTCTGAGGAATATGGTTCTGTCAAAGTTTCTTCAACCCACTCTAACTGAACGTCTTCCTTCTACCCTATACCATAGTCACAAAGGATGAAGTAAGAATTGAATAGTGAAGCTATATAAATTACGTAAAAAATGTGAGCGAAACCATTCGAGACAAATATAGAAGCCTAAAATCAGGCCAGTCAGCTATACTCTCTTCTTTCCTAAACTTACTTTGCTTTGTTATAGGAGCTGTGGTGCACTGGAAGACTCAATGGTTCTAGCCTTAACTTTCATATGTGTTGTGTTTCATTTGGCCTCGGGGATGATACAAATTTACCTGAATGACTATGATATTCTTTAAACATCATTTCTACCCTGCATCCCATATTTACACAGAAATTATTAAGATATTACTAGGGTCCTACCAAATTCACAGTCATAAAAATATGTCACGGACTGTGAAATCTGGTCTTCTCTATGAAATCTGGTCTTTTGCTTGCTTTTACTCTATACTATACAGATTTCACAGGGAGACCAGCATTTCTCAAAATGAGGGGGCCTGACCCAAAAGAAAGTTGAGGGGGGGGGTCACAAGGTTATTTTGGGGAGGTCATAGTATTGCCACCCTTACTTCCACGCTGCTTTCAGATCTGAGCAGCTGGAGAGCAGCAGCTGTTAACCAGGCACCCAGCTCTGAAGGCGGTGCCCTGCCAGCTGCAGCGCAGAAGTAAGGGTGGCAATACCATGCCATGCCATCCTTACTTCTGTGCTGCTACTGGTGGCAGTTCTGCCTTCAGAGCTAGGCTCCTAGTCAGCAGCTGCTGCTCTCCAGCTGCCTAGCTCTGAAGGCAGTGCCACCATCAGCAGCAGCAGCACAGAAGTAAGGGTAGCAGTGCCACCCCCCCGCCCCCAATAATCTTGCAGTCCCTCCACAACTCCTTTATGGGTCAGGACTCCTAAAATTACACCACCATGAAATTTCAGATTTTAATAGCTGAAATCATGAAATTTAAATCTTATGACCGTGAAATTGACCAAAATGGATTGTGAATTTGGTAGGGCCCTAGATACTGCTAATGCTAACCTGGATGCCCACTTGAGAAGTTAATATTTTTATGTGTTCAGAAACATGCAGATAAAGGTGCACCCAATGGCAGCAACTGGATTTTTTTTCTTTCAAGCATTTAACTATTTTTGTATTGAGCTGATGTGAAATTACATGAGCTCTGATCATCTGAATAATGCATGAGTTTTTAGACAAACATGATACAAACTTATTTTTCATGTCAAACAATTCTTTATTTTTTATGATACAAATTAAAAGTGACAGATCTTGAAGCTGTTAAGAAATACACAAAGTGCAGCTTTACTGACCATACAGATATTGCTCTAGATTAAGTACAGTTTTCGTCAGTTATTTTTTAAAATGTTAAGCAACCTGTGCAGATAAATCAGCTTTGGTTTCAAAGTCAGAGCAGTAAGGAGCTTTTAAATATCCAGTTTGGCTTCTTGGTCACAAGTCCACCAAATCAACTCCTTTTTAAATTTTTTTTTTTAAATAACACAATACAGTCCATTTCGTACTGTCATCTTTCCTGCTGCATGCTCCATGCATGGAAAAGCAGATCTCTTTGCAGTGCTTCATAAGTGACCCTGGTGACCATTCTGTAGATTATAGCACATTGGACAAAAAAGAAATAGTAATATCACTTTTTTTTTTAACAATAAATAAACTAATGTGCCCCACATAATCTCAAGTTGGAAACAAGCAAACCACATGACAAAAAGCTCATTACAAAATGTTATTCAAACAGATTTTACAGTCAAACATTGACATGGAAATCAGTTTCCTCTCTTATTTTATTTCTTATTTGAATGTTGGTCATTAACTGGGTACAAGTAGAGTGCTGAGGTAAAACACTGATGAGCAGTTTTATTTCTGTATTTCTTTTTTTTTTTTAAATAGGAACAGTTTAGTATTGCGAGATTGTCAGCAACATTTAGCCATATCTATACAATGTGCATATACCTACATACATTGAGCTTTGGTCCAGCATTGAGAAGACGAGCAAAGGCATTTTACATAGTTCTTTTTGGTTATAGCTTGAGTTCTTTGATACGCCTCTACTTGTTCCTTCCTAGCTCCTTTTTGCTTTCTTGTTCTCTCCTTCTCTCTCTTTGTTTTCTTTTTTTCAGTTATAACATAAAGAAACTGGAACCCTTTGAATGCATTTGAGTTCTTAAATTGCTCAAAATAGTTTTTAGTGGAAAACATAAAAAGATAAAAACGGAACAAAAATTTAACTTGTGGTTCATTAGTCAAATAATAATAATTTTTTAAAAAAAGATCTCCTTTTAAACAAATTGCAAAACCGCTCTACAATCATACATTGCTAGAAAGTCTCTTGTTTCATTTGTTGGTAGCAGCCTACCTTTTTGTCACATGGAAACTTAAAAGGTATTCAAATGTAATTGATATATGACATTTGTTTACAAATGGAAATGTAAATAAAACAATATACATGGCCCAAAAAAGATTTATCTCCTAAGAATCTGTTCAGGCATCATATATGCCTTATAGCAAAAATCTGTTCATTAAAAAAATTAATATAAGAAGCATTACAATACCTTATAAATAATTTACAAAAAATAATACAAAATTTGAAAGCTGTTAAAAAAAATCACCACTCATGAATGGTTTTAAGACTGTGGGATGAGCTTCATTTTTTTTGTTCCAAACTGGCGATTTATATTTATTTTACATTTTCACTGTCCTAGTTATATCCTTCTAGTATGTACTTTTGAACAGACCAGACCTTATATAACTGCTGCCTGCATATTTTTAAACATTTAGCATCCTTTATACGATGTTTGGTTAACTTTCCTTCTCAGGGATTTTTCTTTGAGGAATTTAGAGAAGCTCCTGGGAGAGATGAACTCTAGTTTTTTGATAGAGCAAGGATGACAATTTGGTCCCAGAGCTGTTGATTTTGTATGTGAGTGTGGAGTTTCAGAGGTAGTGGAATGGGTGATCACATTGCTGGTATTAATGACTGGATAAGCTGTAGTCCAATTAGTCGCGTACTGAAGAGACAGGTAGGACTTTATGAGCGTCCGTTTCCAAATGCTGTCTATTCTTCATAGTTTCCAAGCTGGTTTCTGAGTGGTCTCCTGATCAGTGTATAAATTCAGTTGTAGCCATAACTATACAAACCACATCTTTATCTTAATTAGCTAACGAGCTATATAGGTGTGCTTGGGGAAGAGAAAAGAAGAAGAAAAAGAAGACGACAACCCAGAGGAGCAGATGTTGCTATGAAGTTATTTCGCTCATCCCTTCGAATACACAGCTTGGGTTAGGGATTTTTATTTTCTATTTCCCCTTACAAAATTTACCTGCACTTAATAGTAGGATTTTATTTTTCACAGATATTTACATTTCAACAGCAGGAAAAGTGACTATAACAATCCTTTCCCCGCCTTCAGAAAAAACAACAAAAAATATCCTTATACACCCTGCTGAAGTTTAAAGCCTAAAAAGTATTCACGAGAATGAGTCCAACCTGGGACAGTGGATCCATATCACTCTTCACCTTTGAGCAGCTCAGATCTGAATGCAGTGCCACACATGGAAGGTGATCTCTGGACCCTTAAAATTCCATGGGCCCTGCACAGATTTTCTCATACTACAGGATGAATTCCATCAATAAAACAGAGAGAGTGAGATCCAGACCCAATTGAAGTCAATGGGAGTCTTTCTATTGCTTTCAATGGGTTTCAGATCAGGCCCTGAGTTCTTGAAAAAAATAATTCTGCAGGTGTAATTTGAAGGTTCCAGAGCTCTGGGATGGATTCAGATCCCATTTAGACTCTCAAAAATCCAGACCAACTCTGCTGAAGTAAGTGGAGTTAACTGAGATTTATACCAGCATAACTGAGAGCAGAATTTTACTCTATATCTGTACAACAGACTGAACCTAATTCCCAGATGTGAACTTTTGGAAAGTCCAGATCAGGATGTGGCCTCTACCTTTACAATAGCCCAACCCACAACCCTGGATCAGAATTTCAAGGAAGTTTGGATCCACATATGAGCTTTGCAGGTGAGGTTCACACCACACCCTTTTTCTTCTCTGAGCCTTGATATACTCTTGGATCCAATGACCATGGAGTTTTAGAAGATGCCAAGTCCATCAGGAAATGAAGCCACAGAGTGAGATAAGTTGCCTTTAAAAAAAAACATTTTTAGATGAAAAATGTCACAAGTGACCCCCACTTCCCTATTCCCAAATGATATTCAATGCATTATTCCCAAATCCCGATTGTTTAGGTTTTTTAGCTTGCCATGGCAGTACACACCCACACAAACCCCCACAAACTCCAAGAGTAGCAGTTGATAGGGAAAACGTCAGTGCCAGGAGGAAAGAAAAAAAAAAAAAAAAAAAAAAAAAAAGGCAAAAAAAAAAAAAAAAAAAAAAAAAAAAAAAAAGGAGGAAAAAAAAAAAAAAAAAAAAAAAAGAAAGGCAGAAAAGATAAAAGTAGTAAAACAGTCCATAAGGGTGTAATGATCAAAATGTCCTCACTACTTCTTGGCCTGTCCGTTTGTTTGTTTTCATCAGACTCTCACGAAACTTCTTTGGCTAGCAGACTTTGGAGAGAAATTGCTTCACACAGAACTGTAACACAGATGCAGTATCAAACCGAGTGTGTAGTTTATATTACAAAATTAGTTTTGGTAACCTCTCCAGGTTCATGGCCAAAGGACAGAGAAATCAGGAGCCATGCTGTTGACAATGAGCACAACGTTGAGCATGTGTGCTACACTGACAGTTCCTCAGACATAATTCTAATCCTTCTTTGTCCTCTATTGCATTTCAGCATAATCTATATAAAAGAGTTTAGGTTTCACTTTTCTTTTAAAAATCTTTAAATAGTATTGGGGGAAGAAGGAGGAGGCAGGAAAAGTGTTAGACAAATCAAAATAGAAATCAATACTTTACACTTTCAGGGGGAAAATACTGAACCCCACAATTCACAATAAAAAGAAAGTCATTTTAGCACACAAACACTTGAAGATTGCAAAATTGTGTAGATAAAAAAAGGTGTGTGTGTTTATGTGTGTTTGTGAGCACTATGGAATGGCTAACATCTGTTATATTCACCTGCAGGGGGTGTGACAAAGGGTGGGAGAAATTAATTGTACTATTTTTTCTCTTTGTAAAGTACAAATGTAAAAACTCATAACACAATTTTATGCTTGTAAAAGAGCAGACTAACAATCTAGTTTGCAATGCCATGTTTCTGACTTTGGTTAATAGTTTTCATAGTGAATCAGCACTTGATACCTGAAAGGCTACAATCACTCCTCCAGGTGGCAGGCTTGTATTCTTTTTTAAACAGATAACAGGTTTTTTTTCTTTTTTTTTCTTTTCCTTAAAACATATTCACATTTTCATAATACACAGAAAAGAAGTAAGCAGTTATTTGGTTTGCTTTAAGTCCATTTAAAAAACTGGCTTTTTTGGTGGGTTGGTGGGAGCTAATTCTACAACACACACACACACTAAGTGCTGTGTATTTTGTTTGTTTTTGTTTGGTGGTTTTGTTTTTGTTTGTTTGTTTTGTTTTTTGTTTTTATATAGGAAAACCCACGGATATTTATAAACTGTTCTGTCCATCTTGCAGTTTTCTCAGTCTTTTACTTACAAGGGTGATGAATGGGCATTTTCAGAGTCCAAATGGTTAAATTTTTGTTTGTATGTTTCCTTTTCTTTTCTTTTCTTCTTTTTAGGAGTTTTCTTCCAGAGAGTCTGTTAAGGGCTCCATAGGGACTGCTGTCGCAGGCTCATGCTGTTTTAAACGTTTAATTGTGTTCTTCAGTGCTTGCCTCTTATTGCAGAACCAAACTCTAACTACTTCCCGGTCATAATTCAGTTTCTCTGCAATCTCTGTCATTTCCTGCCCAGAGGGATGAGTGTTCTTCTCAAAGTGGGCATTCAAGATCTCAAGAGCTTGTGGCGTGAATGAGGTACGCCTCTTGCGCTTTTTGGATGGTTCACTTCCGATAAACTCAGTCAGGTTCTGCATACCTGCTCGATGGCGGGCCTCAGCCTCAGCCATCCACCGCTCAAGCACCGGCTTTATCTTCTGGGCACTTTTAGGGGTGATGTCCAGCTTTTCAAACCTGGCAGGATACAAAAGGCCAGGGTTCAGTTTGGCTGTCAGACTGCTAGCTATAGTGTTCTCTTGGGCTTCCTGTGGTAGGAAAAAGTGGCTTCTCAGGATGGTGTGTCTGAGGGAAAATTGAGAAAGAAGAGTCTTACACTGATGCTCTGCCAGGGTGGGACTTCCTGCCTGCCTGACTAATTGACTGGCAGAGGTAATTTACAATGGATTACAATGGAAAGCCATCATATATCTAGGTATAGATAGATAGATGGTTAAGAAAACACAAATGAGCACTGTGACAAAATACCAAGAATTCAGTAAGCAACATAATACAGGCTATAAAGTTCAGTTTTTGTAGTTCAAGATCAATTTTTCATGATCCTCAAATGCCTGAAGAGTAAACCTAATTACAGGAAATGACGTCAAAGGCAACTGATTCTTATTCGTTGTTAATTATCTTGTTTACCCTTCCATCCCATATTGTCCACATGCCACAGCTTTAATAATACAAAGCAATAGTGGCTGCTAGCCTCTGAATTTCAGGTTTCTTTTTCTCATTTTTTAAAAACAATTTTCACTGTATGCAAGTTAACACTGTGTCCCTTCTCTGGGTAGGAAAAAAAACTCCCATAGCTACTGTAGTGTTTGGCTCAAGCAGCTGGACACATTGTAATTATCCTGAATGCCCTCACAACATGCTAAGGCAGACTCATACCTTTCGAATGAAACCCAGCATAATAGTACACTAATATGCTGTGGCACCAAGCTGGGTTTATTGTGGGATATCTCTAAACTGTGCTGGAATGATATCATTTCCTGTAAATGAGGTCTTCTATGTATCGTTTTGCCATCAAAAGTCCTTCGTTAGATTTCAAATCAGGATTTACAAATATTGTGAAATATCTGAAGAAACACCACACGGAGCTTTCATTCTTTCAAAAACAACCTGTAAGAACTAACTTCACTTTTCAAGTCTTCATTGTAAGTCCTTGCTGCTTTGATTTATCATTTTGTCTAGCTTTACATTTGAAATTCTTAATCAAATTCTGTAACATCATTCATTTGTATTTTCCCCAGCCCCTGTTTCCACTCTGGACCTTAGAATATTTAATGCTGTTGAAAAGCAACATTACTGCATAGCATCCTATTGCACTATCCAGTCCTCATGCTGTGAAAGTGCCACTGCTCTTGGTAATCAGAAGATGCTTTAAAGAGGAGGCAGACTGAATCCATGTCTTTATGCTTCTTAACCCAGGGTCTGGAACTGGGATTCTGTAGCTACTGGTGCAGCATCAGCTACTGAGAATTCTGGATGCACCATGTGGCAAGCTTCAAAAACATTCCAGGAGCAAATATAATATCTTACACACAAACCATTGAGGGGAATAACCAATGCTCTAGAAAATTTATAATTGGTGGTTATATTCCTACGGCAGTATGGACTGCTAGGTCTTCCCCTCTTCGGTGATATTTTAATTGCGTAATGTATTTTTATAACTGTGTCACAAGTTAGGAAAGCGTCAATATTGCGTCTGATGAAATTGGTATTCACCCATGAAAGCTTATGCTCCACTACTTCTGTAAGTCTATAAGGTACCACAGGACTCTGTTGCTTTTTACAGATCCAGACTAACATGGCTACTCCTCTGATACTTGACACCAATATTGATATGTATTGTATTTTATTTTTGCATGAAGAATATGTTAGTAAAGTGGAATGTGCTGCAAATGGCACCTAGGTATTCCCCTAGGGCATGTGAGTTGGAAATTCAACTTGCTTATCCTTTTCCCATGAAGTTCATATAACAGCTGCTTTTTTATCATTACGGAAAAGATAGAACTCAGTATTTCTGAGGAAGGGGTTACTGCTATTAAAGTGGCCTGCTTTTGTGCTTAACAAGAAATGCACAGTCATTACAGATTATTGCATCCCAACTGGATGCCTCAAAAGGTGGAGAGGAAAAGGTAAAAATTATAACCTTACAAGCATTTGGGGCCAGATTCCAAACCTGTTACTCAGGCTCAGCGTTGATTTACTCCTCAAATACTCCCACTGATTTCAATGGGGTTACTGAGTGGAGGGAGGTAAGTCCATACTCATTGTCAGGCTCTCCACTTCTGGCCCTTGATTAACTATCTACTTCTAACTTAATCATAGCTGTGTTTTTCATTATAATCACTTAGCGGGTAATCCTTTTTTCATTGTAATTCAAAGCATCTCAACCAGGTTACTGGGATCTGCATGTTAAAGGTTGGGAGACGGGGGGGGGGGGGGGGTCGTGGGACGACAGAGGAAAATAAAACCAACATAAGCAAAGCACTTCCAATTTTAACTTAACGTTATGGCATGTTAAAACAGCAATCTACACGGCTACTACAAATTGAGGCAATTGCCTAAAACACTTTCTGTTTTAGGTGTTCTTTACCCAATTGACCAATACAGAAAAAACTAAAATTAATCTTCGGAAAAGCAGCAATAGCATCCCATATCATTGGTTGCTTCGTTATGTTGATGCTCAGTACACGTTATTTGCATAACAATATACAGTCTTGAACAATTCCCAGCAGTAGTATCCTTGTAGACTGATACAGGTATTTTTACAGGAGGGTAGTCTATATAAGAAAATAACAAGTAGGGAGGCCATAGAAGTGAGCGATCCCTATGGAGCTTTTTGTTCAATTAACAACAATCAATGGGTTTTATGGAAATCATTGAGAAAATGATCGAGCTGGCAAGCTCACTACCCATATATTGTTATTTATAACCTTCAGTCTTACAACTGCAGGAAAGCTACACTTCCGTTCTACGGGATACATTAAAAGTATAAAGAGCCGATAAAAAGACAGAGCATTCATGGATACCAAGAACACAATCCACTTAAACGAGCTTAGCAGTTCGGTTTCTTGGCTTTCACTGATGAGGAGTACATAAGGCATTGCCCAAGAGGAAAAAGCTGTCTCCCTAAGTTGTGTTTGTTACCTCATGCGATAACAGTGAGATTCATGTAATTCATAACATAACTGTATACATGGTGTTTGCTTCTGACTACTTAACTTTAAACTCCATCCAGATGCATCAATTTTTCTTAAGATTAGGCAGATGTCTTACTTCACTTTCTGTACATTTTTTAACATTGGTATAAAAAGAGTTAAGCACTAGAAAGTGCAGATACCAAGTAGTAGAATTTTTCTCCCTTCTTGTTGCCTTAGAAATCATTATAACATCCTGTTATGTGAAGTTCCAACACAATATACAGCTTTAACTTTAGCAGGGATGCAGCCATGATATCTGTTCAGCTAACTCCTATCTGTAAAATGGCACAGTTATGAACGAGTCATTTGGGCTTATATGAGCAATTCAGCAGGGTTTCCAGCTCCACTACTGAATAAGTTCTCATGCCAGGAAACATATTTATTGTTTCATACTTTTTGTTTTAAAAAGGAACAGACAAAAGTTGTTGTTAGAGGAACACAGTAAGTTACCGTTTTAACCGCCAGATACCAACATTATTTGCTTCGTCTTAAGTAAAGTAATGATTCTAAGGGACCACATTGATTTAAAATTCGTATACGCCAGAATAATAATACAATTAAGACAAGAGAGGAGATATGCTTATTATGTAACTTGTTACCTGCAGATGCAGACTTGGCTGTTAGCTGGGCTTCTGTGGCACTATAGAGCTGGCAACTTGAGTCGTGTTGTCAGACCAGAGAAGGCGCCGATTTAAATGCTTTAGCAATTCTCGGATTTCCCAAATATCAACCCCATCCACCTCTCACCAGTGGCTGTATTGAGGATTTCTGTTGAAATACAAACATTCTTAATTATTTTCGGTCACTAAAACCACTACCAATTTTTCGACCAAGGATTTGATCAGTTCATTTCTAAGCAGTAGGAAGATTTTCAAAGGCATAAAACAGTAGTGCCTACTTTTGAAGAACTTAAGAATGGCTGTACTGGTCGACAAAGGTCTATCAGGCCCAGTATCCTGTCTTCTGATCGAGGGAATGAACAGAACGGTTAAACCTTCAAGTGAGCCTTCCTCCTGGTTGCCCAATCTCAGTTCTGGCATTTTACAGATGCTAGAGGCACCATTCCTGCTTCATACTGGCTAATAGCCATTGATGACCTATCCATGACACCTTATCTTAGTTTTTTGAAGTCTGCGTCCTCTGGCCTCCACAACAGCCGTTCTGGAAAGCAATTCACACGGGTTGACTGTCTTTTGTGTGAAAACTACTTCCTTTTGTTTGTTTAAACCTGCTGACCTTTACTAATTTCATGTCCGTGTGACCCTAGTTCCTTGTGTTATGACGTAGGAGAATTAACACTTCCTTAATTACTTCTCCACCACAACATGATTTATTAGACCTCTAGCATCTCCCCCCCATAGGTGTGTTTTTTCCAAGCTGAAAAGTCCTGTCCTATTATCGCTCCTCATTCGGGAAGCCAGTCCATACCCCTA
>NC_133770.1:97779853-97824259 GCF_003597395.2 Chelonoidis abingdonii | reverse complement strand
TAGGGGTATGGACTGGCTTCCCGAATGAGGAGCGATAATAGGACAGGACTTTTCAGCTTGGAAAAAACAGCACCTGATGTGGGGGAGTATGCTAGAGGTCTATATAAATATGATTTGTGGTGAGAAGTATATTAAGGAAGTGTGTATTACTCCTTCGTCATACACAAGGAACTAGGGTCAACCGGAAGAAATTAGTAGGAGCAGGTTTAATACACAAACAAAGGAAGTAGTTTTCACACAAAGCACAGTCAACTCCGTTCGTGAATATTGCTTCCAGAAGCTGTTGTGAGGCAAGGATCTGCGACTCAAAAAAACTAGATAAGTGTTCATGATAGGTCATCAAATGGCTATTAGCCAGTATGAAGCAGAATGGTGCCTCTTAGCTCTGTAAAAGTTGCCAGAACTGCAGATTGGGGCAACCAGGAGGAAGGCTCATTGAATGAGTTTAACCTGTTTCTGTTCATTCCCTGTACAGAAGACCAGGAAACGTGGGCCTAGATAGACCTTTGTCGGACCAGTACAGCCATTCTTAAGTTCTTCAAAAGTAGGCACTACTGCTTTTATGCTTTGAAAATCTTCCTACTGGCTTAGATGAACTGATAAATACCTTGGTTGAAAAATTGTAGTGTTTTAGGTGACCGAAAATAATAAGAATGTTTGTATTTCAAACAGAATCCTCAACAGCCACGGTGAGAGGTGGATGGGGTGATATTTGGAGAAATCCGAGAATTTGCTAAAGCATTTAATCTGGCGCCTGTCTCTGGTCTGACAGCAGACTCAAGTTGGCCAGCTCTATAGTGTCCACAGAAGGCCCAGCCTAACAGCCAGTCATGCATCTGCAGGTAACAAGTTACATAATAAGCATATTCTCCTCTCTTGTCTTAAATTGTATTTATTATTCTGGCGTATAACGAATATTTTAAATCAATGTGTCCTTAGAAGTCATTAACTTACTTAAGACGTAGCAAATGAATGTTGGTATCTGGCAGGTGAAAACGTAACTTACTGTGTTCCTCTAACACAACTTTTGTCTTTCCTTTTTAAACAAATAAGTATGAAACAATAAATATGTCCTGGCATTGAGACTTATTCAGTAGTGGAGCTGGAAACCTGCTGATGCTATAAAGCACCAATGATCTCTGCTCATAACTGTCCATTTTTACAGATAGGGTTAGCTGAAACAGATATTCATGGCGGCATTCCCTGCTAAAGTTAAAGCCTGTATATTGTGGTTGCGCACTTCACATAACAGGATGTTAAAATGATCTTCTAAGGCAAACAGAGAAGCGGGAGAAAAATTTACTACTATGGTATCTTGCACTTTTAAGTGTTAAAGCTTTTTATTACCCAAGTTAAAATGTACAGAAAGTGAAGTAAGACTCTGCGTCTAGATCTAAGAAAAAATTGATGCATCTGGATGGAGTTTAAAGTAAGTAGTCAGAAGCAAACACCATGTATACATTTGTATGGAATACATGATGTCACTGTTATGCATGAGGTATACAAACACACTTAGGAACAGCTTTTTTCCTCTTTGGCATGCTTATAGTCTCCTCCATCAGTGAAAGCCAAGAAACCGCAACTGCAAGCTGCGTTTTAAGTGATTTGTTCTTGGTATCCATGGAAATGCTCTGTCTTTTTATCTGCTCTTTATACTTTTAATGTATCCCCGTAGACGGAAGTGTACTTTCCTGGAGTTGAAGACTGAGGTTATAAATAACAATCAGTATGGGTAGTGAGCTTGCAGCTCACATTTTGCTCAAGTGATTTCCATAAAACCCATTGATTGTTGTTAATACAAAAAGCTCCATAGGGATCGTCTCACTTCTATGGCCTACTCCTACTGTTATTTCTCTTATATAAGACTACCCCTGTAAAAGCATACACCTGTATCAGTTATACAAGGATACTACTGCTGGGAATTGGTTCAAGACTTGTATTATTGTTATGCCAAATAACGTGTACTGAAGCATCAACATAACGAAGCAACCCAATATATGGATGCTATTGCTTGCTTTTCCGAAGCATTAATTGTTTAGTTTTTTCGTATTGGTCAATTGGGGTAAGACACCTAAAACAGAAAGTGTTTTAGGCAATTGCCCATTGTAGTAGCCGTGTAGATTGCTTTTAACATGCCATACTTAAGTTAAATTGGAAGTTGCTTGCTTATGTTGGTTTTATTTTCCTCTGTCGTCCCACGACTGGGGGACACCACTATTTACTGTTTTCCATTCTGAAAACTAACTGTTTATTCCTACCCTTTGCTTCCTACCTTTTAACCAGTTATCAGTCCATGAGAGGACCTTCCCTCTTATCTTATAACATCTTACTTTGCTTAAGAGCCTTTAGTGAGGAACCTTGTCAAAGGGTTTCTGAAAATCTAAGTACACTATATTCACTGGATCCCTCTGGTTTATATGCTTGTTGACCTCCTCAAAGAATTCTAGTAGATTGGTGAGGCATGATTTCCCTTTACAAAAACCATGTTGAATCTTCCCCAACAAATTATGCTCATCTATGTGTCTGACAATTTTGTTCTTTACTTTAGTTTCTACCAGTTTGCCCAGTACTGAAATCAGGCGTACCAGCCTGTAATTGCTGGGATCACCTCTGTAGCCCTTTTAAAAATTGGCATCACATTAGCTATCCTTCAGTCATTTGGTACAGAAGCTGATTTAAATGATAGGTTACAGACTATAGTTAGTAGTTCTGCAATTTTGCATTTGAGTTCCTTCAGAACTTTTTGGTGAATACCATCTGGTCCTTGTGACTTATTACTGTTTAGTTTATCAATTTGTTCCAAAACCTCCTCTAATGACACCTCAATCTGTGACAGTTCCTCAGATTTGTCACCAACAAAGAATGGCTCAGGTTTGGGAATTTCCCTCACATACTCAGTCTTGAAGACCGATACAAAGAATTCATTTAGTTTCTCAGAAAAGTCTTATCATTCTTTGAAGCTCCTTTAGCATCTCAATTGTCCAGTGGCCCCACTGGTTGTTTAGCAGGCTTCCAGCTTCTGATGTACTTAAAATTTTTGTTGCTACTACTTTTTGAGTCAATGGGACTTAGATGCTTCACTACCATTTCTGCCTTTGAAAATCTCCTCCAGTTTCAACAAATAACGCTCACAGTCATCTCTGATTATCTTTGGCTCACACAAGGGGCTGGCATTTGTTTTTCCTTTGGAGTTTAAAATGTGCACAACTGATGAAAATGGGCTGAGTCTTTAAATCTGAAATTAAGTCTTTTCTGCTTTAGCTGGAGCAAATGCAAACAAATCAACCAAACAAAAAAACCAAAAAATCACTCAAGCCCACCCAATCCAAATATTGCTGTTTGAAACATCTTAATTTTATAATCAGTGCTTAAAACATGTCTTTGTGGGAAAACATCCTTTCAGGGTTTACATTCTGCACCCAATCAGGTTGCCAACCAAGCAGCAGAGTATTTGCAATGTCAGCCATCGTCTTTTAGATGGTAGTGCTGCACAATATTTTACTTTTACATTAGACCCAGAAGATAATGCTCATGAGGCTGTGAGAATAAATTTTTCCTTTTTCTACATAGCAGTTTACTGACACAGAAGTCTTTGTCCCTGAAAGGGCACATAATAAAGGATGTCTGCCATGGGAAGGCTCCTTTAGTGCTGGATAACTCGGTCAATTTAGGACTTATCAAGGGAAATGACACAACAGCTGGAGAATGAAACTTCCCTCCCCCCAAGCTACTGATCCCTGGCTAAATGAAAGCATTCACCAAGCCGGAGACAGCATGGGACTAGGATGGTGGAAGATTTCAAAGTCTTGTTCAATCCTGCGTCTAGTAAAGGCATTCTCCCAGCGAGACATCTCTATTGTTCTTCATCTCATTCCTGAGACTTAGGTGAAAAGTTTTCAGCACAATAACCCATCACTTTCTGTAAATGCAAGTAGCTGTCCAAGGACTGTTCTAGACTACATTACTGTGCTGAACTCCATATTATAGTGGCTCCTGCTAGTACTGCTACAGTTAAGGACTTGTCAGTATTACAGTAACAAAGCTTTCGTTATCAGGGGTTTATAATCTGATGTAAAAATTCCCTTAGGATTGAAACTCCATCTAAAAAGGCTCTTAGACCAATAAGAGAAAAAGAGAGAGATTTTTAGCATATCAATTTAGCCTATGATGATTAGAATGTTTTAAAATATAATAATAAAAACCCTAAATAATTTTTATCAGAAACAATGCTATTTTTCTCTTCTATAGTTGCAAAATAGCTTAGATTTTAAAAATGAAATTGCAGAGGTTTATATCACATACTGTGGGCCTTTGTGTGTGTGCGTGTGTGTGTATGTGTGTACTGTTGAGCACTCAACCATGCAACTCCTGTTGAAGTCAGTGGGGGCTGCATGTGCTCAGTATATCAGATAAATTAGGACTTATATGTATTTCATGAAGGTATGTGCATATACATATATACATGCATTATACACGTGTGTGTAATATATATGTATAATTTGTATATTTTTATATATCATTAGTGTGTGTAAATATAACTGAGATCATTCAGGTTAACAAAGTATGACTGTTCACAGAAACTAACCGTTATCCCATAAATGTTTGAAATATTCCTACTTGCTCTACACACATGACTTACATACCACACTGGTTATTAAGTGGGAAATTTTCAAAGACACAAATGGGAGTTGGGAGCCTAACTGTCCTTTATGCCTTTCTAAATCATCTCAGAAATGTATATAACCCCACTGACACAATAAGTGGTGAAGAGTCCCCTGAGTGATACAAATGATACAAGGCATTAAGAAGATGGCCTCCTCCATTTCTTTCCTTTCTTTGCTTTAGGACTCTGAGTGGGGATGCTGGGGATAGACCAATGGACAAATCAGTCATTTCCAAAGCACTTTTCAATGTAGTTCTGAAAGCAGCAAACTCAGTATTAAGGGTATTTATAGCTATTGCTGGGAGTTGGTGGAAAGACTGAAGCCTGTTGGGAGGGAAAGGGTAAAGGATGTAAGAAGCTAAGGCTTGTTTGTTTGTACATGATTATGGATGTGTTGTGCTGAGTTTTATTGCAACTGGACTCTTGTGCTATGGCAGGGTTGCAAGAGTGGATTCGTTGTGAAGATCATTTCCTGCACTAGGATCTTGGACTAAAGAAGAATTAGCCTGAACTCCTCCTTGGGAATGGAAATCAAAACCTATCATGAAAACACGAACTGGGGAGGAAAAGATCTGACATGCATGGTAGAGAATAGCTGGTATCTGTGTCAGTGAAATGGCATGTTACTGTCATGTGATGTCTTTAGAATAGGGATTGTATTTGTAGACAGGGGTAGTACTGGAATAGTATCAGAGGGGTAGCCGTGTTAGTCTGGATCTGTAAAAGCAGCAAAGAATCCTGTGGCACCTTATAGACTAACAGATGTTTTGGAGCATGGGCTTTCGTGGGTGAATACCCATTTTCGTCTCGGATGCATGTAGTGGAAAATTTCCAGAGGCCAGATATATTATGCAAGCACAAGGAAGCAAGGCTAAGATAACGAGGTTAGTTCGTCAGGGAGGATGAGGCCACTGTTCTAGCAGTTGAGGTGTGAAAACCAAGGGAGGAGAAATGGTTTTGTAGTTGCGCAAGCGATTTCACGTCTTTGTTACCCTGAGCTGATTGTTATTCAAATTTGAGAGGAACTGAAGCTCAGCAGTTTCTCTTTGAATCTGGTCCTGAATTTTTTTGCTGCAGGATGGCCACCTTAAGATCTTCTATTTGTGGCCAGGGAGGTTGAAGTGTTCTCTTACATGTTTTTTGTATATTGCCATTCCTAATATGCTGATTCTTGTGTCCATTTATCCGTTTTCCGTAGAGACTGTTCAGGTTTCGCTGATTGTACATAGCAGAGGGGCATTACTTGGCATTTATGGTGCGTATATTACATTGGTGTCACGTGCAGGGTGATATGAAACTGGTTATGGTGTTCTGGGCTGATGTGGTTAGGTCTTGTGATGGTGTCGCTGGTTGTAGATATGTGGGCAGATTGGCATCGAGTTTGTTGCTGGTTTGGGTTCCTTGAGCTAGAGTGCTATGGTGTGTGTGTGTGCAGTACTGGGGGAAATATGCTTCAGATTGGCAGGTTGTCTGTTTGGAGCGCGACACTGGTCCTGCCACCAAGGCCTTTGAAAGTGTGGGATCATTATCCAGGATGGTTGTAGAACCTGATGATTCGTTAGAGGGGTTTTAGCTGGGGACTGTATGTTGATGGCCAGTGGAGCCTATTGGTTTCTTTCTGGTTTTGTCTTGCAGTAGGAGGCTTTGGGTACACCGTCTGGCTCTGTTGATCTGTTTCTCTATTTTTCCTTGTGTGCGGTATTTGTAGTTTTGAGAATGCTTGGTGGAATTTTGTAGGTGTTGTCCTGTCTGAGGGTTAGAGCAATGCGGTTGTACCTCAGTGCTTGGCTGGTAGACAATGGGATCGTGTGGTGTGGTGCCTGACGGATGGAAGCTGGAGCATGACAAGGTAGCATAGGCCGGTCAGCTAGGTTTTCCAGTAATAGGGTGGTGTTAATGTGACCATCACTTATTTGCACCGTGGACTCTAGGAAGTGGGACCTCCCATGTAGATAGTCCGGCCTGAGGTTGATGGTGGGGTGAGGCTGTTTGAAATCGTGGTGACATTTTCCAGAGTCTCCTTCCCATGGGTCCAGATGTGAAATGTCATCAATGTTAGCACTAGGAGAGAAGGGGGGTTTGTGAGTGGACGAGGGCAGGGAAGCGTTGTCCAGGTCGGCCATAAAAATATTGGCATGTTTGTGGGGGCCATGCAGGTGCCCATAGCAGTGCCACTGATCTGGGAACTATAGATTGGTCATCAATTTGTGAAATAGTTTGTGTGAGGTAAAGGCTCAGAGTCCGCAGACCAGTTTGTGCTGTGCATCATCAGGGATACTATTTCTGACAGCTTGTATTCCATCTGTGTGTGGGATGTTTGTGTAAAGAGCCTCTTCATCCATGGTGGCTAGGATGGTGTTTTCTGGAAGGTCACCAATGCATTGTAGTTTCCTCAGGAAATCAGTGGTGTCATGGAGATAGCTGGGAGTGCTGGTGGCATAGGGTCTGACTAGAGTACTGGAAAGTACTGGAATACTTTCTTCCACCCCTGAACCTTGCAGAAAGTAGCTTTTGGATCAGGTTTGATCAGATTTCTATTTAGAGTCTGATCCAAAGCCAATTGAAGTCTATGGAAAGACTCCTCTGACTTCAGTCAGACCCTTACTGCTCATATATGCAGTATATTGGTTTTTCTATGTGTCCTTTGACACAATCATCTATAATGGCTCAGGCCCATCTCACACTACTGCCAGGTTAGATTTTTCTTGCCATCTTTCTTGCTAGATCTGTAATTGCCCTCCTGTTTTAATGCAAATTTCTCATTCTATATTGTAAAGAAGGCGGCTGATTTTTAAATCCAGCCTATAGCATGGAGTAGATAGTACAGTGCCAATGAGGAAAAAGGGGTATATGCCTGTCTTATGGAATTGTCATGGTCAATAGTATCAATGTTTAGACTGAAGCTCTACCATGGCTGCAGAGCTACCACCTTCCGCTGAGAGGAGAAGGAGCCACAGGGAAATATGCACACTGGGAATCCCTCCACTTGAGGAGACAAAGAAGACGTCACATGGAATTTCCTTTCTGGTGCTAGGGGCATTAATGGGAGAGGAGGTGAGAGAATCTGGTGTGAAACCAGGGGGTTCAAAAGCTCCTACAGATTCTTTCCTGTTCTCCTGCCTTGGAGAGCTTTCCTCTTTCTTCAGGGATGCCTCCTTCCAGTGTCAGCTCTGCAGGGATTAAGTAAGGCCTGGGTATGCTCTGCTTTCTCCTGCAGAGTGCAAATCTGTTCCTATCTGTGTAGTAATGGACAAAAAACAGTGCAGAGAAAATAACACACCCTGAGGGAGGGTAGAAGTCCTGAGGAACACCAGAAAGAGGGAAGATGTGGGTAAGGAATTCTTCACTGTGGAAGACAGACTAGAGGGTAGCTGGCCAGGTAACAACAGAAAGTAAATAGGGCAGGAAGAGGCAGGACAAGACAATGCAGTCGGGAAACATGTGGGCTCACAGGAGAGGGGAAAAGGAAGAGAGAAATAGCTTAGTTGTAGTTTGTTTATTTGTGGGAAGTGCTCAGATACTATGGTGATAGATGACCTGGATAGACAAAGAGGAAATGGGATTCAGGGAGAGATGGGTCCCATAGTGTGAGGAAGAGGGATATGGTATCCATAGCAACATGTGGTGAGAAAGATCAAGAAATGAAAGGAAAGAAGAATTAGAGGTTAGGGAACTGGAAGGGGAAGTAGGAGAAAAATGACCCTTAATGTTTTTTCTTTTGGGGTATGAGAAGAAAGAAAGAAAAAAAGAAGTGAATTATCTGAAAAAAGAGTACACACACAAGATAAGAGAATAAGGATAAGTACAGCGTACAGGGAAAAAAAAACCAGGAGTGAACCTTGCAGTCCTTGCTCAGGCCAAACTCTTATTTAAACAAATAACTTTGCCTGAATGAGGACTTACAACTGCAAGATCTGACCCAAAAAGCTAAAATTAAAATAAAAACCTTTAAAGGAAAAAGACAGGCAAGAGAGAGAGGAAAAGAAAAATGAAACACAAAGGGAAACATAAAAAGGTATCACAGGACATCATCGGAGATAATCTATAATAGAGATGATGGAATTAGAGAAAATATACAGGAATTTAAAAAAAAGGCTGAAAGATTTTAGAAAACATATTGGGGGAAAACGAATGTAAAATTACAAAGAAAATATATACATAGAATGAAAAACAAACAGAAACAGACAACATGGAAAATGTATTTCACTGGAAGCTATGAAGGGCCAGATTCTGTTACCCTTACTCATGTTGAGTAGCACCTTAGTCCATGGATTTCAGTAGGGCTACATGTAGAGTAAGTTATTACTCAATGTGAGTAAGGATGGAAAATCTTGCCCTAAGTAATTCATTAGATTATCACACAGATGTCACCCTTAAGTAACTTGCCTCTTTTGCCTCTTATAAATAGACATGGGCACATGAATATTTGCAGTGTTAATAGTCTCACTAATTATACCTGAAATAAATACTGCAAATCCCTACTGCGCTACAGTGACATAGGGCTGAATTGTAGCTCAACACTAGACGGAGCTTTTAAGAAAGTGGGTACCTTACTGTCTCAGGAGCAGGACAGGGACCAAATTGTTGTTTAAAGGATCACAATTCCTCCCTTGCTCCTCACATGAGGTACTGATTTACTGCTTGCCTCTTGGAGCAGTAAGGGACTTATCCCACTGAAGTCAATGTGAGGCTTTCAATTGACTTCAGTGGGCATTGGGTCAGGTCCTAAATTATTATCCTTGGTGTATTGTCTAAGCCATTCCAGCCAATGTATGGGTAGGGATGGAGCCAAGGCTTTGTTCATTCCTTGCCCATGCCCCATCCATTTGCCCAAATGGAGAGTAATTGGGCATACGGAGCCTCTGACCACTGATAGCTGGAATTCAGGGCCAAGGCAGCTCACACAGGTGAGTAAAGGGAACCCTTACTGTCTGGCTACTCCCCTGCCCACACACAAATTAGTCAGTTCACACACTCAGTCCACACACAAATTAGTCTTTAGTTATCTCAGGCAACTTTTTAAGGGCGTCACATATTTTGTACATGTTTTCATATTTTCCTGATCTTGTCCCGTTGAAGCTGTTGGGTGAAAATAAACCTCACTTTAATATCCAGAAACCAGCAGGCAGCCAGTGCATACCACTGAGCACTGGTGTCATATGTTCCCGGAAAGATACACTACTTAATAAGCAGGCTGATATATTCTGCACCAGCTTCAGTTTCTAGGTTGGTTAAAGGAACATTGCACTTGCCAGTCTGGATCAGATCCAAGATCCATCTAGTCAAGCATACTGTTTGATAGTGGCCAGCAACAGATGCTTCAAAGGAAGGTGCATAAACCCCACAGTAGGCAGATTTTGGGTAGTCCACCCCCCATGTAGGTGTCATTCTGATCTCACATACTTAGAGACTGGCACAACATGAAATACCTTTTAGTTTTAAGAATGAGGATAGACTGCCACTTTGTCTACAATTAGGATAATCAATCAAGGGCTACTACAGTTTTTATGACCATTTTTAGTCTGGTTTGGATTTCTTAGGCCCCTTGAATCACAGCACTGAGTAGTTCTTATTGGCAAAGCTTACCCCAGTTAGCAATAGACAGTCCATTATATGAATAAGAAGGAAAGGTAGATAAGGAAGATAAGCAAGAATGGAAACAAACAGACAGGAGAAATAGAGAGAGCCAGGGCGCAATACTTACTGCTGACTAACTGGCCAACACTCAAAGCTGAAGAGGAGGAGGATGAGGAGGAAGAAGAGGAAGCCTGACGCACTGGGCTTTGAGACATAGATGCTTGACTGTGAGCCAAATGCAGAAGGTTGGATTGTGAGGCTGCTTGTCCCACTTGCGTCTGGGAGGGCTGATGGAGCTATATGTTAAAATGTAAGAATAAAAATTTAGAAATTTACTAGTAATCAGAGACTTTCCCAAAGAAACTGTTGACTCTAATGAGTATATAATACCATGTGCAAAGTTTAGATGACAAAGGGCTGACAGGGGCAGCTTGAGCTGCGTCAAACCACCACCCTTCCAATTTTATTTAATATAATCAGATAATTTCTCTACTACTAAAAACTGCAGAGGTTCTTTATATATTTTCTTTATTGAAATGAGTATCAGAGAGATTCCTGCTTCGACCAGCAAGATTCTGATTTTATCAGTGTAAGCCCTCACCCTACAACCTGATCCATGAAGGCAAGCCCTAATTCCCTGTGTAAGTCAACGTGGTTTCATCAAGGTGGACGAGTCCTTTCAGAGTGGGACTATGGAGGGCTATAAATAAAGGAATAGTCCATTTTATGACACTAACCAGTGATTCAAAATTATTTGTAATGCCTTATTATTCCTTAGTCCACAAACTTGTTCTTTCTTGGTAGCATGCTGTGACACTTCTGAAATCCACTCATGTACCTTCAGAACTGACTTTTCTCTCTCTATTTTCCAATAGATAAGATGTTCCTCAAATATGGCTAGATGCAATTCATATACAATGACACATTATGGATCTGACTCTGATCTTCCACCAACTTTACAATGGTATAATCCTGTTAACTTTAGTGGAGATACTCGTGATTTATACTGGAGGAAGCAAGAGGAGAATCAGACCCTTTCTCCTAATAATGGACTCTTATGCAGGCCTGAAAAGCTAAAGACCATTGTCCGGGTATGCCGGAAGAAAGACAGGAGACACTGGATGTCATTCAATTAGGCTGCAACTTTATTCCTAAATGTCCAGGAGTACCTGGCAGATAAAATTGTACAGTGCAGGTAATTCCATAAACATTTACACATACCCAAGAGGGGAGAGCTGCTGTCTGCCCTCCCTCTTTACCCATCCTGGTCCCCAGCCAGCTCTCTGCTGGGACCTCATCCCCTCCTCAAATGAAGGTTAAGGTCGGGGGTTATAAAGGAGCAGGAGGGATGACTTCCTGACATACTGGTCATAAGAGCCCAGAGCCCCCTTTGTTTCCACTCCTTTAAAGAATACCTTCTTAACCAATCCATTTTATCTGATCACATACCCCTTCCCTACGGAGTACAAGCACTGGACATCCATCTCATGCTTACACAGTGAGCTGCAACATCATAATCTAACTCTGATTTCTTTTTTGCCCGAATCGTCCTCCTCACATCACCTTGGCTGACCTGGGGCTGAGGGAAAAATTCCTTCCCATCCCTCTGAGAAAGATGTGACTGGCATAATGCCCACAGTGGATTATGACAAAACCTGGTATTTAACTACCTCCAAAGGTGGGAGGGTGCATGGTGCTCTCCCTGGTCCAGATAAAAGAGGTCTTTTCCTGCACCAGCATAGACATATACAGTCCCCCTTTTCTTCTGGTCACCTGGGGGCGGGGGTGGGTGAGTACCCCCACTCTGAGCTGCTATGGAACTGCCGCCGCAAATCACTCCCTAGCTCTTAAAGGGGAACACACCTTTTCCAACAAGCCAGACAGCACCCTCTCCACTTAATGTTTAGTGAGGTCATTCTGTCCCATTGATTTTACACAAAACTCCCAACAAATTCAAGGGGAGATCTTTACCTGGAATGAAGGTGGGATACATTATTCTATAATATAAAACAGCCTTACTACATCTTAATATTATAGATTTATTATAACCTGGCACAGCCTTATTAGACTACAGTAAAATATCACAATATATCATCTTAAGATAACAAGTCCTTATTATTGCTTTATAACATATTGATTCTTTCTGTAAGCCTAAAAGACTACAAAAATGACCAAAAAGGACTCATAAGTCATGCTAATTGTTAGCCCTGTGAGTCCTCACAGTGAGGAAATAAAGAACCACTTGGTGTTGTTGAGGAGGAATGAGTTATATTTGAATTTTTAAGGTGCATAAAGAAAATTATTGTTTGATTTTACTGAACAAGTGGCTTCAGGTAAGAGGTCTCTTTGGTATCTTTAGTAGCACCCAAAATTAGGAGTACATTCCACATACACACAAAAAGACTGATGATAAACAGAGAAACAATTAAAGTACCCAGAACAACTGATACCTGTTAGATGTATTTGACCTAATCCAAGGTGGCTTCCTACCTCCTTTGGAACACATATTTGCATCTTTTTTACTTTAATGTACTTATTCCTGTTATAGAACAATTCAAAAATTGGAGGTATAGGGGGAAATCATGTTTTTTTTTAATGATTAATTTCATTTACTTGTGCAAGTCAGTCTACCAGCTCTAGTCTACTATGCTTTCCTTATGGATCAAAAAGCAAAATCATTTCACAGTCTTGAGGTTTAGTTAAACAACTGGATTTTCTCCAAATAACTTCAAGCCCTATCAGAGTTATACTGACCAAGTATGTGATTGACACACTTGCAACTTTCAAAGATCTCAATATATCAAATACCCGTAAAGATTTTTTTTCAGTTGGGGAGGATTTTGCCTATGGGCAAAATGTCCATGGAAACCTCCCCAGCACAGCAGAACTACTGCAGTAATGCTGGGAGGTAGGGAAGGAGCTCACGGAGGGAGAATTTTACACTCTCCGAATATGGCAGAGCTGGCCATTGCATCCCTTCTGCATAAGCCACATCAGAGGGGTGCTTTTAGGAGCAGTGCCTCTGAGTGGGTGGCTTCTCTTCCAGTCCTGGCATAAAGGCTGGAGAATTACCCCATATATCCACGGGTAGAGGGTAGATTCCATCCTCTCTCTCTCCTATATAGTTTCCTGCAAACCCCCTGTTTTACTGGTGTGATGGGTGGGCTGTAAATGTCATGCTTAAAGAATAATGATGGTGTTCTATGACATGAAATTGCATTAAAGTACTCTCTCTGTTTTCATCCACTATAATTTCCATTCCAGAAATAGGATTTAAAGAGAGGTGATGATTAGATTGTGAATAAGGCAGTTTGCTTAACTCTGACTTTTCCAGATGACACAATCAATTCAAGCTAACGAAAGAGTTGATGTTTTTCCAATTTTGGACATGTATGTAAACCATGAGATATATTTATGACTATTCTACTTTTTCCATCCTAAGACAGAAGGGTGTATAGAAATTGCAGCAGCTGTTGCTGTATGTGTCACTCTGCGTAGGCGGATGTAGAGGGTACACAGAGAATGACTACTGTATGCAACACTGATCAGAATCTGGCAGGGATACCTGCATGTGCTACAGCCACAGAAATAAGATAAACATGAAAAATGTCAAAATGGAGCATAATATTTTACAGGAATAAAGACTGCATTTTCACAAAAGTGCATCAATGGAAAGGGACAGATTCTTATCTCTCTTCCACCAACTTTACATCAATGGAGTTAGTCCTGATTTATGCCAGCATAAGTGAGGACAGAATTATGCCCATAAAACTTAATTTTATCACTCAAACCATTGTGTGTGATATTTTGCCACATCTGGGATTGTTGGCTGTAAATATACAATAAGGCCCACAGGTGAAATTGGTGATCTTCTGACCTGCACCAGAAAGTTACAAGTCAATTGTGGAACATAAATTGTAGGACTGTGCTATGATTTTGCATAGACTATGAGAGGAGTGAGAGAAGAGGAAATAAAGCCCAAACTAGAGGAAACGGTCTGCTCCCAGACTGCACACAGAACTAATGTAGGCACAAGGACGAATGGGTACAAACTGGATATTAGGAAGTTTAGACTTGAAATTAGACGAAGGTTTCTAACCATTAGGGGAGTGAAGTTCTGGAACAGCCTTCCGAGGGAAGTAGTGGGGGCAAAAGACTTATCTGGCTTTAAGACTAAGCTTGATAAGTATATGGAGGGGATGTTATGATGGGATAGTTTAATTTGGGCAATTGATCTTGGATTATCAACAGATAAGTCTGCTCAATGGTCTGTGAGGGGATGTTGGATGGGATGGGAACTGAGTTACTGCAGAGAATTCTTTCTTGGGTGCTGGCTGGTGAGTCTTGCCCACATGCTCAGGGTTTAGCTGATCGCCATATTTGGGGTCGGGAAGGAATTTTCCTCCAGGGCGGATTGGCAGGGGCCCTGGAGGTTTTTCGCCTTCCTCTGCAGCGTGGGGCATGGGTCGCTTGCTGGTGGATTCTCTGCAGCTTGAGGTCTTCAAACCACAATTTTGAGGACTTCAATAACTCAGTCATGGGTTAGGGGTTGTTATAAAAGTGGATGGGTAGGGTTCTGTGGCCTGCCTTGTGCAGGAGGTCAGACTAGATGATCATATTGGTCCCTTCTGACCTATGTGTCTATGAGTCTATGAGACTTTACTTGGTGTATGAACAAAGATCTAGGAAAGATATGGCCCTACAGAAAAGAGTGAAAGGAGAGGAACTCTGTCAGAAGAGGAAATAGACAAACAATCAAGAAAAGAAAGGGATGAGAAAGGCAAGAGGAAAAGGACAGAGTAGGTGAGACTAACAGGAATGACAAGAATGGTATGAAAAATTTAAAAATAAAATGTTGGTAATAAAAATAGAGTACTCTAGTTTTTCTGATGTAAGTACTATTTTTTGAGAAATATAATTAAAGCTGGTCAGAATTTTTTTCCCCCATGGAAAATTTTGACAAAAATGAAAAATTGTTTTTTGTCAAAGTTTTTCACAGACAAATTGAATTTTTGTCACAAAATCAAAACATGAAATATCTTGATACTGAAATGCCACCACTATGCCTCATGGGAGTTGTAGTCTGGGTGACTGATGTTCCCGTTCCCATTCCCCTCCATAGGCTGGTTAGACTACATATCCCATGATGCACCACAGGCTCTCCTCTTGGTGAGGGGATATCATGGATATAGCACATCATGAGAGATGAAGTCCAGCTCACAGAGGTGAATGGGAGCATAAGGCACCCGAAATACAACTTCCATGAGGCAAATAGCAACACTTCAGAACTGAAATATTTCAGTTTTCTATAGAAATATTTTGGGTTTCAGGCATCCAGTATTTTGATGAAAAATTGAAATCTTCAGTGGAAAGCAGACCCTTTTTGTGAAGAATTTTATTTAGTCAAAAACCTAATTTTCCATGGAAAACTAGTTTCAATCAAAAATTCTTGACCAGCCTCAATAAATGTCTATTCCACATTTTCCACTATTAAAGAGGTGTTCTATTTATATTTCCTTTGGGCCTCAGAACTAGTGATACTGTAATATTACTCCCTGCCGAACAGCGTGCGTACATGTGGGAAAGTGGTGTGGTATGGTCACACATTGTGCATCCTGAGCATCAAACCTTCAGACAGGGAGAACAGCAGGGCACTGCAACTAGTACAGCCTGTGAACACTCATAGCTGTGGATAGGGCATGCAAGTGTACTGAATCCCACACATGAGTTGGGACAAGGATTCCATCGCCACATCATCTGCCTACGTCCCTGGTGCAAGGCCCTATTCCTTGAGTTTTGCTTGTGGGACCAGAATTGCACTCAAAGTCCAACTTGTTGAGTTGTAAAATGTAGCCTATGACCACAGTAAATCAGGTTAAAGAGAAAGTTGATCAGTAGCCAGATTTTTATTGCTGATGTACCACAAACAACCAACAAATTCCTTGAGGAAGGTATATGTATTGTGACAGACCCAGACCAGTTAGGAGCAGGAGTCCAGTAGATGGAAAACACACTGGACATTGGATGAATAGTTTTCTGTTTCCTGAGTGACCAGGGCAGGGTCTACCTCAAAGCAGTAAGGAAGGTGCTAGAAGCAATTAAGTCAGGCAGACTCCATAAGACACCTGGAACCAATTAGAACTGATTAGAAGCAATCAAAGGAAACAGGCTAATCAGATCACCTGATGCCCATTTAGAACTGGCAGGGACTAGTTTAAACGGAAGCCCCTTTAGAGATGCCAGCTGGTAGGAGCTGAGAGTAAGAAGGTGTGTTGTGGGATGACTGGGAGAAAGAAGGTACGCAGTAAATGACCTGGAAGAACAAGCATGGTCAGACACCACGGAGGGTGCTAGGAGAGGCCGTTTGGGGAAGTAGCCCAGGGAAGGGCTATAGCTCCGGTAGTATAGGAAAATTATCTTTTGCCGTTGCCAATTAGGGTCCCTGGAACCTAGAGAAGAGGGCAGGCCTGGGTTTCCCCTAACCTCCACCCTCCCCCACAAATGCTTCCTGAGAAGGAAGACTGGGACTAAAGATGGTTCTTACACCAAACCCGTAGACTGGCTGATGATAAAGGTGGCTCAGTAAGCTGTAACCCTTGCCTCTAGGTGGGGAGAGAGGCTACACTGAGGGTCACAGCAAACCTCTGAGGCCAGCCTAACTGCCTAGAAGTGCAGGACCCCCCGAGACAAAGCTGGAGTTCTGCCATAGTTTGTACAGGTATATATCTGTACACCCCCCCCCATACATACATATAGCATCCAACAATTTGTTGGTTGTTTGATTACACACACTTATTTTTTGTACAAAATATACTTTTAATGCAGCATTCAGTCCCCTGGCCCACCATCAGTACTGAAATAAAAATACTATTGTATCAATTAGACTTAAATACATACTTAAGCGCTTAACACAATAGGGATGAGACCAACTAACATGCTTAATATTAAGCTGATTGAAGCCTTAATCTCTCTGTTCCTCATGTCCCCATCTGTAAAATGGGGATAATAATATTTTCATCCCTCAGAGATGTTTTGCAGATACAGTACTGGTTGTGACACTCTCAGATACTACTGTGATTAAGGCCATAGGTACACACACAGGTGACCTTGCAGACTTCTGAAATCCTTAGTTTTATTGGAAGGTTACTACAAGTATTTTGCAGCCTTATTCTACCACTCTAAAACAGCGATAATGGACAAAGTTGTTTCTACCCCAAAATTACACTACTATTTCACCCATGTAATTGGCTGAAGGATTATGGAGAATGTTATTAGTGTGCCAGAGACACAGATGTGCAACTGATGAAGAAATGAGAAAAACTGGTGTCATCAGCATCATCAAGAAAAATCAGATACTATGAAAAGCAAAGGAAGAGAGTGAAGTTAGACTAAGACACCACAATTTAGTGGCTATGTTGAAACACAGAGAAAGAAGAGCATGGTCTTCATAAAACAACAAAGAAACAAGAGCACAGTGGAGAAGAAATGATTAAGAGCAAGTCAGATTTTAATGTGAGAGAAGAAAACAAGGGATTGTATGGAGTTGTGGTAATGAGGTGGAACAGTGGATCTGATGGGAAGAAGCTGCAGGAAGAAAACTTCCTTGGCCTGAAATTGGAAAACAGATGTACAAAAAATGAACACAGTCCCATCTGAGAGCTGCCCTCAGCCTTTCAGCAACAGCTAATTTGGAACATACAGGCAAATGATGGGAGGTGCAGAATATGTAGGAGAATGCTGCCTTGCAGCAGATTTTATCCTGTTGGAGTGTAGCAGGACCCTAAGGCACTAGTGCTGTAAGACACAATAAAATATTAAAAGTTCTGGCAGGCACTGTAGACAAGACAAGACTGAGGACAAGTCAGATTACATACCAGATTTACTGAATCTGCTATGTAGAAGGAAATAGCAAGACAATAGCAAGAAAGCACATTAAATGCAAAGGTAACTATCTCACGTAAAGCAGACTGGAAAATAACAGCAGCATTAGCAGGTCCCTCTATGTGCTGTAGGTGAACAGGTGATCACGATAGCACCAACTATTAGGAATACTGTGTTAAAGTGATACATGAATTGGAGCGTGTTTTCAACACAAGTGATATATTTAGAACTACAGTTCATTGGCCAAGTTCTCCTGTCAGTTACATTGGTGCAAACCCATGCAAGTCAGTTCTTCAGAGAAGAGTATTGTGATGGCTGGCGTAAGCCCCAGAAAAGACCCCATTATTGAGGTCCTCCAAGTATGGAAATATATTAGTGTTAACAGGCTGGTACCACAACAGCTCAGTGGCTGTTTTTTTTTAAAAAGACACACTTGTCAGTATGCTATGGATTTGGATAAAGTCCCTCACAAAAGGCTATTGAGGAAACTAAGTAATCAAGGGGTATGAGGTGAAATTCTGTCCTGGATTATGAACTGGTTAAGAGAGAAAACACAAAGAGTAGTAACAAATGGTCAATCTTCTCATGGAGGGAGGTTATTACAGGTGCCCCAAGGATTCATATTAGGACAAGTGTTGTATGATTTTAATAAACACCTGGAGAATATGGTGAAAAATGACCAGCTAAAATTTGCAAGTGACACAAAATGATTTAGGTTAGTACAGAAGACCACGAGAAACTCCAAAAGGACCTAAGATCCATGGTTGGGAAACACCATGACAGATGAAATACGCTATAGATAAATGTAAAATGAGGTACATTAGAAAGAATAATTTCAGTGACTCACATACATTGAGTTCCAAATTAACTGTAACAACTCAGGGGAGTGTCACAGTGGACAGCTCACTGAAAACACCAGCTCAAAGAGCATTGGTGATCAAAAAAGCAAACAAAATGTTCGATTGTATTAAGAGAAGGACAGAGAATCATACCAAATACATTATAATGCTATTATATCTGTTGCGGATGCACCTCATCATTACTACTGTGTTCAGTTCTGATTACAGAGTCTCAAAGAGGTTACTGCAGAAATGAAAAGGGTTGAGAGGAGGGCAATGAAAATGTTTAGATGCATGGAAAGAATCGTTTATGAAGAGAGATTAAAAACATGAGGCCTACAACAGGTGCACTTTAAACAATTTTCAGTGTTTTGAAAGGTATTACTAGTTCTAGTAAAATTCTCCTTATTGTACAGGCAACTGTATATGCTTAAACTGATAATATCTTTGAAAACAGTAAAAACTTTGAAACAGCAACTATTTTGTATAGGTTGGAGAAGAAATGGATAGGCTGTGACACGACAGAGGTATATATAATAATGAATAGTTTAGAGCACATAAGTAAGAAGCTTCTATTTATTCTCTTAGAACAAGGTGACACCCAATGAAATTAAAAAGCAATATATTTACAACTCAAAGAAAGAAACAATGTTTTGCACAACACATAATTAACCAGTGGAAATCAATGCCACATGGTATCACTGAAGCCAAGAACGAAGCAAGATTCAAAAATCCATGAGACACTCTTATAAACAACTAAGCCAACCACAGTTACATTAGATAGGCTAGAAAGTATATAAACAATATAAACCCTCATACTCAGAGCACAAGACAATCACTAAAGGTACAATTTTAAAAAAGTTCTTATGTGACTTAGAAGCTAAAGTCCCTTGACTTTTAATTGGGACTTAGGCACTTTTGAAAATTTTACCCTCATTGCCTGGATTTAGAAAAGAAATTCCACTAAGAGTACTATATTTCATACTTATTCATTGTAAGGTTTCTTGCATCTTCCGCTGCTGCACCTGGTGCTGACCACTGTCAGAGACAGTATACTGGACTAAATGGGCCACTGGCCCACTATGCTATGGCAATTCCTTTGTTTCTGTGGCTGCTCCTGGAGGGTTTTAATTAAAAGTGACTATAGATTGGTTTTGGCAAGTCCGGTGGCTCTTATGAGAAAGTGGTAAGACGGAATTTTAAAATACCACAGAATAATTTGGATCCACATTCATTTGGGGTATAATCTAGAATTGGGTGAATAATGCATGAACATATTAATAGAATAATAGAATAGAATCATAGAAATGTAGGGTTGGAAGAGACCTTGAGAGATCATCAATTCCATTCCCTGCACTGAGGTAGGACCAAGAATACCTATACCATCCTTGAGAAGTGTTTGTTTAACTTGTTCTTAAAAATCTCCAATGAAAAAGGTTCCACAACCTCCCTTGGGAGCCTATTCCAGTGCTTAGCTATTTTTATAGTTAGAAAGTTTTTTTACTATCTAAGCTAAATCTTCCTTGCTATGTATCAAGCCCATTACTACTTGTCCTACTTTAAGTGGACATGGAGAACAAATTATCACTGTCCTCCTTATAACAGCCCTTTATATATTTGAAGACTATCCGGTCTCCCCTCAGTCTTCTTTTCTCAAGACTAAACATGCCCAGTTTTTTCCTCACAGGTCACGTTTTCAAAACCATTTATCATTTTTTGTTCCTCTGGACTCTCTCCAATTTGTCCCCATCTTTGCTAAAGTGGGGTGCCCAGAACTGTACACAGTATTCCAGCTAAGGTCAGAGCAGGACAACTACCTCCCATATCTAACATATGATACTCCTGTTTATATACCTCAGAATGATATTAAACTTTTTCACAACTGCATCACACTGTTGGCTCACATTCAATCTGTGATCCAGTAAAACCTCTGGATCCTTTTCAGCAGTACTATGTCTAGCCAGTTACCCCCCATGTTGTAATTGTGCATTTGAATTTTCCTTCCTCAGTGAAGTACTTTGCACTTGTCTTTATTGAATTTCATTTTGTTGATTTCAGATCAATTGTCCTATTTGTCAAGGTTGTTTTGAATTCTAACCCTGTCCTTCTGTCATTCTGGACACCACTTGCAAATGCAAGGCATTAATTTAAAAAACACAGAAAGAAGCTAACAAGGTACGTACTTGACAAAGGCTACAAAGATTTATGAACAAACTATTTAGCCAATCACTGTTTTCATTATTTGTGCAGCACAAGATGTGAATATGGTCGAATCAAATTTTCCTTTTGACTTTGAATAGTCACAAATAAGCTTTGCAGTATTGACTCTAAAAGGAACTGCTGCATGCTCTGCAATCTGAAAAATCAGGCAGGTGCCTAAATATGAGCAGAAATATTTTCAGCTCAAAATACATCAAGGTGTGAGAGTACCATGGTTTTATACAGTGGCACTGTGTTAGTTTCATTATCTATCCCTTTCCTAATGGTTCCTAACATTCTGTTAGCTTTTTTGACTGCTGCTGCACATTGAGCAGATGTTTTCGGAGAACTATGCACAAGATCTCTTTCTCGAGTGGTAACAGTTAATTTTGTGACCCCATCATTTTGTATGTACAGTTTGGATTATATTTTCAAATGTGCATTACTTTTTATTTACCAACATTGAATTTCATCTGCCATTTTGTTGCCCAGTTACCCAGTTTTGTGAGATCTCTTTGTAACTCCTTGCACTCAACTTTGGCTTAACTATGAGTAGTTTTGTATCATCTGAAAACTTAGCCACCTCAGTGTTTACTCCTTTTTCCAGATTATTTATGAATATGTTGAACAGGATTGCATATATTTTTATCTCACAATGGGAACATATATAATAGAAATATATAATAGAAAAATATTTAAAATTAAACACAGTCACTGAGGGCTAGAGGCTGCTCTGAGCTACAGCAGTCTTTTTTCTTGACTGTACTTTATAATGGACTCATATGTATCTAGAGGAAATCCAGAAGGCTAACAGTTTATGTAACCATTCGTGGGTCTGCTGAAAGATTCAGAGGAAACCTCAGAGCCACTGTGAAGACTGACTGGGACAGCCATTGAATGAATAGTCAGATCCTACCGCAGAAGAATATCTGACACAACTTGCAGAGTTTCCTTAACAGCCGTGTCTCCAAGAGGATGGAAAGTTGCACGATGAATTGAGATTGACTGTAACCCTAGTTTAATACATCATTTTTACTTCACTGATTTATTTTTACACTCTCAAAACTTAAAAAAAAAAGGTTTGCAATTTTTCTCCCCAATACTCTTTAAGAAATTTGAAAATTATCTACTAGATAGAGTATGGGTCTGATTTTCAAAGATCCTGAGTACCTGCAGCTCCCACTGAGTTTATATGGAGTTGTGAGTGCTCAGCTCTTCTGAAAATTAGTCTTTATAGCAGAGGAGTAGAGATGAGTTGAAACAAAATGTTGGACTGAAACACCCCTGGCCCGAGGGAAGGTTCATATCCACAGCCAAAAATTGTGACGTGTTCATGTCTGGCAGATAACAGGGTAACTTCAGTACTGACAGGGCCACCAAGGGGGGGGGGGCAAGTGGGGCAATTTGCCCCAGGCCCCATGAGAGTTTTTTGGGGCTTCTGGAGTGGGGATCTTCACTTGCTCCGGGGGCCCCGGAAGACTCTCACAGGGCCTGGGCCCTCAAAGCTTCTTCCGCTCCAGGTCTTTGGCAGCGGGCCGAAGAGGGACTTGCTGCCGAAGTGCCGGGTCTTCTGCGGTAATTCAGTGGTGGTGGGCCCCTGCCATGGGTCTTTGGGGCACTTCGGTGGCAGATCCCGGAGCGGAAGGACCCCCCCACTGCTGAATTATCGCTGAAGCGGGGGCCCCCCGCTGCCGAAGACCCAGGCTCCCTGAATCCTTTGGGTGGCCCTGAGTACTGATTTATACCTTGTGCAATCCCATTTACTTTTTAAGCAGCCAGTATTGTTACATCTCATTTGATTCTTTATCTGAGCATCAGCACTATCAACTTGTAGGACTAGGTTCTGAGACCTTAGCTCTGCTCCAGTTGAAATCAATGCCAAAAATGCCACTGACTTTAGCTCAGGGCTTTAGGTAAAAGCTTGAAGAGCCAGTAGAGGGAGCACAATCCCACAGAACTATTTTTCTGTAGCTCCGATCAAAATAGCGATTTTATAGTATTTTTAATATACCGGTAATTTTGTATTAGGTTTTTTTACATCCGCACTGAGGAGGACATTCGACATCAGCTTACCATAGATTTAAGAAAGAGATTTTTTTTTTTTGGTGCTGAACTACTCGGGGCAATCCTCTGAAATTCTGGTGTTTGACTGAATAAGGTCTGTGGGATTGGGCCCGGAGCTGCTGATCTTTTGAAAAACGATTACTTAAATAAATCTTGAAAAAATATTTGTTATTTCGCCTTTGAAAATAAAATCCCTTCAAGGACTCGTTTGCTTGCTTTTAAAGATTCACCTTCCTCCTCAATAGAACTTGAAGCAAATACATTATTTAACATATATCTGTGTCTCCCTCATTTATTGGTAGGCAATTTATAGTAACTCTTTTTATTTATATTGTACAAGATGTAGCAGTTACTCAGCTGGTGGAAACTGTCATAGCTCCATTGCCTTCAGTGAAGCTGTGATAATGTACACTAGCTGATGATTTGTCCTTGTGCGTTTATGGTGCCCACACCAAGGCACTTGGGCAGGATGGACCACTGACATACAATATGGTAAGACCAGATAGCGGTTCTTCAGCCATTGGACTGTCCCATTGCAACTACTCGCACCACCTAGCAACAGTTCATAGAGGCACTGTGCTTCTCTCCATGTGAGGCTGACTCCATCAGCATTGCAGAGGAGGGGATGAGGCCCTGGCTCCACTGCCATCCATCCCTTTCTCGTCCACTTTGAGGGATCTAGTACCACAAGCAGCTCTAGCTTGAATTGGGTCCCCCTCTGCAGCAGCCAGCCGGGATTCCATAGGAACCTGGCTCGGCAGTGTTGTGATGCTTTTTAGACCTCTGCTAACAGGCCTCTGTGCTCCATGGTTGTCCTAAGATCCATAGATCTCCCAGGGGATCTCAGGAGAGCAATAGTTTTTGTGAGTTTCACCCCCAGCCTTCTCCGGGAGGGAGTGAAAGCCCTGCTTTCTCAGTGGAACAATCAGAAGGAAACCGAGGGATGTAACCTGCTGCATTTCCTAACCCATATGCAGATTTTCCACTACAGAGGAATATATGGCCTATGCTCTTTACATTCATCTGTTACTAAACATTTAAGGTTGACATTTTCAAAAACACTCAACATTGGCCTAACTCCACTCCCACTGAAGTCAATGGGAGTTTTACTAATGACTACAATAGGAGTAAAGTTGAGCCAATGCTGAACACTTTTGAAAATTCCTCCCTTAAATGACCAAAAGAGTAGGCTGGCAAAAGAAGGTGCAGCCATATAAAGCAAGGTATGAGACCTAAGAAAAGAGCCATCTTAGAAATGCATCAGCTCTTTAAATCTCAAGCTAAACAAGGCACAGTTGAGATTAATTTGTAGTTCATGTTATCCTAGAGTTCTCACAAACACGGGACAGCTAATTAGTATTTGGGGTAGGGATAGACTTATTGGTGTCTAAAAATAAACAAAGATTCAATAACAACACCACCACGACCACCACAGTAACTTGACTATTGAAATTACTGACCCTTTCATAATATGACTTCTCTTGGCAATCACAGCTTGATATCATTGCACTGCTCTGTTCTAGACTTGACTTTTCCTTTTTCAGATAAAAAGATCAGACAGCATTTCATTCTTTACGAACATGGCAAGAACTAATTAATCTTGCCTTTAGAGCATTAGAAAACCATGAGGATTTAATGAACTATAGGACCTTTTCTGGACTACATGAGGTTGCTACATCCATCCTCAAATTTGTGGATTGCATGGTACATTATATTGAATGACATTTTTTCACTGCAACCTTTCCCTTGTTTTTCTTTGTGCATACACTCATATATATATTTTAACTGAGGAAGTTAGTGGATAGCCTGGGTTGCTGTTTTTTTTTTTTTAAAGGAAAATGAAACTTGCTATATTTTTGAAATGAACTATTATGGAAGTGCCTGCAATATAAGTCACTACATTGAGCTTTAGACAACAATTTTTCCTTTCAGAATAACACATTACTGGTTGAAGTACTTTGCTCATAAGAGAGAAAAGTGAAACTACTTCTTTGAATTTTTTCGCCTGCCTGAATGAGTCTGAATATAATTAAAATATACCTTTCATTCCATGAGACAGAATGGTAACAAAACAGGGAACTCTGAAAAAGGCTATGAAAGTGAGTAAGGAGCAGATGGTTATTTCTGTTGCGGCTGTTTTTGAAATCACTGAAGCTATAGATAATTTACCTGTTGGCCTGGTTTGAGTGGTGATAGTGTTATTCCCTGGGTGTTGATCACTGGTAGTATCTGGTTTCCAATGACTGTAGCAATGATCTGACCCTGGGCATTGGTCAATAACTGTGGGGTAATTGGCTGCACTTGAAGGCCCTGAGCTCCTCCTGCTGCCTGATTTGATGGGACTGGATTAGGCATCAGTGGAATTGTTCCAATAATCTACAAGAAACAAAACAATAGGTAAAAATCTACACATAACACAAATATTTATTATATATTATTACTTGTTTTATATATATGCATTTTATATCAGGTAAACCAAAGACTCACTCTCTCTCTCTCTCTCTCTCACACACACACACACCTTCAGTGATCAGCAAAAGCAGGCAAATTCTGGCTGACGATTAAGCAGCACAACACAAAAATTTTGACTAATAATGCAGGCAAAACCTTGCATTTAGAAAAAATGACACAGGGAGCCAAACTTGGAGGGGATGAAGAGAACAGAAAGAGCTGCCATACTGAGTCAGACCATGTTTCATCTTGCCTAGTATCCTGTCTCCAACAGTGGCTTGTACCAGAGCTTCTGAGGCAGTGTACAAAGAGGTCAATTAGAGAGTGATCCATTCCTGACTTCCACTCTCAGCTTCTGGCAGTCAGAGCTTTAAGGTTACTGCGAGCATGGGGTTGTGTCCCTGACCATCTTGGCTAATAGCCATTGACGGACACATCCTCCATGAACTTATCCAGTTCTTTTTTGAGCCCCAGTGTACTTATGGCCATCACAACATCCCATGGCAATGAATTCCACAGGTTAGTTGTGTGTTGTGTGAAAAAGTACTTCCTCTTGTTTGTATTAACCCTGCTTCCTATCAATTTGGTCAGGTTAGTCCTAGTTTTTGCATAGTGTGAAAGGGTAAATAACTCTTTCCTATTCATTTTTTCCTCATTATCTGTGATTTTATAGACCTCTATCATATCGTCTCTCTTCTAAGCTGAACAGCACTAATTTTTTTAGTCTCTCCTCATATGGAAGCCATTCCATTTTTCCCTAATCACCTTTGCTTCTCTTCTCTGAACCTTTTCCAGTTCCACTATATCCTTTTTGAGATCGGTTGACCAGAACTGGACACAGTATTGAAAGTGTGGGCATGCCATTAATTTATATAGTGGCACTATGATATTTTATGTCTTTTTCCCCCCCCCTTTCCTAATAGTTCCTAACATACTTTGAGCCTGTTTGACTGCTACTGAGCTCTGCGTGGAAGTGTTCAGAGAATTATCCCAGGTGACTCCAAGATCTTTCTTGGGTGGTTACAGCTAATTTAGAATACATTATTGTATACATATAGTTGGGATTATTTTTTTTTTTCAGTGTGCATTACTTTGCACTTGTCAGCATTGAGTTTTGCCATTTTGTTACCCTGTCACCCAGTTTTGTGAGATCCTTCCATGACACTTAGCAGTCAGCTTTGGATGTAATTATCTTGAATAATTTTATACTGCCTGTAAACTTTGCCACTTCACTGTTCACCCCTTTTCCAGATCATTAATTAATATGTTGAACAACAGAGGTCCCAGTACAGATTCTTGGAGGACCACACAATTCACCTCTCCATTGTGAAAACTGACCATTTATTCCTACCCAGGGTATGTCTACACTACTCGCTGGATCAGCAGGCAGCGATTGATCCAGCAGGGGTCAATTTATTGCATCTAGTCTAGACGTGATAAATCAACCCCCAAGTGCTCTCCTGTCAACTCCTGTACTCCACCGCCGTGAGAGGTGCAGGCGGAGTCGATGGGGGAGCAGCAGCAGTTGACTCACCGCGGTGAAGACACCACCGTAAGTTGATCTAAGTACGTCGACTTCAGCTACATTATTCATGTAGCTGAAGTTGCATAATTTAGATCGATCCCCCAATCCTAGTGTAGACCAGGGTGTTTCCTACCTTTCAGCTAGTTACTGCTCCATGAAAGGACCTTACCTCTTATCTCACAGCTACTTAGTTTTAGTACTTAGTACTTTAAAAGGCTTTGGTGTAAGGAGTATAAGTTACCATAAGGGTTATTTACCCATCACTTCAGAGTCTTTAAGGTCCATAAGAAAAGACTGGGTCTCAGTTTCTGAGGTCTCATCTGAAAGAGCCACACATGGTAATCTGCACTGAACTCTAGTCAGATACCTCAGAAGGAAGAAGGACTGAGTGGACCACTCACACATTTGAAACTTGAGCTTAGAGCAGAAATATGAACATGCCTGTAAAACTGAAATACAGATAAGATGACAGACGTGTACTGAATGAAAGGTAGCAGGATCTTTTCACAAATATTATAGCACATAAATACACCTCAGGTGAGGCTCATTTAAAAAAAAAGTTTTTCAAGATACTGAATGGCCAAAGTTATCTTCAGCATGAACAGGTGCAAATCCCACTGACTTCAATAGCTATTTTGAATACATCAATGGAAAATAATACTAATGCCACCCTACTGCTCATATAACAAGTCTCATCTGTAGATTTCAAAGTGCTTTTCAAAGGAGCTCTGTGTCATTAATTTTTATGTGGTATAAGTGTGGTATAAGTTTTAACACAATTCACTGTAAAAATAGCTTAAAAATTGCTTAGTAAGAATACCAGTGGCTTGATGGCCAGATCACAGAAATATTATCTGGGACAGCAAGACAATGGGAAGACCCTGGATCTATTGAAAATTAAAGGGGATACAACATGTGAGTTCCAACAGAGAAGAATGACAGGCCTCCATTGACTGTGCTTTGACACATGACTCAGTGGCATTCAGTTCTGTCCAGGGTGATGCTGACATGCCTTCTTTCTTAGACTAAACATTCTGGGAAGAAATCAGGGGTTGGAAGCATGGGGTGGGAAGAGCAGAAAGATTATGAGGAAAATTGTAGTTCTCAAAATGAAGACAGAAGAGAATGTGAAAGTTCCACCCTGAACTAGCTTTTCTGCGGGATGGCCAGGTGGAGTATTCGACCCACCAATTTGAACTATATAATGAAACCAGGGTACATTTTACGTGCTCAAGGCACTGTACAGACGTTATCTAACTTAGCCGTACTACATTCCTGTAAGGCAGATAGTTAAATAACCAGATGGGGAAACTGAAATAGAGAAGTGAAGTGACCAGCCCAAGATCAAACAGCAAATTATTGGCAGAATGAGACTTTGAACTTAGATCGCTCCACCAGTGCATCTTTCTCCAGACGATACTATTTCAGGCATCCTCATTTGAGCTGCACCTATGAGACCTACAGTCTCTGAGAGGATGATAGTTCATTAACCAGTGGGGATTAATTTGAATAATTAGTAGACCACAAGCTATTTTAAAGGGTCTGACTTTCATCATAATTAAGATAGCATAGAGCACAGCATATCAGCCTGCTCATATGTCCTGCAAGGTTTATGGGCTATACAATATATTCTTTCACTTTCAGCAAGTGTTAACAAATGGGAAGAAGAACCCTTCTTCACTTCATCAGCAGAAACTTTGCATAGGGATCTCATCACTTCACCATGTCAGTAAAGGACATGGCCTTGAGATGTTACTGTTGGGCCTATAACTTTAATCAGGAAGGTCTGAATCCCTGTAAGGCAAAAAATGCTGCTCTGGTTTATCACTAATAGATATGTTTGCACCCACATTTAAAATGCATTTCTTGGATTGCAGCTGAACATTTATAGACAGACAGTGCTGAAGACCATGCTTTTTAAGGTCAGAAGCAGAAAGAGATCAATATGTGTTGTGTGTGTCACACCCTACTGTACTCTGTGCACTGCACACACACAGCCAGAGACAGAGTGGGGAAAGGATACATAGTACTGAGTTACCCTATAAGTTTGGCACACAAGCATGTTGAGGTGTAGGCGTTATGATACAGTCTTTAACTACATGATTCTAGACTACTTTTTCCACAGGATTCCTGCCTCACTCAGTACACAGGATGGATAGTGCTCAGGGAATGAGTCAGCCATTCACTTTTTTTATCCCGGTCATTCAATTAGTCGTCCTAACCTATTTACTGCATACCTTCTAAAGCCTGCAATGAATACAGAATTATTCACTTTCTCATGGCTTTTTTTAAAAATCACTATAGTATTTGAGTTTTATCATAAACATTAATTATTTTGTCTCCATTGCAAAATAAGAGAGCATTATTATCCTCATTTTACAGATGGGGAAACAGACTTACATCAGGCCTCAGAGTGAATCAGTGGCAGAGTCAGGATGAATCCTTATGCTCTTTCCTCCAGGCTATGCTACCTTTAGCATCTTTAGGCTATTGTGTATAAGTTTTTGCAATTCTTTTGCTAACAGAAAGAGAGGATGCCAAAGAGCTGCTGCTTCCACCCTTGTGGGGGGTGGCTAATTGTGCACATATTTGCACTTCAGCTACAGAACTGTGTTTTTGTTTAAATGTATAATAATAGTTGTTTATTTCCCAACAGTGGATCTTTTCCTATTGCTGCTGTTACATTTATTGGGGTTTGAAATTTGTTTAAAAGTGACTATTATGTTCTAAAACGCATCATGTGTTGGATTTTTATTATTAGTTCTTATCTAACAAGCATTAACCTTCAGTCAGAAACAGGCATGCCACCTTGTTTGGCTGCTTCCCCAGCACAGCCAAAGGCAGATGGCAAATTGTGGCAAAATGAATGGTTTAACATCTGCCTTTGTCTCTGTTCAGAAACAGCTGAGTAAAGGCAAAGACAGGCTTCATTGGGCTGTTTCTGATGTAAACCAAAGATTGCTGCCAAGCAAATGCTGCTGCTCATTTTGAAAACTGGTTATGAAGTATTAAAGAAGGGAAATGCTGAGATTTTTTCAGTAGCAGGGCCCAAAAGCATTTATCGCCTGGCTTTATTAGTGTGCCACATTGCACTTGAAAAACGTATACAGTTTTGATCTTTTAATCAATGGAAAAGCTGTTCTAAAAACCAGAATCATATGTGCACAAAAACCATTTAACATCCCAAACCACAAGGAGAATATGTGTGAAAAACATACACTTAAAGTAGAGCGAATTGCTAATTCGGTTTCAGGGAGGAGAAATGGCCGCTAATAGAACAGAATGAAAACCCCAAATCAATATCGAAAAGACAATATAGTGTAACTGAACACAAAGTAACTTTATTAATAAACAGAAATATTTAAAAAGAGAAATAACAATTATTTTTAGAGTGGAGCTCAATGCTGTGTATTCTTCCTGGAGTTCACAAGGCACTCAATAGTTGTCAGATGGTGAAATCATCATGGTTTGCAACAGGTTGTGTAGAAAAGGACTCTTGCTCTGTGCTAGTCTTCCAAGGTTCAAGCAACCAAGGTCAGTGGCCAGAAGAGCTCTCATGGCTAGAAGTGAACAGCAACAGTCAAAATGTCTTTGCTCTTGGATGTGAAACTCCTGTTCCCAATTGCTAGAAGTGATCAGTACCTTAGGGAACACCATTCCCCAGCTGTGGAAAATTGGTATACTAGCAGCAACATATTTATTGCTCACATAGCAGCTAACTCATAGCGTCTATAGAATACACCAGTGCGGTTGCTAGTAGGCTCTTTTTCTTCTCATGTGATGCCTGGGTTCATGTGTAGCCTCTTAGCCCAGCCAGCCATGGCATTCTCCACACCATCCAGGGACCCTCTGTGCCAAAGACTGCACAGAAGGGGATGAAGGAGTCTATGTCACACTGATAAAGCCCTCCTCTTGGAAGCCTTCAGTTCATTCTCAAAGATACATAGTGATACATGGTGGCAATTCCCATATCTCATCCTATCCTGGTAATCCTCAGGAACTATTTCATCACCCACCAAGAGCTCTCTGGGTGTCACTGAATAAATATCTGCTACATGTGTGACTTCGGTCTCTTGCATGCCCTGTGGTGGATCTGCCTGGATGCAGGGAAACACCACACTTAGGAGCTTTGTCTGAAAGGTAACATGTCAAGGACGTTAATGTGTGCCAAAAGATAAAAGCAACAATGATACAAAACAACCCTATCCATCAGCTCCCCCATTCTGATAACACACTTTCTCCATCTTGCTTGCCTAAGAAATATGATGCGCCATGCACACCAGTAAGAATAAAATCCATTGCATGGCCACTGTACCGTGAATTATATTATCTCCTTACCAATGGCATTCTAGAGTAGATTGGAAATGCTTTAGTCATTTTGTACTTCCTTGGCAAGGCCTGCATTTTCTTGCTGACTTCATTTGTTGTCGCTTTTGGCAGATTATTGGATTTTCGTCTTCATCTCCTTAGATTTCCACTGCAGCTTTAACTTACCTTTGCTATCTGTGGAGTTAAAAGTAACTTATAATTATTAGAGTGCAAAATAGTACCAACAAATATTGCCAGTCAGTACATAAAGGCACAAAATACAATACATTACTTTCCAGCTTCATCATTTCAGTCCCAAACATCCATCACTGTAGGTTTTCTTCAAGTAAGCTTCTTGTCGTCAGCTCCTTCGCATTGCCTCTGAGGTATCTGGTATCAACGATGTCTGAGGCCTGGTCCACACTACGCCGTTAAATCGATTTTAACAGCATTAAATCGATTTAATGCTGTACCCGTCCACACTACGGTGCTCTTTAAATCGATTTAAAGGGCTCTTTAAATCAATTTCTGTACTCCTACAAAACGAGAGGAGTAACGCTAAAATCAATAGTATTACTTCGGAATACTGTTAGTGTGGACGGAAATCGACATTATTGGCCTCCGGAGGTATCCCACAGTGCACCACTGACCGCTCTGGACAGCAATCTGAACTCGGACGCATGGCAGGTAAACAGGAAAACCCCACGAACTTTTGAATTATATTTCCTGTTTGCCCAGCATGGAGCTCTGATCAGCACGGGTGCATGCAGTCCCAAATCCAAAAAGAGCTCCAGCATGGACCGTATGGGAGATAGTGGATCTGATTGCTGTATGGGAGACAAATCTGTTCTATCAGAGCTCCGTTACAGAAGACGAAATGCCAAAGCGTTTGAAAAAAAAAATCTCGAGGCTACACAGTGCTGCGTGACAAGCGTAACGGGAAGCCAGAGACTCAAATGGACGCTCATGGAGGGACGGAGGGAGGGGGTAGTGAGGACTCCAGCTATCCCACAGTCCCACAGCAGTCTCCGAAAAGTATTTGCATTCTTGGCTGAGCTCCCAATGACTGTAGGGTCAAACACATTGTCCGGCGTGGTTCAGGGAATAGCTCGTCAATTTATTCTCCCCCCCCGCACAGGAAAGAAAAGGGAAATAAATGTTTCTTGACTTCTTTCAATGTCACCCTATGTCTACTGAATGCTGCTGGTAGATGCGATGCTGCAGCAGTGAAGAGCAGTATCTGGCTCTTCTCCCCTCCCCGGTGGCAGATGGTGCAATATGACTGATATCCATCGTCACCATCAGCCCGTGAAGTGCTCCTGGCTGGCCTCAGGTGAGGCTGGGGGGGGGCGGGGGCGCCTGAGTAAAAATAGGAATGACTCCCCCAGTAGATGGTACAGAACGGCTGGTAACCGTCTTCATCATAGCAACTGGGGCTGAGCTTCATCAGCCCCCTCCCTTTCCTGTGTAAAGAAAAGATTCTGTACTGCCTGGACTATCATAGCAGCAGCATGCTGGGCTCCTCTCTCCCCTGCACCGATAATGTTCTGCCTGCACTGTCATAGCACCGGGAGGTTGCCTCCCCCTCATTTATGTCACTAAAAACTCAGTGTTTCTTATTCCTGCATTTCTTTTATAACTTCATGACACAAATGGGCGCGACACTGCCACGGTAGCCCAGGAAGGTTGAGGGAGGAGGGAAGCAACGGGTGGGGTTGTTGCAGGGGCGCCCCCCTCGTGAATACTGACACATATCAGCTGTGCTCTTTTATGATACACTGGTCCTCTAGTACACTTGCCCCATATTCTAGACAGGACTGACTCTATTTTTAGAAAACATAAAGGAGGGATTGACTCGGGGAGTCATTCCAGTTTTGCTTTTGCGCCCCGGCCGATCTCAGCCAGGGGCACTCATGATAGCAGTAGACAGTACAGAGGGGAGAGATAACCGTCATCTCATTGCCAGTTTACTCCAGCAGTAGACGGTACAGAACGACTGGTAACCATCTCTGCTATCATGAAAATGCAAATGAATGCTGTGTAGCGCTGGAGTATCGCCTCTGTCCGCGGCATCCAAGTACACATATGGTGACTGTAAATTAAAAAGCTGAACGGGCTCCATGGTTGCCGTGCTACGGCGTCTGCCAGAGCAATCCAGGGAAAAAATGGCACGAAAGGATTGTCTGCTGTTGTTTTCCCGGAGGAAGGAATGACTGACGACATTTACCCAGAACCACCCGCGACAATGATTCAACCCAGAATTCCAAGGGGCAGGGGAGACTGCGGGAACTATGGAATAGCTATGGAATAGCTACCCACAATGCAACGATCCAGAAATCGACGCTAGCCTCGGACCATGGACGCACACCACCGAATTACTGTGCCTAGTGTGGCCGCATGAAATTGAATTGGTAATATCTGTTTTATAAAACCGGTTTAATGTAATTCGGAATTATCCTGTAGTGTAGACGTAGCCTGAGATAAAATCATCCACTCCAGAGTGATACAGACTTTTTAGCAGGAAGATGGTGAAATGTTGTTAAACTAAAGGTAGTATAGCAAGACGATTATCCACAAATGTGCACATTCTATAGCTGGTCTTCAGTTTGACGATCCTTAGGCATGAATCAGATGTCCATATGAATACTTTGCTGGCCCATTCTGCAAACAGTTCAGTGGCCATAACATAGTTAGATAACTTTTGTCATCACACCGCTGTGGTACATGAGTCTTTAAGCTCTGCAAGAGGTAACATTGCAACATGGTTCATTCTCTGAGACGCTGAGAAGGTTTCTAAGCTTCCTGCAACGTACAACCTATTGGGAGTTAAAGTGTCATCTAAATGCATTTCCTTTCTTAGCTTTTGAATAGAGAAAACTGTTTGTATTCAGACAATAACCAAAATCAGAAGGGTCATCAGCATCATGCTGCACAAGTTAAAGGCATATCTTATCTTAGGTTACATTTCTGTAACACATTAAGAGAAGAATGAGAAAAGTGGAAATGAGTGAAATGTATTAGAGATTTTAAGTTACTGAAAATTTGCCAGTCACTTTAAGCCTACTGATGGTGGGACCAACAGGATAACAAGACATCTCATTAGCCAGGAATCTGTGCCTACTTGTTTCAGTGTTTCAACTTTGAGATTTTGAATTATTCCAAATACGCTATAAGACCACAACTATGTATTAAATATGGTAGGAAGAGGTAAGTCCTTGTAATCTATGGTACACAGCACAATGTTTGATTACAGTATGATGCTTTTACTACAGGTTAATAAATTGCCTTCAGAATCTGTTTGCAATAATTGAAGGGTTCTTTCCGGATAGTCACTGTCCCATGATCATAGATAGCCTGAGGATAAAAAGAGAGAGTAAGGGACAGAGTAAAGCTGGGTGAGGATTTTGAGGTGACTCTTTTGGACTCAGTCAGATTCACATATTCTTAGTTACATTAACTCTACCAGTATGTATGGGAGTCTATGTTATTGGGTACTTTACATACTGAAGATCTGGAAGGTATAAGATGTAAGTTCAAGTCAATGAGTGCTACTGGTACCTTTTTCTGGCTCCTCAGTATGTAAGTTACACTAGACTTCCTTAAAGATCAAGCGAGTGGGTGTAAAAACTAAAGCAGTCTGACTGAATCTAATTGTATCTACTGGAGTCAAAGAGATGATCGTTTATATCTCACATATTTGCATTTGAAGCTGAGAAAGCTTGAAAACATGATACAACAGAATGCTCTTCCAGAGACTGGGCCATCAGATAATGAAACTACAGCCAAGCATCTATGAAAGTACATCTCTGGATTGTCATTGCATATAAAGAATTATGGTTTTCAAGACTGAGCATTGTTCATATATCTCATGCTAAGTATCATAATGGAACACTGAGTTTGACATTCCACCTTCCTACTTTTGCAGCAATTTTTTTTTTAGCAAATAGTGTTTGTACAGTAACACTACACTGTATAAGATTTTGTTTTTTATTGTAGCAGGAACGATGTGCTGAAATTATTCTCAAGCAAATATAATGATGCTCTATTAAAGGGGAGACGTCTGTAGTCAGAGAAATGTCTCTTCTCATCAAACACAGTTGGGGTTTTCACACAGCAAAAACTTAAAGAAATAAAACAGACCAAATAAAAGTCAGAAGTTATGTAGGGTTTCTGTTTAAGCTGGTTCTCGAGGAACAGTTTATTGAACAAATGTAGCCTCTTTTTTTGTTATGAGAATCTGAATTAGTCATAAAGAGTCTTTAAGGGCTTGATTTCCAGAAGTGCCTGAGCGCCTGCTGAATTCAACTGGATATCTGGGTGCTAAGAACTCCACACCTGTCGGTTTCTACAAAACTGTTTATCATTTAAAACTCTTCAATGAATGGCAATTGCAAATGCATTTCAGCATATGGACTGCTTGCAAATTATTGCTGTGATTAAGTATTTGCTATCCATAACTGGCTGTTTTAACTGTCCTTCAGTACTGGGATCCTGTAAGTGAGTGTGGCCATGTGGGGAGACGGGCTGACACAGGTGTAGTGCAGTATATGGTTCCCCTGCAGCAAGCCTTACTGGGGGAAGGAAGGGAGCATTCAATATTCCTATAGCTAGAGAAGGCGAGTAAGGTAGCTTCAGCAGCACTGTGAAGATTTAAAGAGGCAGCATTGGTGTAATAACTGATAATGAAAGTTTCACGGGCTGCAACGTCATGGGGTACCAAAATTAACATATGGACACATTTAACAGTACAGTAGAAGACTGGCCTACATACATAGAATGGTTGGAGCAGTATTTTGCGATCCAAGACACTCTACAAGAAGAAAATGCCTGCATTGCTGAACTCTACGGATGGCAAGACATACCATCTGTGTGGCAGTCTGACGTCTCTAGACAAGTCATGCAGCAAGACTTTTGATGAGTTAGTGACAATATTACAAGAGCATTTTGCAGAAAAACGCTGGGAGATAGCTGAGCACTTTAGATTCCTTAAGCACAGCCAGCAGCAAGATGAAAACATCATGATGCATTGAGCTACACTACAAAGATTAGCAGAACACCACAGTTTTGGAAATACCCTGCAAGTTGCTGTGAGGGATCAATTGGCATGTGTTTTCAGAGATGAAGCAACCCTGAAGCATCTTCTAACAACCACTTTCACATGCAAGAGAACTATGGAGATAGCTACTTCTATAGAGGTTGCTGACACAGTCAAAATGAGTTTCAATCAATAGGTAAGAGTAGACACTCTACACACAAATTACATTACATTCCAAGGTGAAAAGACAAGACAAAGTCACAGGGAAATTGCTATCACTGTGGCAATGGTGGATACAGTGCAACTGACTGCTGTTTCTGGTATGAGGCCATCGGCACTGTGGGAAAAAGGGGCCCACTCAAGCATCTGCAGGTCCTCCACAAAGAAAAAAACACCAAATGACAAGAAGAAGAGACCAGAAACACACCATAAGATGACCGTTTGAAATCAGAAGCTGATAACAGCGAGGATGACGTAGCCAAGTTAAGCAATGCATGCCTTGAAGTGTGTATCTGGGAGAAACCTATGGTGAATGGTAAACCCCTTATGATGGAGCTGGACATGGGTTCAGCTGAGTCTGTGATTCCACAAAAAGAATCCCTGGAAACCTTTAGTAAGAGCAAGTTGCAATGGCCTCTCATTATGTTAAATATGTACACAGGACAGAAAATCACCCTGTTGGAAGTACACATGGTAAATGTACAGTACAATAGTCAGTGCCACAACTTGGACCTCTACGTCATAAAATTGGGAAAAAAACAGCATTGTTTGGATGAAGGTGGCTGAACAGTATTCACTTGGTTTGGCAATTGATCAAGGCTCTTCAGGTCAATCAGCAGGCTAGCTCACAACAGCAGCTGGAAGAGATTTTATTTAGAGCTGTGCCAGTGCTTCAGAAGGGCATTGGACATCTGAAGGGGGAAAACCTCAGCTCTTCAAGGCTCATCAAGTACCACTTGCCATCAGAGATGCAGCTCACAAGGACCTGGAACGTTTAGAAGCTATAGGCATACTAACCAAGATTGAATGGAGTGAATGGGCAACTGCCATTGTTCCTGTCATGAAGATAAATGATGCAGTAAGGGTTTGTGGTGACTATTTGTGTGACCATTAATCCTGTACTCTGGATGGAACAAAACCCCTTACCTTGCATTGAAGATATTTTCTTATCACTGACCAGAGGGAAGAAATTCAACAAACTGGACTTAGCTCAGACTTTCCTGCAAATAGAAATAAAGGAAGGGTCGAGGAAATTCCACACCATAAACACTGAAAAAGGCATGTTCTAGTTAACTGACTGGTATTTGGAGTGGTATCCATGTGTTCCAGGGAATATCAAGCTGTAGCTGATATTTAGATGAAATCATTGTCACCAGATCCAGTGATGAGGATCATTTGAAGAATGAGGCACACGTTTTCAAAAGGTTGGAAGAATATGGATTACAGGTGAACTGTGATAAATGTGAGATCTTGTAATGGGTTGGCCCCACATCTCTTATGAGTGCCTCCTTCTGGTCCATTGCATGTGCTTGCACTCTCTCTGATTGTGGTGACCCCTGTCGGTAGTTTCTCAGGCAGGTTTTCAGTGAATCAGCCCTCCATCCAAGTCACATACAGAGTCTGTATGTGAAATAGAACAGGCCCCTTCCGGAGTATACAGTCCACCAGAGGCCTATCCAGTATCCCTCTGTTGGTATCTCTGGAGTCCTCCCTGGGCTTATACTTTAAATAGTCCCACCCATGGTATGGAGCCATACCTTCAGGGCTTCCTCCCTTCCTTCCTTCCTTCCTGAACGCCTCCCTGGGCTCAGTCCTTACTCAATCCCAGCATCCAGCCAGGAGCTTTTTCTTGCTTCCCCAGTCCCTGCCAGCATTGATCTGTCTGTGATGCTGCAGTTCCCTTTGGCCAGCCAGGAGCACCCTTTGCACTCCTCTGGCTCCAGCAAGGAACTGACTGACTCTGGCCCTGCAGCTCCTTTTATGTGAGTCTGCTGGGCCCTGATTAGCTGCTCCCTGCAGCCTCCCTCATTGGTTAATTCCCTGCAACTACTCTAGGCCACTTGGAGGAGTTCTCTTCTGCTCCTCTCTGAGAAAGAGTGTGGTAGGACCCTGAGGCCTCCAGTAGTCATCTGATGTGGGGAATTCATGCCATCATTCCTACAAAATTACAGACAAGGGTCCTGGGGGAGCTGCACATAGGGCATTCGGTGTAGTCAAGATGAAGACATTGGCTAGAGAGTATGTCTGGTGGCTAGGTATTGACAGACAGATTGAATAGTTAGTGAAGGACTGTTCTGGCTGTCAGAAGACGCAAAATATGGCTGGCTTGGTGTCACTTCATCTTTGGAACTGGCTAACTGCTCCCTGGGAACAAACTCATCTGGATTTCACAGGCCCATCTTTGGGTACCAATTTTCTAGGAGTAGAGAATGGATATTTCAAGTGGCCTGAAGCTTTCTGCAAGTCATCCACAATTTCTGCAAGTACCATACTAGTTCTGCAAAGTCTTTTTGCTTGCATGGGACTGCCAAGTCAAATTGGAAGCAACAATTGTCCAACTTATAGACAAAACCAAACCAGTTTGCTCACAATTGTCCATAATTTGTTTCAGTGGATTTCCAAGCTTTCATGAAAAATAACAGCGTCAACAAGTTACATCTGCACCATACCATCCTGCAACAAATGGCTTAGCAGCACATTTTATTCAAACCTGTTCCATGCCTAACCACTATGTATCAAGATCCCTCGTAGTAGATCAGAAGAGTGTGATGGAGCAAGAAGCAACACAGCAGCTGAATAAAAAAGCAGGTTCCTTTGCAATCTGTCCATGTCTTAATTGGCAAGTTCCAGGGTCCAGGCATAAGAGATCTAGCAGTATACACATGCTTTATCCTTCTTTGATTTGTGTCTTTATACCATAAGTCCTTCAGGTCAGGGATTGTCTCTTTTTGGTGTTTATACAGTGCCACAGCACAATGGGACCCCAAATCCTGACCAGGGCTTTTGGCACTACCATAATATAAATATATACTACTACTACTGCTAATGCCTTGCAGCCAAAAGATTGGACTTGATTACCACCATGAGAGAATCCAAGTCCTAGCAAACAGGACATACTATAGCAGAAAACATGGAGACAAACTCTGGAGGTCAGAATCAGGAGTTGGGGAGAGGGCAGTGGCTTGCCCTTTATTCTTGGAATTTTTAAATAAAATCTGGTATTGAGATGTTCATTTAGCTGAACATGAAAAGACTGTTTTCAACAGCCAGGGCATTTTTTCAGATCCTGTTTTCAAGCTTCCTGTTGTGACATTTCCTTTTTAATAACAATCATTAAGTTATTGCCACTGTGTGTATGGGGGGGGGAGTTTATGATGCTGCTAATTTATTGTTATCTCCAGTTGCCTCTTCCGGCTTGTCACCACATTTTCAGTGGGCGTGGAAGTGGACATGGGAGATCAAACAGCAGCTTGCTGTTGCAATGCTTGGGCTAAGCAGGTGTGTCAGCAGTGTACTACTTTGATTTTCTATATTATCCTTGTAGAAGTTGTTCTACATGTGGCTTAACTTTCCTGTGAAAATTTGTTGAAACTAGAGCTGAGAACTCTTATTTAGTATATTTTGATTTTTATATATTGGTGATTTTTGTGCTTTTGAAAGGAGTTTTAAGCCCAATCTAGATTGGCCATCTCTAGGGGTCAGAGGATATTTCATTCTTCAAATATATTCTAGCCTTGACCTCTCCACTAAGACAGATAACTCGGGTGCCAATTAGTAGCAAGTGTGTATTTTTTATTTGGGCACTTGTTCACACAGGAAGTAGGCTGAAATCAGCACCTCAAGTTCATATCAAACACAAAACAACACCTTCAGAGGATAATAATGTTCAGCACAGCAAACCACAGTCAGATCTGAACCAATAAGTTCAAGGTGAAAGGATCACTAGCCCATCACTAAATCCTTGAGTTATCTAGTTTCAGCTTCCTCATTATCAATTTGTACCACTATATAAAGTATTTACTGAAGAACATCTAGAAATAATTTTCAAGCTGAAAGTTTAAAGTGACATAAGCCAACAAACACAAGGGGGAAATCAGAGTTAACCACAGTCAGTCTGAGGCGGGAACTGTGTCTGATATTACACTAAACTCTAAACTGGTAAATAAGAGTAAAACTGTTGGTCTTATTATTTAATAATAATTTATATTGTGATAGTATCCAAAGGCCCAAACTAAGATTGAAATAGATGCTGGTCAAACACACTGGAAGGCATTTTTCCCTTCCCAGAAGAGCTTACAATCTAAACAAGCGCAATCTTTTATAGCACATAAATGGCTTTAGGAATTGATATATATAAATTGTTCAGAGGCATCACCACCCACCACTGAAAAACATGTAGGGTGGAATTTGGCAGTTATAGCAAACCTATACAAGAGATTTAGGAGAAAAAGGAAAATGAATATTTCATTCAATGGGAAATGGAAGGAGAATATAGGTAGGCTGAATGTAATTAACGAAGCTGGAAAATGGCCACGACTTCAGGGTTCTATACCCCAATGTAAGCCGGTGAGTTCGGGGCCCGTCCCCTCAGGTGCGATGGGGAGCCAGGGCGCCTCCTTCCAGGCGGCCGGACGGCTCAGGCTCCGCTCCCATACTTGAGGGCTGAGCAAATAAAAGTCTATAGGCCCTGGCCCTTAGACAGGGCGGGCAGCAAACAGTCCAGGCTCAGCTTAGGAGCTACGCAAACAAAGTCTATAGCCCAAGCCCTCAGGCAGGGCGGGGCAGCAAACAGGCTCAGCTTAGGAGCTACGCAAACAAAGTCTATAGCCCAAGCCCTCAGGCAGGGCGGGGCAGCAAACAGTCAGGCTCAGCTTAGGGGCTCGAGCAAACAGTTCAGGGGGCTCTGACCCTTTGGAGCAGGGCAGAGCAGCAAATAGTTCAGGGGGCTCTGACCCTTTGGAGTAGGGCCAGAGCAGCAAATGAGTTCAGGGGGCTCTGACACCTTTGGAGCAGGCAGAGCAACAAAACAGTTCAGGGGACTCTGACCCTTTGGGGCAGGCAGAGCAGCAAACAACTGTAGCTCTGGGTGAAGGCGGGATACTCCACCCGGTTACGGTGGCAGGGGGAACGCAGGCCCACCACTCCTCTGCGTTCCAGCCCGGAGCCCTAGTAGCGGCTGTCGCTGCTAAGGCGGTCAGTGGGATCCGCACCGAAACACACTGACTGGTGATCGGTAGGGATCGTGGGCCATACACACAACCATAGGCTCGGGGCCCTCTCGGCCTGACTGTGGTCAGCCGCCCGCCCGGGCTACTTCCAATCCCCCTTCTCCCGGTACCTGTCCTTCCTCGGCGTACGTCGGTGGGTCCCAGACCATGGGTTTCCTGGAGACCTGGGAGGCAGTAGGTCCAGTGGCTCCTCTGGATAGCCGCACAGGGTCATTGCGGCTGGAGGTCCTCGCGGCTACCTGGCGCGGGGCAGGTCGGTCCAACGCTCCTCGGGATAGTGGTCCGGGGCAGCTTCCGTCAGCGTTCCTCTGCGGTAGTGGGCCCGGGGCAGCTCCGGCCAGCGCTCCTCTGGGTAGTGGGCCTGGAGTAGGCTGGGGCCGAGCTGGAGCTCGAGGCCTCCACGTCCGTCCTCCTCGGCGGCCGAGCGCTGAACTGAGCTCTGAGCCCTGGCTCTTATACTTCCTGTCCCGCCCTTGACTTCCGGGGGGCGGAACAGGCGGTAGTGGCTCCGCCCACGGGGGTGAGCCTAGACTCATCATACAGTTCCCCTCAGGTTGCAACCGGGGAGCCAGGGCGCCTCCTTCACACCCCCCCCCCAAAGGCTGGTTCCCGGAGGTTACCGGGACCCGGCCCAAAGTCCATACCTCCAGGCGCGGAAAGGAAGTCCACATGGCATGGTCCTTCCCGGCTCGGTGGCAGACGGTGAAGGCATACGGCTGCATTGCCAGATACCACCGTTGGAGGTGCATATTATTGTCCTTCATCCGGTACAGCTATTGGAGGGCGGAGTGGTCGGTGACCAACGTGAAGGGGGCCCCCAGCAGGTAGTAGCGGAGGGCGTTGCAAGCCCACTTTGCTGCCAGGGCCTCCTTCTCAACCACTGCGTAGTGTTGCTCCCTCGGGAACAGCTTCCGGCTGATGTATAGAACGGGGTGCTCCTCCCCGTCCACTTCCTGGGAGAGGACAGCGCTGAGCCCTAGGTCAAAAGCGTCCGTCTGCAGGACGAACGGGCGGTGGAAGTCCGGGCTGAGCAGGATGGGCTTGCTGCAGAGGCTGGCCTTAAGCGATTTGAACGCCTCGTCGCACTCGGGGCTCCACCGAAGCCGTTGGGGGGCTGTCCTTTGCGAGGAGGTCTGTCAAGGGGGTGGCCACTGCCGCAAACTGGGGGATGAAGCGTCGATAATAACCCACCATCCCCAAGAACTGACGGACATGGCGCTTCGTGGTGGGCGGAGGGCAGGCCGCTATGGCCTGCACTTTGTCCACGAGCGGCTTTACCTGCCCATTCCCCACGGTATACCCCAGGTAGGTGGTTTCCCGCCAGCCAATGCGGCATTTCTTAGGGTTGGCGGTTAACTCAGCCTCCCGTAGGGATCGAAGGACAGCGGCGACTTTGTCCAAGTGGGTCTCCCACTGTTGACTATAGATGACCACATCGTCGAGGTAGGCGGCGGCATAGTTGTGATGCGGGAGGAGGAGACGGTCCATCAACCGCTGGAACGTAGCGGGTGCCCCATGGAGGCCGAAGGGCATTCGCGTAAACTGATATAAGCCGGATGGAGTGGCAAATGCGGTTTTCTCCCTAGAGGTGGTCTCTAGGGGAATTTGCCAATACCCTTTGCTCAAGTCCAAAGTGGTAATGTAGTGGGCGTTCCCTAGGCGGGCCAGCAGCTCATCCACCCGGGGCATGGGGTAGGCATCAAACTTGGAGATGGCATTGACACGTCTGAAGTCGATGCAGAACCGCTGGGAACCATCGGGTTTCGGGACCAGGACAACCGGGCTACGCCACTCACCTTGTGAGGGCTCAATCACGCCCAGTTCTAACATCGCCTGTACTTCGTTGTCCACGATCTGCCGTCGGTGATACGGCAGAGGCCTGATCGCAGTCCTGATCACCACCCTCGGCTCGGTCTGAATGCGGTAGGGATGCCAAGGACGTGCACTCGGGCTGGGCCGTGAACGTGCATGGAAAGGCGCGGAGGAGACAGCGGGTTTGCTCCAACTGCTCCTCCGTTAGGGTTTCCCCCAGCTGGGGTACTTGCGTGTCTTCCTGAGGGGGCACCGGAGGCCCTAGCTCAGGCTCCGGTGGGTAGGAGTTAATTAATAACCCTTCTCGTTCCCGCCAGGGTTTCAGGAGGTTGATGTGGTACCGCTGCAGCCTTTTTCTGCGGTCCGGCTGACGGATCTCATAAGTAACCGGCCTACTTTCCGCACCACTTCATAGGGTCCCTGCCATCAGGCCATGATCTTGGATTCCGTGGAGGGAAGTAGAAGTAGGACGCAGTCCCCAGGCTGGTAGTCGCGGGTGCGGGCACCCCTGTTGTACGCCCGAGACTGCTGTTCTTGAGCTGTTTTCAAATTGGCCCGTGCCAAGGCCCCCGCCTGTTTGAGCCGCTCCTGGAGTTGGGTCATGTACTTCAGGAGCCCCTGAGCAGGTGATGGAGTTTGTTCCCAGGTCTCCCTCATCAGGTCTAGAAGCCCCCGGGGTTGACGGCCATACAAGAGCTCGAACGGTGAAAATTTGGTGGAGGACTGAGGGACCTCTCGCACCGCCAAGAGCAGGGGGGGAAGCAGCTGGTCCCACCGGCGAAGGTCCTCTGGGGAAAATCGCCACAGCATATCCTTGAGGGTCC
>NC_133770.1:97733752-97779648 GCF_003597395.2 Chelonoidis abingdonii | reverse complement strand
CGGAGCCCGGAGCAACGGAGAACAACAGCCAGTCATCGAACGCAACCGCGAGAAGGAAGAAGGCGACACTACTACCCAAACCCGGAGGGAAGGGTTAGTGCAAGACAGTTCGGCCCGGGATTGACGGACCAGGGCGCCGACCCGGCCCTTCGAATAGCGCTATGGCGAACAACTCGCCGGCCATCGACATGGCATGGTGCCTCGATCCCATCGCGAAGCGGACCAGCAGTACGACAGGCCCCGACACTCGGCTGGCGGCGGCACGGACACCGCTCGAGGGCGAAGACACCCAGAAAAGAGAGTCCCCGAACCCAACTCCTGGTCACGCGAACACCAACACCCAAGCCACGTCTTGTCAAGCCGTCATGAGCTGTGGCCCATGACGTCTTTGGCCGCAGAATTTAGGATCTTGAAGAAGGATCCCTAGCCCGCATCCTAGGGCGCTTCTTTGCGACTCGGGTACCAGCACGGAGTAAGGAATACTGCCACATCTTGCCGAGCTGCCAAGCTGCAGCACCGGAAAGGGACCCCAGGCCCCGGGCTGGATTCCGATGCCGCTGGTGAGACTCCCTTCGCAAGCGGGTGAACCTGGTAGGCCCTCCCCCAGAGCCGGCCGCTAGCGGGCTTCCAAATATATTTTGGTGAAGCTGGGACTATGCCAACCTGACGGTTCCGCTGAGGGCGATTGCTCCCCTCCGGCGACGTTACCCCGGTTGAGGAACTCTCCGCGCGCGACTATCCACCGCACCTGCGGAAGGTGGTGCAAGGTCTTTGCCCCGTCGGCTTGCCCGCGGCTTGCACCCAGGGGGACCCAGCGTTCAAAACCTCGGCGGCTGTTCAAGGGCAGGTTCTAGCTCTGGAGATCCGACAGCGCGAACTCCGTGTACCACCCGTCAAACCGACGGAGCTTTGGGTTGGTGAAGGTGCAAGCACCCGCAATGGTATTGGCTGGTCGATTCCTAGTAGGAGGCCATACAAGAGCTCGAACGGTGAAAATTTGGTGGAGGACTGAGGGACCTCTCGCACCGCCAAGAGCAGGGGGGGAAGCAGCTGGTCCCACCGGCGAAGGTCCTCTGGGGAAAATCGCCACAGCATATCCTTGAGGGTCCGATTGAACCTCTCCACCAAGCCGTCGGTTTGAGGGTGGTACACGGAGGTTCGCAGCTGTCGGATCTCCAAGAGCTTGCACACCTGCTGGAACAGCCGCGAGGTGAAGCTGGTCCCCTGGGGCAAGCCGGGGCAAGCCGACGCGGGCAAAGACCTTGACCACTTCCGCGGTGATAGTGCGAGTGGTAACGCTCCGGAGGGGAATCGCCTCAGGGAACCGGGTGGCATAGTCCAGCATTACCAAAATATATTGGAAGCCCGCAGCGCTCTTGGGGAGGGGCCCTACCAGGTCCATAGTCACCCGTTCGAAGGGAGTCTCAACCAGCGGCATCGGAATCAGCGGGGCCTTGGGTGTCCTTGCCGGGGCTGCCAGCTGGCACTTCGGGCAAGAGGTGCAGTATTCCTTTACCTCGTGCTGGACCCCCGGCCAATAGAAGCGCCCTAGGATGCGGGCTAGGGTCTTCTCAGATCCTAAATGTCCTGCGGCCAGGACGTCATGGGCCAGCTTCATGACGGCTTGCCGGTGACGCTGGGGAACCAGGAGTTGGGTTCGGGGCTCCCTGGTCTGTGGGTCCTTTTCGACCCGGTAGAGGCGGTCCTGCCGCAGCTCGAAGTGCGGCCACTGGGCTGCTTGGTCTGGGTCGAGGACCATTCCATCGATGGCGGCGAGTTGCTCATAGGCGCTATTGAGGGCGGGGTCGGCCCTCTGGTCCCGGCAGAAGTCCGTCGGGGCCGAACTGTCTCCTAACCCTTCCCTCGGGGTAGTAGTGTCGCCTTCTTCCCTCTCGGCGGGTTGGTTCGATGGACCTGGCTGGTTGTTCCCTGTCTCCGGGGCTCCCTGGTCGCCCCCTGGCTCCTCGGGGTTCTCTCCCTCCAGTGCCGGTATCGGTCTCTGGCCACCTCCAGTATGCCGGCGGAGGACGGCGGGGAATTCGGGCCAGTCCCGGCCCAGGATTACAGGATAGGCGAGCCCGGGGGCGAGGCTGACGACCATTTGGCGAGTTGCTCCATCGACTGTCAGCTGGACCGATGCGCTGGGATAGGGCCGCATGTCGCCATGGATACATTGTAGGCGGAGGACCCCCAAGCGTGTATCTGCCTGGGGGACCAAGCGGTCGCAGATTAACGTCTGGCCACATCCCGAATCAAGGAGGGCTACGGTCGTGTGGCCCTCAACCACCACGGGTGCCGTGATTTTGGCCGGTTGGTATCGGCGGGCGCGACCTTCCCCGGAGCAGACTTGGGCATATGCACACTCCCTCTGGGGGCAGTCTTTCTGCAGGTGTCCGGTTCGGCCACAGGAGAAACAGGGTCCCAAACCGCCTCGTCCCGGACGGGCCCCACCCCTGGGGAGGTCCTTAGGAGGATTCCACGCCTCGTGCGGGTTGCGGGAACCGGGCTGGGATCGGTGGGGCCGTTGGGGCCGTGGTGCGCGGCTGGAACGGTTTTCCTCTCTGAGTGGGGCGTCCCAGTCCGCCGGGGTTGCGGACCAGTGGGGCCCACCGGGGTTTCGGCTGCCAGGAAGTCCTCCATCAGACTGACGGCGGCCGCCAAAGTCGTTGGCCGATGACGGAGGACCCAGGCCCTTCCCCGCGAGGCAGGATGTGGGTAAACTGCTCCAGGGCTACTTGCTCCATCACTTCCTCAGAGGTCCGCCGGTCCGGCTGCAGCCACCGTCGGCAGGTCTCCTTACTTCCTGTGCCACCATACGAGGCCGGGCCGCGGCGGGGTAGGTCAGGCTCCTGAGCGCTGGCGGAACGTCTCCGGGCTCACATCAAGCGCATCCAGGATGGCTGACTTTACTTGGTTGTAGTCGCGGGCGGCCTCGGTAGACAGGGCCCAGTAGACTGTCTGCGCCGTCCGGTTAGGTAAGGGGCCAGGATGGAGGCCCATTGGTCGGGGTTCCACCCCGCGACCGCGCCACCCGCTCAAAGGTGACCAAGTAGGCCTCGGGGTCGTCACCGGGGGTCCCATCTTGGTCAGTCGTATCGGGGGGGCGGGGTTCTTGGGACCCCTCGGGGCCTCCGGACGGGCCCCCTCGCGGGTAGCCGGCCTGCCGTCAGGTGCTGCAGGCATTGCAGCTGGAACTCCTGCTGTTGCTTTATCAGCTCCTGGATCAGCTGGTGTTGCTGCGTTCCCAGCTGGTCCACAGCTGCTGCTGCTGCTGGAGCTGGGCGGCCTGCTGCTCCTCCTGCTGCCGCAAGTGCGCCGCTTGCTGCCGATCTTGACTCTCGGCCAGCAAGCGGCAGCTGGGGAACATCCATGATGGGGGAGGGTGCTCCCTCACCCGTCACCCACGGTCGCCGCGTTGAGGGTTTGCGCCCACATTCTAGGCGGTACTCCCCACTTCTGGTACCACGTTGTAAGCCGGTGCGTTCGGGGCCCGTCCCCTCAGGTGCGACGGGGAGCTAGGGCGCCTCCTTCCAGGCCGCCGGATGGCTCAGGCTCCGCTCCCGTACTCGAGGGCTGAGCAAATAAAAGTCTATAGGCCCCGGCCTCAGGCAGGGCGGGACAGCAAACAGTCAGGCTCAGCTTAGGGGCTGAGCAAACAGAGTCTATAGCCCAGCCCTCAGGCAGGGCGGGGCAGCACAGTCAGGCTTCTTAGGGGCTGAGCTGTCCCTTTGGAGCAGGGCAGAGCAACAAACAGCAGGGGGGTGTCACGGAGTCAGGGGGCTCCTGACCCTTTGGGGCAGGGCAGAGCAGCACTTTTATCAGGGGGCTCTGACCTGTTGGAGCAGGGCAGAGCAACAACACAGTTCAGGCTCCGCTCCCGTAACTCAGCAGGGCTGAGCAAATCAAAGTCTATAGGCCCTGGGGGTTAGACAGGGTGCAGCATCACAGTCCAGGCTCAGCTTAGGAGCTACAGCAAACAAAGTCTACCTAGCCCAGCCCTCCTCCCGGCATCCTTTTGCCCCTCTCCCAGCAAACAGTCAGGCTCCTCCTTAGGGGCTCAGAGCAAATTACAGTCTATGCCTCAGCCCTCAGGCACCCAGGGGCTCTGACCCTTTGGGGCAGGGCAGAGCAGCAAAACAGTTTAGGGGGCTCTGACCCGTTGGAGCAGGGCAGAGCAACAAACAGTTCAGGGGGGGCTCTGACCCTTTGGGGCAGGGCAGAGCAGCAAACAGTTCAGGGGGGCTCTGACCCTTTGGGCAGGGCAGAGCAGCAAACACCTGTAGCTCTGGGTGAAGGGGGATACTGCCACCGGTTACGGGTGGCAGGGGGAACGCAGGCCCACCCACTCCTCTGCGTTCCAGCCCGGGGCCCTAGTAGCGGCTGTCGCCGCTAAGCGGTCAGTGGGGATCCGCACCGAAACACACTGACTGGGTGATCAGTAGGGATCGTGGCCGATACACACGACCATAGGCTCGGGCCCTCTGCGGCCTGACTGTGGTCAGCCGCCCCCGGGCTACTTCCAATCCCCCTTCTCCCGGTACCTGTCCTTCCTCGGCGTACGTCGGTGGGTCCCAGACCATGGGTTCCTTGGGAGACCTGGGAGGCAATAGGGTCCAGTGGCTCCTCCGGATAGCCGGCACAGGGTCGTTGCGGCTGGAGGTCCTCGGGGTACCTGGCGCGGGGCAGGTCGGTCCAACGCTCCTCGGGATAGTGGGCCTGGGACAGCTCTGGCCAGCGTTCCTCTGGATAGTGGGCCCGGGGCAGCTCCGGCCAGCGCTCCTCTGGGTAGTGGGCCCGAGGTAGGCTGGGCCGAGTGGGAGCTCGGGCCTCCACGTCCGTCCTCCTCGGCGGCCGGCGCTGAAACTGAACTCTGAGCCCTGGCTCTTATACTTCCTGTCCCGCCCCTTGACTTCCGGGGGGCAGGAACAGGCGGTAGTGGCTCCGCCCACGGGGGTGCCTGCTCTGGCTCATTCCCCTCAGGTGTGATGGGGAGCCAGGGCGCCTCCTTATACCCAACATTTGCAAAAAGTGATGCTTGAGAACAAGCGTGACAAAGGTTTCTTTTATAGCTCATTAGCAATACAGCACTTCCATTGGTTCCTCACAACATACCACGGTATTGAGAGATGACTGTTACTTATGTTAGTACCTGCACATTCCTTAAAAATCATCTGTCCAAATATAAGCCATACCTAACCTTGCTTTGCTTGTGAGATTTGACAGGACCATGGGACAAAGTGGTATGACTGAAAAATAATCTTGAAAAAGAGTTATCTTTCTTGCTGAATTAAAAACCAGGATCGACCACTTACTTGCATGAATAATGGATGCGTATCAGGTACTAGGTATGTACAGGATTTGCAATGGTGTGTATACTCTGCTTTGCCAGTCACTTGCTGTTTGATGTGGGCAAGTCACTTAATTACTGTGCCTCAGTGTACCATCTTTAAAAGGATAATAATAATACTTCCCTACTTCAGAGGCGTGTTGTGAGACTTACATAATGTTTGAGAAGTTGTTTGAGATTTTTACACAATGGAAAGCATATAGCATATACAAGGTGACTATCTCAATGAAAGCATCCTAAACTAGTTCTTTGATTGAGTTTTAGCAGGAATAGTATATGTATCACACATCATAAGTGTAATAGCTAAAGTATATTCTATCTCATGTCATCAAATGCATCATTAATCCATTGCACATGAGCTGACAGGTAGAAGGGAAGAGAAGACCTTTTCTTTTCATAGCTTAACAGACTAAATAAAAATTCTGTTCTAGTCACCATCTGACAGAAGAGAGAAACCCAAAATCCCTGTTACAGTGTAGCATTATGTAATACTCTAGATTAGTTCCTGTGCTTATGTCAACTATTAATGATTAGCCCTAGTAACTATAATGGAGCTCTTTTTTTCAGCTATAACTATTACTTACTACTCTCTTATGCTATAATAGCTGTGCTGTCTCAGTTGCAGGCAAGGGTTGGAATAGCAGCTCTGAGACAGTTTCCTCTCCAGTTCCCCCTTGCTACAGTGGTGAAGTCATCTGCTATGGCTATAAGCTGATATATTGAGGTTTTACTTCAATTATTTTAGTATGAGTCTAAGTGTGCTTGTCTTTATCTGTGGCAGTAGCAGATACTTTGCCTTCCATGCTGGCTCAGTTCTTCATATCAGCACATCTGGGGTGGCCTAGACACTCCAGAGACAAACCACTCTGTGTGTGTGTGTGCGCGCGCGTGTGTGTGTGAATTATGAGGCGTGAGGATGAGTGAAGTGCAAATTACCACAGTCTTACCTCATTGCAATTCATATACAGAACATTTTAATTATGGCTAAGAGTAGATTTCCATCTTCACAAGTCATGCAGTCTGCTCACTTCTAAGATACAGCAGGATGTATTAACGACTCTTAGAAAACTATCAATATTTCTGCCTGCTCAGAAAACAGCTCACAGTAAAATGCATTATGAGATGAGAGCTCTTTGATGCTTTGAATACGTAAAGATACAGAAATGTTGCCAATAAGTTTCAGGAAGAAGCTAGAGAGAAAAAAGAGTGATTAATTACCACCATAATACAGTATCCAAAAATAAACGTGTCAGTGAAGTTAGCAAGAAATATAAAAATAATTATCACTAATAATTATGTTCATTGCTTTGTTTCAAGCCAGAATCCTCTTACTTCCTTCACTGAGGGAAAATCATATGCAAACATATTTGGCTCTAAAATGCAAGGTGGTCTTTTGTTTTCAAAATATGAGAGAAATAAAACTGGCCTAGACCTTAGCAGCATGAGGCGACTAAATAACTGAGATCCTAAAGAGTCTTTTACAACAGCCATTTCCTTATACTAACAGAGCCATGATTATGCTGTCCTTTAGCAGTAAACATCTACCAGAGAAATTTCATAGTTCAAGGAAACTGACAAGCCTCCAAAGGAAGACGCCAATACATTGTTCCAGTCCAGTCCATTCTTACTGGACACACATCTATTTTGGGTCTACACTCACATGAAGTCATCAGGCCTATTTCTGATTTCACTTATACCAGATGTAAATCATGAGTAAATGTATTGACGTAAATGCAGGGTTGCCCAGAGGATTCAGGGAGTCTTTGGCAGCGGGTCCCCCTCAGAGGGAAGGACCCGCCACGGAATTGCTGCCGAAGAATGAAGTGGCGGCAGTAGAGCAGCCTAAGTGCTGCCAATCATGGCTTTTTTTTTTTTCACCGCTTGCGGCGCTTGTACTCACAGGGCAGCACCCGCCACCGAAGTGCCGCAGAAAACCTGGAGCGGCTCGCAGGGCCTCTGCGGGACCTGGGGCAAATTGCCCCACTTGCCCCCCCCCGGGCGGTCCTGCGTAAATGGAGTTAGACTGGGTAAAACTGACGTTGGTGAGATCAGAATCTTCTTCAATGTAGATATAATATAACATAACATTATACCTCAGTCAATTATTCATTATCTCAAATCTCAATTTTTGCATGTGTTTTTTCATTATTTTTGCAGAGGAAGTCAAGTTTTAACCAAAAACATATTGGCCCTGATTTTCAAAAGCCAAAAGTAGGCCTTCTGTGATTTTTGCATCCTCACTTAATTGTGTGAGCACTGAGACATCCAGCTACCTGCAGGCAGGGCCGGTGTTTCCATTTAGGCAACCTAGGCAGTCGCCTAGGGCACCAGGATTTGGGAGGGCAGCATTTTGCCACCCTCGGTGGCAATTTGGCGGCAGGGAGTCCTTCCGCGCTCTGGGTTGTCGGCGGCAATTCTGCGGCGGGTCCTTCACTCGCTAGGGGACCCATCACCGAAGTGCCCCGAAGACTGGGAGCGTGGAAGGACCCCCCCCGCCGCAGAATTGCCGCCAATGACCGGGAGCGCGGAAGGACCCCCGCCTAGGGCGCCAAAAACCCTGATGCCGCTCCTGCCTGCATGTGCCTGCAGATGAGCTAGTTGGATGTTTGAGTGTTGTGATCATCCATTGGTTATCTAAAGGCATAAAAATGTGACACCAAAATTGGATCCCACTTCTCAGAATCAGGCCTATTGCTTTTGAAGAGTGAAGATCTCATTTTGTTTGTTTAAGTGCAACATGTAAAACAGTGGTCACCAAACACTGTACTTCGTGCCCCCTTACCACTGTCTGTGCTCCCTCTCCCCCCAGAGCCAGGGTGCTCTAGAAGGGGAGGACATGGACAGAGATAAGGGGGCCAAGTCTGGGGCCACAGCTGGGGGCAGGGACAGGACTGGGAGTACAGCCTTGGCCGGGGGCCGAGGTCAGCTGTTGGGGCCCTGGGCATGAAGGCATGGGATTGGCAGCTGGGGCCCCGGGTGGGCAGCCTTGGCTGGGTTCAGGAGCAGAGCTGGGTGACGCTCCCTCCCTGCCCTCCATGGGGGCTGGTCTAGGCCCCAGATGTGCTCCCCTGAATGTTCCTCCATGTCCCCTTGGGGAGCACGCCCCACAGTTTGGGGACCTCTGATGTAGTAGATTAATAAGGTAAGCATTAAAATAAGATAAATCAACCAAATTGTAGGACTTTCCTCCATCACTACAGAAATAGCATTGCTGAGTCAATAATGTGCCCTTTCCCCCTTCTAAATACTAATGGGTTACTTAGTGTCCAAAAATAGTGCTAATTTTTATAAGATTTTCTTTTGCCTTGTCTGAAACTAGGTTTCAATTTCAACTGAAGTTTGAGGAATTTGGGGAGTATTTCTTCTTTTCCTTATTATATTTGGTTAAATACTACTTGCATTGTTTAGGTGAGCTGTCCCACTGAAGCCAAAGCCATGACTCATGAGTTAAGTGAGTAGGATTTTGTCCTAAATGACTTTTAAATAAGTTGCTTTATTTGTTCACTGCTTTATTAGTATTATTTGTATGACAGTAGCACGTAGGAGCCCCTGTAATGAACTAGAATCCCATTTAGAATAACCAGTGGCTGATCACAACACTTAAACATCCAGCTATCTCATCTGCAGGCACAAAGACAATTTCTGAAAGCCTTAAAGAAGCTTCCGGATACTTCTGTTCAGGTTTCAACCTTTAGGGCCCACTCTTTCATTGCTTTATTAGTATTATTGTTTGTATTGTAGTAGCATGTAGGAGCCCCTGTAATGAACTAGAATCCCATTGTTAAAGGTGCTGTACAAAAACAGATCAAAGAGATAGTCCCAAAGAGCTTACAGTCCAAGTGCATTCCTTGAGTACCCAAAACATCCTTTTACTTTAAGACTGTTGTCAAGAGAATCACTGGTGCTCAAGAAATGCAGGATACAGCCCCAGATTTGAAGTTCACTGCCCAATGGGGAATTTTTTTTTAAAGAAAATGTTCCCTATCTGCTAGGGTTCCCAACCCCATTCCAATCTACTATAAACAGCCATGTGAGTTTCTCATACATGACCTTATCTTGAGAGATGATGAGGAAGTACAACTATCAGTGAAATCAATGGGGATTAGGAGGTGCTGAGAACCCCAAATAGTAAAGTATTTCTCACATTAAAAGGGGAGGCCATCTAACTCCAACCTGCATAAGATTTACTGCCTGAGGTGCTCAGATCAGAAATGAAAGTTTGAAGAAGTGTAAACAACAAAGAACCTTGACAAAGAAATAGGGGTCTAAAAAAGAGAATGTTATCTAATATCCATTTTTTTATCACAATCAAGTTTTACGATTCAAAGCTGATTTATATATATTTTATGAAGAGCATAGATAGCCATTGTAGTGGCAAAATTAAATGTATTTTGAAACTTGTATGTGACATTTATCTATCTGCTCTATCAGAAAAAAGTTGTCATATTCATTCAAACACATATTACTTTTTCAATTTCCTGCCAGTAATGTTTTTTTAATGTTCTTTAGGGCAAAACCACAGGATTTCTCATTTCTCACAACAAAGACCATAACTCATTAGAATTATGCTGATGAGTTTATCCCATAAAAATTGCATCACCCTTTTCATAAGTGACAATCTGCACTCTTATCCATGACCATCATGGCTTTCATTTATTTATTTATTTAAAACAGATGCAGGTAGAGAGAGCTAGGTGCAGCCTTTCAAACCATTCATACTCTCTTAGATACTTGTCTTTCCCTCCCCTTCTTCAGATGTTCATAAGACAAAATATAAAGTCACAGTGATTTTTTTATCATGTTTGAGATTCTATTCTGAGCCACATGAGATAACTAGGATAACAAAACAATTGAAACTCCTTATCTCCTGTCTCCCCTTCTGAAGGTTTGTTGTGTGCCAGGCAAGGTCAGGGGATCAGCGGGTATTAGTTGTTAGAGTTGAAGAAAATGTCTATTAGATTGAGTCAACTGAGGACAGGATACAGCTGCCAGGCAGAGGACATAATGGGGGAGATTTTCAGAGGCACAAAGGGCAGTTTGGCACCCAAGTTGGTGGGAATTGGGCGCTTAACTCCGTAGGTCCTATTGAAAATCCCAGCCCTACTCATTAAAATGATACTACTCATTAAAATGATACCACAGTAAGATCCTGATCCAATGTCCTATGAAGTCAATGTGAGTCCTTCCACTGACATCGAAGAGTACTGGACCATGTCCTACGTCTTAGCAAAAAGACCACCTTATTTGTTAAAATTTTTCTGAATGGCTATTAATAATGTAATGTATAATAATGTAAGATTAAAGGCCAGACTCTCTGCTGGTATAAATGAGTGGAGTTCTATTGACCTCATTCATTTACACAAGCAGAGAATTTGGTCCAAAGTTACGGGATGCGTCTTCCATCCTGCCATAAATGACAAGAAACATAATAAAAGAATTTGTTCCATCTTCTTCAGGTATTGGTAATACTTGTGGTATTTGAACTTCAAAAGTCTGGCCAATTTGGCTCAGATGAGAATCCGCTTATTGGAATGTAAACTCCTTGGTGTATTTTATTGGGATGAAATTTTATGTGCCAAGGCTCTCCCATGAAATTTCTAGTACTTGCTGATTTCAACTATGCTGGAAATACAGTGAAACAATCCCTTTCCAAAATTTCATTACTTCCCCTTTCTTGTTCTATCTAAAACAAGAGCAGAGATGCACAGAAATTTAAAAGGTGAGCTACAAAAATAAAGGATTGTGCCCTTTTTTGTTTCTTCATGTTTGGCCTCAATTTTTAATTTTAAATACTGACTTGTTTTTAACCACAGAAATCTCAGGAATATCAAGTCTTGTCTTCTCTATTTTACTAATGATCTTCTTTGAAAAACAGATAATGGGTAGAACAATTTCTCAGACTTTAAGTGCAGGGTCAAAGGTGTTGAATCTTGAGCAGAAAGAACTTTCCCCATAGTTGCTTATCCAGGTGTTTGAGATAAGTAGGTGTTAACAAAATTACACCAAATCCAAAGAGAATCCATCATTTTTAAATGTCTGAATAAGTATCACTCCACTTTTTAGTTGCTCAGCTTCCAGTTCCTTGGTACTTTGGATATTGTAATCCTGCTAGTGCTCTAGTCATCCATACAGACTTTCAGGAAGAATGGAGTGCACAAGGAATACAATTCTCAAAAAAATCTGAATGACTTACGAGCCCAAGGGTAAACTTTTCAAAAGCACCCAAGTCACATTTAAAAAAATGACTTCAGCACTAAATCCAAAGTAATTTTCAAAATTAGGCCTTAGGCTTCCCAAGTCACGTAGGCCCTTTTGAAAAATGTTACTCATGATGTGAATTTCTATGTGCTAACAAAAAGCAGATTTATTTCTTTATTTAAACACTTGGGCCTTCTTTATTCATCAGCAAAACACCTTTTTTCCCTTTGCAAGTCACTGCTAAAACAAAATAAACCTCCTCACATCTCAAGAAGGGTTTACGAGGATGCAACTTCTGTTCAACCTATGGACAAAACCAAACCAGTTTGTTCACCACTGTCTAATATACTTACAAACATGAAACAGTGATTCTTCCGTTAAATGACTTCAGCTTGGCTGGTAATATCTTGACACATTTCCCTGGGAAGGAAATAACTTAAAATGCTCTTAAGAACTAATTTTGTTGATATTATTTTAAATGCTCAGGAATGATTCTAGACTGAAGATTTATAAGAAAGAATCCCTAACCATCTCTTGGAAGTCAAATTTCCATGTTCTGTACAAACTCAGTGAGAGAAATTGCCTTCTTGACATGATGCTCATTTATCTCCCCTTCCTCTGTATTCTTTGAGGGCTCCTTTTGCATCATTTTCTGGATAGTATAATGCCAATTTAAACATTTTTACCTTTATGTGGCTGCCAAAGACTATAGTGATTTAGTGAATCAGGCATGCATCATTCATGTTTGCTCTGTCTTTTCACTGCATATGACTTTTAAGGAGAAATAAAAGGCAGGAGGGAGCTCCGGGTGCTACCTTCCACAGTAAATCCTATTTACCAGCTACCCTTTCCATCGATGGATCTGGTTATAAGAATTTGAGCTTGGCTCAATAATATTTCACCTATGTTTTCATCTGTATTCAGAAAAAAGGGAATTGTTGCAGTACATTTACTCATGTGATTTTGTTTCAGAAATACTAGACACACTATACTGTTGAGTAAGAATTTTCTCATAGGGACAACTCTAGCTTTTAATCCTGTATATTATAGACAGAAATAAAACACTGTTCAAACCTAACAAATTTGTTTACGAACAACACGTATAGTGTAGTAGCCTAAGCATCAGATTTGACATAATTAGACTAGAGCTGATCAAAAAGCAGGCTAAAATTTTTGCAAAAATGTTGTCCTTTTTGAAAATTTGACCAAAAAAATGTGTCCAGAATTGCAAATTCTGAAAATTTTCAGAGACCCCTAAATTAGATTCCCCAAAAGACACAGGTTCCAATCCTGGTAGGGTTTTCATCATTTATCTAATGCTGATAAACTGAGTACCATATACCTTATGCTGTGTGTCTCTTTCAGAAGAAATCTTAAAGACTAAAAGTGGTGTGTTGTACATGGATATTAAAAATACATTAACATTTTTAATAAAGGGCTTGCTCTGATGACAGGCCAAAATTTCTCTTTTCTCTTCTCCTCCATCCAAAATGAGAAAGTAGATGCAAAACATGAGAAAGTAGATGAGAAACAGAAGACAGTATGTGGGTGTGCATGCAGATATCCTTTAAGATTTTCACCACAGCAAGGCGTATTGCAATGAATTTTGCTTTAAAGAATGTCCACAAAAATGACATTTGTTTATGAGAATTTATATTACTTTGGTTTATAGCATCATTAGTCAATTCTTCTCTATTTATATCAACTCTACCCATATAAGTACACCTATATCTATATACACACAAAAAGATACATACATACATACAAAATGTATACATATATATGTACGTGTAGATATGGATGTACATAATACAGAGATGAAGTGAGAGTATGTGCACGCACAGACACAAATACATGTAAAGGGGAGGGGTCATCTGCAGGTGTGATCATACTGTGGAAAATGTTTTACTGGACAAGATAAACTAACCACTAATATATAAGGTTTCATTGTAAATTACAATAATTGTGTGAGAGATTATAAATATAAAACAAATAGCATGAGTAGAATTAAAATGCACAGTTCACTATTTTAAAATGCTCTGAGATCAAATTTAAACTACTAAAAATTGAAACCTCAAGTAAAAATTTTGGAGAGGGTACAGAATTTGATGTTAATAAATATGAGAGGCTAACAGAGTACAAGTCAGAGCAAGCATGCTGTGGGCAGGAGCTGTGCAATCTTCCTCACACAGTTCTGCTAATAAACCTCAATTTTCCTGACCAGTTAAGTATTCCAGTCCTGGTTCTCTTGTTCAGAGACTGCCAATCGTATCAAATTGTGTGGTGGTTTCCAGCAGTGAAAGGATAGTGCCTTATTGCACCATCTATCTAGCTGCTTATAGACACATATTTATTAATATTTAGATTTGTGTCTGCGGGAAATCAAGCCATTATTAAACTATGTAACTGTTTTTTCAACTGATAACCTGTAAATAATTCCCAAACTGTAGTTAGACTACTTGAGATCATTTCTATGATGGGATCTGTCTGATGGTACTAACAGAGGGTTGCCAACCCTCCTGGATTGTCTGGGAGATGTGATGAAACCTCCAGGAATACATCCAACCTAAACTGGCAACCCTACACTAACACCATATGCCAAATGAGTGCTGCTTCTTGCTTTGGACCCACACTATTGCATTATGTGAGTCTGATATCACCTGCTTCTCACTTTCAGCCTGTCCATCTAGCCATCCATTACATCAAATAAGCTGTGTCATGGCTTAATATACGTATCCTGCAAGGACTGGGGAGAGAGGATCAGGCCTCTGGAGACTCTGACTAACAAGTTAAAATTAAACTTTTTTTTTTCCAGCTGGGCTGCAATGATCTATTTATACAATTTATTTCTTGATAGCTAGCTATTTTTTAAAACATTGTAACTCGTACCTGGCCTCTCTCATCTCTCCCTAGAACTGTCTCCCTGATGTCCCAATCACTCTCTGATCTATTTTTCTTTTCTTATCTGTTGGATGGATGCTAATATGACACATCCCACCTCTAAAACAAACCATTTATTTTGAAAGTTGGCTGTCAGAGTATTTGAAGCATCAAAAATGAAAATAAATGTTTATTTGGCTACTGGGTGCATTGTGTCTTGGTATTAAATTATTTCTTGAGAAGTGAATTTTTAAACTGGGAGGATGTGTGTATTGTTTTCCTTAAATATGCAGCAGGAAGCCATGCAGGAGGGACAACTGGACAAGATTCTGTGTAGAATGTCCACAGTGAAGCAGAGAGAGCAAGAGAGTAGTTTAAGGGATTCTACTGTTTTATTTTAATAAAATCCATGTTGTGTCTGAAGAAAGAAACTCTTTCTGTGATTCTTTGCCATTGTCATATGACTATTCATTCATTCATTCATTTTCTATAAGAACTAGCTATCCTAGAGGTAATATTTATTTAAATTAATGCATAAAATGCAAATTTCAGTGAAAAGGTCCTTTAAAAATTAGATATCTTGAATAGCATCAGCAAAGGTATTTTTAAAACCATTTTTCTTTTTGGTACATACTCAGTTAGCATACACACGCACACAAAGCTCCCTTTGCTACCAATAACTATTATGTTTTCCTACCAAAGAAAAGACAAACGCTTACTCTTTAAGGGTCTGATCCAATGTCCACTGAAGTACAGAGCAACCAGGATTTCAGCTTTTTCTCCTTGAATGTTCTGTACAACTTTTGATAGAAGTGAAAAAATGGAAAGGCATAGAGGAATTCTCTGGGCCATTTCTGGAACTATGGCCAGAGCTCACAAATCCTTTCTACTGGAGAAGAATTTCTGTCGTGGTGTTTCACTTAGAAGTCCATAACTAGGGTCGCCAGGTGCTGAGTTATCACTTCAAATGCTACATAACGAAAATTCAGTTCTCCCTGCCTACCATGATGTGACTCAGCCAACTGCTGCTGCAGTTTTCCTCTCATTTAACATGAAGAGCTTTCGGGGATGAAAGATTTTTCTCTTCCAAGTTCATCAGTTGGGCTGCTTTTCTGTGGAGCCAAGATTTCCTTCTCCCTTGACTGTAATGTATGCCATTGCTGTTGTGTTCTCTGTCACTACCAGGGTTTGCCTGTTTCGTGTCTCATCCTTTTTGTTTTCAAGTGCCAGTGAAATGTTCACAAACACTAGTCAATTTATGCTCTATGCCTCCTTGATTAATAAATGACTCTGAGTCCCTCTATCACATAAGCATTTCCCCTTGCAATATGCACGTGTCCATGGCTTATACTTTCCTCTTCATCTTTTTCGGGGGGAAGACTTTCTTGAATATTATAGGGGCAGCCACCTCTGAAAGGCTGAGCTGATGTGCCACACTTCAAGTGGTTCTGCATGTTATGGGGTGGACACAAAGAGACCTGAATTCCCAGCTGTCTCACTGTGACCTTTGAACTGACCTCTGAATATGACCTTGGTGATCTCAGAACCATCTGAATGGTTGATATAGGTTTGGCATGTCTTTCCCTAAATATGAAAATGTTCTCCTTTACCATACTTATTACCCCTCAAAGATGCCAAATAGATTGTTCTTTGAGATATGTCTGTGTTCCCAGTACTGATAGCAAAGTCAAGCAGGTAGCCGGTCTCGTAAGATGTGTATTAAGGAAATGTAAAGGGCACTTCTGGATAGGAATGTATAAATACTGAGTACTTTCATGTCAATAGAGGTCTCCATATGCACCTTTACCATCTTTTGTAAATCTATTTAGAGACTTGAGCCGAGGCCCAGTACTGCTCTGACTCCTCCATATCTTTTGGGCCTTCACAAAATTATTGAGTAGGTTCCATGTAAATTCTCTTCCAACAATATTCCCTCTGTAGCTCCTAATTTGCAGTATGTGTGATTTAGCTTCCCATTTCAGCTCCTTCTTTTTAGCCTTCTTTGAGAGTGAGAAGAATCTGCTCTGGGAAAGATGTTTGCATTCACCTCAGTATCTGACCTGAGGTTTTGGAGCAAAGAGTTGCAGCCTCCTCTTTAAAGCAGCCCTCTTCTGCATAGTGAATTGGTATCCAAACATGCTGAGTTGTGGTGGTGGTGGGATGCTTCTATGGACAGTGCTCTTCTGAATTTTTCTTCCTTTTTCTGAATCTTTTTTCTTTTCCTGTAGGGAAGTTAGAATCTTTTCCTTGAAATATGGGATATCTGTGACTCTGAACAGTCTTTCTGTTTCTATTGGCTTATCTGAAATTGTTCATTTGTTTTGAGGATGGTAATTTTTTTTTCAAATTAAATTTTAATGATGCGGAAGTCCAAAGTAGACTGGCCAGATACACAGCTGGTGTAAATTGGCATAGCCCCACTGACTTCAAGCTAAGGATCTTGCCTATATATATTAACATTTCTACCATTTCCTGCTCTGCATTCTTTCAAAATTGAGGCAGGATAACAGTAAAAAAAATTAGCAAACATATAATTCCACAAACAAACAAATATTCCTTTAACATACAAATTCACTAGGGAGATAATGAATCAAACAGCTCCTTTCATTGCATAGCTGTGGGGCGAAGCCAGTGGGGCACTTCTTTCCTTTCTGTTGACCTTTCTTAACAGGATGTGCCTCTTTTCTGTCTGAAAACACAGTTAGAGAAAGATACCGACCACTTTTTTCCTCCCAACACCCATAGTGTCCAAGAGTTGCTAATCTGCAGTCTAGTCAAATTTGGAGGGAAAAAAAAGAGCGTGACCAATGGCAGCTCCAGTCTGCCAGTCTGAAGGTCTTTTGAAATAGAGTATTCTGGCATTGAGCTCCCCAAGGAATAGCCCTAAGTCCTAATGACAGCACAATGTTCACTAGTGCAAACCAGCCAGTGGTAATGGTAGTCTAGACAAGGCTGACAGTGTTTGCATCCCCATTGTTTAGATGGCTGTGAGCAGTGTTAGATGACAGGGTGTTTAAAACATTGGTGGCTCACAGACATGAATGTTCCCATCTTTGTTACCAGCTGTGCAGCTCCAGTGGTGGTAGCCATGGTGGGAAATTTTAAGAAAAAAGTCTAGTGTGGACTCACTGGCAGATATGAGAGTGGTGTGAACTGCAAGGCCTCAGAGGCAGCTCTGACAGGCATTGTACCTCACACAGGCACTGTGGCTCCAGAACTCCCTGTAGGATACCACTGTTAAACCCCATAAGGAAATGGAGCATGCACTCACTTCCCTCTACAGCCAACCAGTTCTGCTGGCTGGTGCAGAACAGAAACTGGGCCATGGCACAGCTTCTTCCAAACTTCCTCAAGATAGCTAGTGATACTAAAAGTGCTAGTACTGCATAGTCATTGCACTGATGTAAGCATGAGGACTGTCATTTTCACCAGGCCCTTGCACACCTGCTCACTGGCTGGTTGTATCATACTCTAAAGGTAAGAGAATGGAAAAATCTTTTGTATCATTTGTCAGGCATGAACGAGATGAACAAATAAGGTATTGTTTACCAAGAAAAATATATGCATTAGTCATTCAAGTTTTGTCTACTCACAGATGTTAAGTTACATTATTTTAATTTAATTTTAAACCAGTTCAAACTGCTGTGTGGACACTCTTATTTCAATTTAAGAGTGGCTTATTACACTTTAGCTTAATCAATGTCAATCAAACCAAAATAAATCTGATTTAAACCAAAATAAGAATGTCCTCTAGGACTTTTGCACCACCGGTTTGAAATCACACCTCAGATTAAGCTGGTGCAATTTCTTTGCATAGACAGGCGCTACAGGGGCATCCATAGGGCATATATCTAGAATAGGAATAAAATCCTGCAATTACCTTGTAGCATATCTTGCTGCAGATATTGCATTCTTCAAAAGAAGGGCATTGTACGGTCTTACAGAAATAGAACAATTATAACATTGTGCCTTATGATTTATAATCCAGTTTTGGACTAAATACATTAATTTGATGCCTCTACTATCCTCAAACTTTTAAGAAGACAAGAGAGTCATCAAAAATGTCACTTGTAAACTCAGTTTACAGGCAAGTGCTTGCCACAGCAAGGAAAAGAAGAGTTACAAAAGAACACGAAAATAACAAAAATACATACATAAAAAGTGGCTGCATTGAGAGAGATTTATTTTTGAATGAGAGAGACTTTAGTATTTAGCAAATCAATCTACAAAGAGTATCACAATCCTACCCTGGAATCCTTTCCCCAGTTTTTATTGCTCATGGCATATTACATTGTACCATATACAGCACAGGGTCATGAAAATTCCCAGCTTATTTAATTGTGACTCTTCAATGAAATTGAAAGGGAATGCTTTATTTCCATTTCTTTAATTTATTAATTTTTTAGCTGATGATGTATTTTATTTTATTAACCCTTGTATCTGAGAGCTGATGCTTTAAAAAAAAAGAAAAGAAAAGGGCCCTTGGCTGTATTGTGAAGGCCTGGAACTGAAAAATGCATTTTAATAATGAGGGATAGAACTATGGCTTTCGCTGATGGCTGTGACCAGCTCTGTGACCTGATTATGTCGCAGAGTGTCAGCAGCTGAGACACTACAAAAGCGAGCGCATCCCATCAAATCTATCTCCATTGTAATCACTCTCACTGCTGAGAGCCTTGTTAGGAGCAGAGAATCCATCAGGCCTCATTAGCACCATTTACTATCAAGAAGCTCAAAGAGCAAATGTGTGCCCTCTCATCAGAATAACGAGAACCAAAGTACATCTATTATCATATTGGATCAACAATGCCACTCTCTCTGTTTAGTTTTGCAAACTAATTGCAGATTAAAAAGCTGTACAGATAGTTATGTATGTTAAGCTCTGTGGACTGCACCTAAAGTTCTCTATATGTAGAAGGTTTTCATATCCAGGGAGTTAGCACATGTTCAATGTAGATTGAGTTCTTTAGATGGTATTCTTAAATGATACTGATATCATTCTTTAAATCCACTGTATAATTAACATGTTCACTATTCATGTATATTAACACTGACATTATTTTCACATGAATGTCAAAAAAGGAAAATTAGCTGGTTTTGTTCTCTCCTCATCACAACACAGTTTTATAAAGTTATTAGATTTAACTTTTTTAACATGCTATGTTCTTCTACTCTCTGGTGTCATTTCTATTTTACAATCCCTCAGGTTGACAAAATGAATATATTTCTTCTTATAAAGCTCTTGTCCTTATTATAAAATGACTGAACTTCCTAAGCTGCATTGCACCCTCACTTCAAGCCCATGTAAACCCTGCTTAAGTCAACAGGATTGCATGAGTGTAACTGACGGTAGAATATGGCCGTATATTTTAGTCAAGTAGAAAACTGGGCTGGAGGTAGCCTTTGTAGTAACCATCACCATAAAGCATGCTTTCAAATCTGTAGAGATTTAAAAGATAGGGATTCAATGGGCATTACCTCCTTCCAAAATATCAATACCAACAGCTAAAACATAAAATGTCTATGCTTTCTTCTGCATGCAATAGAGTAAAACAAATATTCTATTTTTCTGCATCTGAAATAATTCCAAATGCAAAAGTGGTACCAGAAGCCCAGTACTGTTGTACAAATGGGCTTCTTAACTTTGAAGACAGAGTAACCTAATTTGCTTGTGAATAAAGACAATTAACATAGATTTTTCCACTTACATTATAACAAACTAATCAGGTGATGTAAATATGTTATCCAAATGTTAACGTCTCTTCCGATATCTTGGTTGTGAAAAATTCAGGCTTCCCAAATAAGTAGTAGTGACATAAGAAAAGAAATCATACCATCATTTTTAAATTCCAAAGTTAAATCAATACAAATTTGCTACATAAAATGTTGTCACACTTGTATAATCTGGACACTCGGAACATAAAAATGGTTGGAGTTAAAGGTCAAGTCATATGTCACCCAAAAGGTAATTTCCTCTAGATTTGTATTAAGATCTCAGATTTGACCTATATTATGTCACTGTGTTACAAGGGATTGAGGACCACCATATATTTAGTCAACAGACAGACAATTATATAAGACCTAAATCTTTAAAAAAAAGAAGGGGTCTACAATTAATATGTTTGCACATACAAATGGTAAATCACCTGAACCTAACTTTCCAGAGAAGACAAGTGATTTGTGGTTCCAAACTTGAGATTCTTTGAAGGAGCCTGATTTTCAGAGGGCAAGTCCTCAGGACTTTCTGAAAGTCAGACTCCCTTAAAGGGTCTCAGGTTGATCACTCAAAAAAGCAGAGGTACCCAAATCCACTACTCACTTATGGACTAAGTTTTAAAAGTTAGATGCACCATTTTTGCTGCTTTGCTAGAATTGTATTAATTGGCAAGGGCAGACTCAACAGAGCTCCTCAGTCTAAAACACAATATGCATGTTACATGGACGGATAGCTTCAGAAGCATGCTATAAGCAACAGACTATTGTAGAGACGGCTGCTATATTTTTATTATTATCATGATTATTATTTATTTACATTGTGATAGTGCCTGGGAGCCCCAGCCATGAGCCAAATCCCTATTGTGCTAAGCACTCTACAGACACATAACAAAAAGACAGTCCTTGCCCCAAAGAACTGAATAGACAGAAATACACTGTACTTTTATTTAACAATAGAGAAAAAGACTCTTTTTCTGAGCCCCTCTCTTTCTCTGAAACCTGTGGAATTTTTAGATTTTTACTTTACCTGTAGAATAACTAGCAGTACCCTGGCCCAATTGACTACAGTTTCATTCACTGATATATTCATAATACTAATTTATTAAGCATCCGACTTACATATATATTTCACTTACATGTTTTCTAGAGAGAATATGTAAGGAAAAACTACTGAAAAACTGACATGGATGTATATCTTCAACTCTTACAATTTACATTTTAGGAGCCAAGGGTCTCTTGTGAGAGAAGGATATGCACTATTTCTGGAGCACACATATAAAGAAGCAGGCTTTCTAGATGGAGGTGATCTGACTATGAATTATAGGTATTATAACCAACTTTTCTTTCATACCAATACCCCATGCCTCCAGAAATCTTAATAGGCTTTTGAGAGCCTCTATTTAAAGCTGGCTGCATAAAATGATCCTTTGATGAAAAGGGATTGAAACAAGGGTTAAAGTAGACATTGAAAGGTTATTGTAGAGGGCACATTGTTCATACAATCCTCCTTTAATATGTGTGGTGTGCACCTGCGATAAGATGATTCATTAGATAAGGCCTCACTTTGACAAGCTCTATCGTTCAACCCTCGGGGTAGTGATGGAACAATTCTGCACCCACCCAGTAAATATAACAAGGTCAGCATTTTTTCTGGGACTTAGATGGGGAGACTGAAGCTCAGGATGCATCTTTGTTTATGTTTTATGTAAAAAAAATCCCTATAAAGTTTGAGGATGCTGTTTTTGTTTTGTATTGTTTTATTGTCAGAAAAAAATGTAACCTTTGTCTCTAGTAAAAAAAACTCAGTGACATAAAATTATGAGGAAGAAAGGAGAACTGACAATTTGTGCTCTTTTGAATTATAAGTCAAGAACTGTAGAATGAAACTTTATAATCACTGATATGCGGGGCTGTACCAGTCCATCAAACATCTACTGAAGTGTCTGGCATCAGCTTGAATTTTTCATTTTAGTAGTATCTCTTCTAATAACAGGTTTGTTTTTTGGTATAGAGTACCAAGTTAGTAGTAGTAATCTTAAACTATATTATTACCCTTATTATAATGATTCTATTCTAATACTATTTGCTGTGAAACAAATAGTCACATTACTCTTGTTACTGACAGATGAGAGGATAAAGCCAGTCAATGATCATGATTCAGGAAGGTACTTAAGAACATGAAGTCAATGGGATCACTCATGTGCTTAAAGTTAGGTGCATACCTTTCTGAACTGGGGCCATATTGCAGGACCAGAATGATATCAGCTTCAGTTAAGACAAATAAGCAACTCTGTAAATAAGCATGATATGATGAAACTTCCCTTTTAGATAGCTCAAAAATGTACAAATTATTGCGTTTAAAACACAGCATTAAAAGGTTTTTAAAAGAGCCTCTTGAATTTGCACTAATGACTGGCAGATCCATTGAAGGTTGCTAAATTTTGTGATTTAATAAACAATGAGCAAATAATCATACTAAATCAAAGATACTGTATTACAAAATATGCTTTGTTAATTTATTTTGACTAGTGTGGTATATCTTTTATGAACACTTTATTACATACTAATAAATGGTATAGTTTATAAAAATAATGCAGTCTTAGTACTATAAGACCTCAGAGTAGATTTCTGTTATTAAATCTGTGCTTAGAAGTGGGGAGTGACTGCTTTTTTTTGGTGAGAATTATTGGGTTCTTGAATTAGCAAAGTAAGACTCAGCAACAATCTGCACACTTAAAATACCACATTGTTACATTCTTGTAATCTCTTCCCAAGATTGCATTAGAAAAGCAAAAGCTAAACCTTTTTCAGTTTAAAAAACAAATTCCCCATTCTAACACCACCCCACCCCCAGTCCTAAACATTTCTGTTCCTTACCTTTCCTGGTAAACATTATTTATTTATCTCAATATGTGCACTTACAAATTGCTGTCATGCAAAAGAAATTCATTTTCATCCAAACATCAATCTGCCATAAGAATTCACCATTTTCTCCATCTTCAACTCACCTGTCCTTGTGCATTAGTGACTAGTTGACCTGTGACCCCCTGAAGACTGGAGAGTGCATTGCCAAAGGCCTGTGAGCTTGCTATTGAGCCCATGGCTGCTGCTGCTGCAGCCGCTGCTGCTTGACTTGCCAGTGGATTATTAACCAGCTGAAAAAAAAAAGAAAAGATCACGGTAAAACCACTGATGAGCAAGGAAGCACACAAAACACAGCGCTAAATGAATATATAAATGCTACAGTACTAACATAGGGGAATACTCCAGTTTATCCCTAGAGCTTAAGCACTTCTTCAGAGAGGTTTTTATTTCTGATGCACTGGTCCTTTTGACAATGAATGTGTCTAAGAATCCCAGAGGAAATTCCATTGTCCTGAAGAACACAATTGTCCTATTGTTCGGAGTGATACTTGTATTTCCTTCTTAGGTGCATAATCTAGGTACCCGAATCTTGCATCTATGTGAAATCAATGAAAGTTCAGTCTTTGACTTTAAAAGGAATGGGATCAGACCTTAAGTTTTGCCATTAAGATTAGAAATAAATCTTCTTGCTTAGTGTTACTTCAGCTCAACTACTGAACCCAAATATGAGAAAAACCCGCTGCTTCTACCGGTTTATACATTCAAGGAATATGTGTCAACACAAACACAAATCACAGTCTGGAACTTGACCCTATGATTAAGTTAAATGGATGTCAACTGAAAATGAATAACCATCTCCACAGCATTCTATTTGCAAAACCATGGAAAATGTATTGATATAGTTATTATTTGTTTTTGTCTGTGAATAATTAATTCCAGGGTTCACATACAATTCTCCAGCTGTCGGCATATTTCACTTCTTCTGCCATAATGACGTGCTCAATATACAACATAGCATGCATAAAGCATTTTCACTGATGGACCAATTTTCAAATGGTCATCTCAACAGAATGTCCAAATCCCACATAAAGACACTCTAAGCAACACTTGGGTTTGTAAAAGAACAATTACATATTTAAATACAGAGGAAAGTGTCTCACTGGGGATTCAGATGTCCTATGACTGGTACTAGTCATATAAACTAAGCCACAAGTGCTAGGGAATGTTCTGGTGATGAAAAATTGTTGGAGAAACAGACTGGTATAAGAGATTAGACCAGGGGTCGGCAACCGCTGGCACGTGGCTCGCCACAGTAAATACCCTGGCGGGCCGGGCCAGTTTGTTTACCTGCCACGTTGGCAGGTTCAGCTGATCGTGGCTCCCACTGGCCGCGGTTTGCCATCCCAGGCCAATGGGGGTGGCGGGAAGCCACAGCCAGCACATCCGTCAGCCTGTACCACTTCCCGCTGCCCCCATTGGCCTGAGATGGCGAACCACGGCCAGTGGGAGTTGCGATTGGCCAAACCTGCCGATGCAGCAGGTAAACAAACTGGAATGGAACATCTCTGAACTAGATGAAAGACTGGTTCAGGTGTTAGCCTAGAACCTGGGAGACTCACAGTCAATTTCTTGATCTGCCACAGACTCAGGCAAGTCACTCAGCTTCTCAGTGCTTCAATCCCCATCTGGAAAATGGGGACAATAGCACTTCCCTATCTCACAAGGGTATTGTGAAGACAAAGACATAAAAGAGTGTGGTACACTTTGATGATGGGTGATCTACAAGAAGGGAAGGGGGGTTTACTCTGCACCAAGGGGGAAGATACCGAGATGGTGTTAAATTCCTTCAGGCAAAGAGGGAAGAAACATAAAGGATTGGGTAGGCTGTAAGAAGGATCTACAAGAAGGGAAGCGGGGTTTACTCTGCACCAAGAGGGAAGATACCCAGATGGCATTAAATTCCTTCAGGCAAAGAGGGAAGAAACATAAAGGATTGGGTAGGCTGTGGGAAGGAGGTGAAGAAAATGGTCTTGGAAAAGGTGGCAAAAAGAGGTCAGGGCACGGACCCATAGGTGCTGGAACTAGGGATGCTGGGGGTGCGGTAGCAGCCCATGGTTTGATGTGGTTTTCATTATATACAGAGTTTACAGTTTGGTTCAATGGCTTTCAGAATCTCCACTATACAAATTGTTCCAGCACCCCGGCATGGACCTGAGCCTCATTTGTTTGTTTAGAGCCCGAGACTGGAATCCCCTTCTCCTCCCCAATTCTGAAGAGACACCCAGTTACACACCCCAAACTGTTCTAGTGGGTTAAACAGAAAATGTCATAGATTTGAAATGTAGGATGATAAATCCTGTTTAGCCTTCATTCTGTTTTTATGTATATTTGAATAAGGTTTATTAAAAACAAAACAAAACAAAACCCCTTTGTAGTAGCAAGTACATGATCTATTCTGGTCCTAGGTATGTGCCCCAAAAATATGTTCAGGAAGTAAAAGGGATATAGAATTGGGTTTTTCACTATCCCACCTGGAGTAAAAAAACAAATTTCTCAAACAGCTGGAATATTGCTGCTAGGAACACTGAGCTAAATTCTGCTGATGTATCACATGAGGCATTAATCTATTATGCAATGGGTTAAAAGTATGTATAATGAAGTTTCTTATCAGCATTGAGGATATATCATTTCATTTTTTAAAAATAATTTCCATAGATGTGTGGGAGCAGAATATAGATAACTTGCCTACTTTAGTAAATTATATTTATTCACTTTTACATTTTCTCATTCTCATCTAAGAATGCAGAGATAGAAAAGTAGGTTATTTATTATGATTCATATTATCGTAGAGCCTAGGAGCCCCAGCCCTGGACCCAGGATCCCATTGTACAAGGCACTGTAGGAACACAGAAAGAAAAACAATCCCTGCCCCCAAAGAGTTTACAATCGAAGTATAAGACAAAAGACAATACATGGATACAGACGGCCCGATAGGGGAGTACAAGGCAACAATAAGACAATATTGCTCAGGATGACAGGCAATGGTCCTCAGCACACTAGAGGAGAGTTTTAAGGAGATATTTGAAGGTGGAATATAAGTTGGTGTTGTTACAGAACATGGTTACAGAAGCACATCCCATGTGAGAGGAGTAGCAAAGGAGAAAACACAAAGTTGCTTGTTTGAAAATTTAACAAGTGGGCGATGGAGGCTGGAATCATGGAGCTACTGGACGCAAGAGTCAAACTTCTGATACTGAATGAGAGAGAACACGTCAACTCTTGCCTCCAATCAGTCCATGCAGGGACCACTACACCTGTGGCAGAATACAGAAGACTGATTTTGAGCAGTTATACTTTGTAATAATCTGAGACATGTAATACAATAGAATAATGCACCTGTTTCGTTTAGCTTTACCCCTAAGGATCGATCCAAATCTTTGTGCCTGCCCTGTAGATAACGGTGTGATAATGGTGGAGAAGTTGGATAAGTAAGTGGGGGGACCATGATAAATGCTGATTCATCAAAACCAAGTTTTCATGGGAAGATTCCAGTGGAATCTTCACTGGGAAGAGGAATAGGTAGAGGTGTGTTTGTCTTTTTCAAAAAGTTGGCCTGCTTGCCTGGGATGTGGGAGGTTCAAGTCCATGCTCCAAATCAGGCAGAGCAGGGATTTAAACTTGGGTGTCCCACATTCTCAAGGGAGTACTCTAATCACCAGGCTATTTTTTTGTGGGCAGGGAAAGCCTTGGTCTTGTTTTTTGGGAAACATTTCAAAAGATCTCCTGTTTTGTCGTGATGGGAATGGCAATAAATTCCAAAACTTCGCTTTGTTTCCACAGGACGGAAAATCTGCTTTCAGACCAGCTTTATAAGGTTCTACCAAATGTGAATAAGAATATCCCAACCTCCCCCTAAATCAGATTTTAAAATAATAGATTTTCCTTTGAATATTTTCAGGAGCTGTTGCAAGCTGTTGATGGGAGATTCAAACTTTCACAAACTGATTCCTTCTAAACTTTGATGCAAATTGGGGATGGAAGACTCAAGTTTATCTTAATTATTTGGACAACAGGATAACATCGGACATATTATACCTTGCTCTAATTTTAAAATAATACCCATTAGCCTCTTCCAACTCCGGCTTGAGAGATTTCTGCTATTTCTGAATGCAGACGTTAGCACTTGGGAGCACTTATTGATAGAAATATATTATGAAAGATCCCATTAAAGGACTCTTCAGTATTAGTTTCAGTTTTTAAATAGTGATTTCACTAAGAATGCTGAGGCTCTTCAGAGCTGTCACTTCCAGTGCCTGAGTTTCTGCTTCCACTCTAAGCAGCACCTGTAGCAGCAGGTCATGGAGAGCTTACTTTAAAATGACAGGCCTAACTTCTCAAGAGTGCCCCAGTGCCTGTTAATGAAATTATCTTGAAGTTCTTATGAGGAGGAGCCCTGTAGGATCTAAGCTGCTTCAATACATTTTCCCACTGTCCCAAATCTAACCTCTCAGAAAGAAAAGTCTATGGATCTGATTCTGAGCTCTCTCTTACACTAGGGTAAATCAGGAGTTACTCCACTGAAGTCAATGGAACTACATTATTAAAAGAATGCTGTAAAATTAAGAGAGTAAACTGGTACTCTTCTGCAGTAACATTTTGTAGTGTTTGGAAATACTCATTAAAAAGTGCATTTTAAAAAATGCATGCTGATGTCGTTAGCACCAGCTTCTTACTCAACAGCAACACATGCCTACTCCTTGTGGTAGCAATTTGTGCATATTCCCTGTGATGGAGTATTTTTTCCAGTAATGTGGTGTCCGAATGAATTTATCAAGAAAATCTGAACAAGTGTTTTTATTTACATTGAGAAAAATATCAGTTGTGATAGCATGTACACTCATTTGACTTTTCTTTTCACTCCGAAGGCCTGGTCTACACTACGCTTTTAAACCAAATTTAGCAGCGTTAAACCGATTTAACGCTGCACCCGTCCACACAATGAGGCCCTTTATATAGATATAAAGGGCTCTTTAAACCGGTTTCTGTACTCCTCCCCGACGAGAGGAGTAGTGCTGAAATCGGTATTGCCATGTTGGATTAGGTTAGTGTGGCCGCAAATTGATGGTATTGGCCTCTAGGCGGTATCCCACAGTGCACCATTGTGACCGCTCTGGAAAGCAATCTGAACTCGGATGCACAGGCAGGTAGGACAGGAAAAGCCCGCCAAACTTTTGAATTTCATTTCCTGTTTGCCAGCGTGGAGCTCTGATCAGCATGGGTGGCCATGCAGTCCCAAATCCAAAAGAGCTCCAGCAGGACTGTACGGGAGATACTTGATCTGATCGCTGTATGGGAGACAAATCTGTTCTATCAGAGCCCTTACAGAAGACGAAATGCCAAAGCATTTGAAAAATCTCCAGGCTATGATAGACAGAGGCCACAGTGGGGACTCCAGCACAGTGCAGCGTGACAAATGTAACGGAAAGCCAAAGAATCAAATGGACACTTATGGAGGGAGGGAGGGGGACTGAGGACTCCCAGCTATCCCACAGTTCCTGCAGTCTCAGAAAAGCATTTGCATTCTTGGCTGACTCCCAATGCCTGTAGAGTCAAAAACATTGTCCGCGGTGGTTCAGGGTATAGTCTCGTCAATTTACCCCCCTTCCCTCGCCCCATGAAAGAAAAGAGAAAAATATTGTTTCTTTGCCACTTTTCAATGTCACCGTGTCTACTGCATGCTATGTGTAAACACGGTGCTGCAGCGCCTGACCGAGCAGCGATCCCCTCCCCTTCCTTTGTCCTGATGGGCGAGATTGGTACAGAAAGTAGGTGGAAAACCGTCATCAGCCCACTTGAGTGCTCCTGGCTGCCTTGATGAGGCGGCCAGGGAGCACCTGGAGTGAAAATGGGAGTGACTCCCTATCATTCCTGGCAGACGGTACAAATGCTTGGTAATCGTCCGTCATCATAGCAGCTGAGCCTGACCTCCATCAAACCCCCTGCCTTTCGATGTCTAGAAGAAAGCATTTCTGTATCCTGGACTATTCATTAGCAGTGGGAGGGCTGCGCTCCTCTCCCCTCTCCCCCTTAATGTCCTGCCTGGACTCCACAAGCAGCTGGAGGCTGCCTGCCCCCTCATTTTACCTCGCTATAAAGTCAGTGTTTCTTATTCCTGCATTCTTTATTACTTAATCTCACAAATGAGGGGACATTGCGACGGTAGCCCAGGAGGTTGGGAGAGGGAAGCAACGAGTGGGGTTGTTCTGCAGGGCACCCTCTAGAATGGCATGCAGCTCCATTTCTGCGGGATCTCTGGGGCTCTGACCCAGGCGGCTTTACTCTCTGGCTCTCTAGTAGACTTGCCTCATACTCTAGGCAGGACTGACTCTATTTTTAGACAAACATAAAGAAGGGAATGACCCAGGGAGTCATTCCCATTTTTTCCATGTGCCCCAGCCCGACTCTCACCAGGCCGCCAAGGAGCACCCACGACAGCAGCAGACGGTACAAAATGATCGATAACCATCGTCGCCAATTTCCAATTGCAAACGGTACAAAATGATTGATAACCGTCATCGCTAATTTCCAATCGCAAATGGTGCAAAATGACTGATAACCATCATCTCATCGCCAATTTACAATGGCAGATGGTGCAATAGGGATGGTAACCATCTCTGCTACCTTGCAAAGGCAAAAGAATGCTGCTGTGTAGCACTGCAGTACCGCCTCTGTCAGCAGCATCCAGTACACATACGGTGACAGTGACAAAAGGCAAAACAGGCTCCATGGTTGCCATGCTGTGGCATCTGCCAGAGCAATCCAGGGGAAAAAGGGTGCGAAACGATTGTCTGCCGTTTCTTTCACGGAGGAAGGATTGAGTGATGACATTTACCCAGAATCATCCACGACACTGTTTTTGCTCCATCATGCTTTGTGATCTCAACCCAGAATTCCAATGGGCGAGGGAGACTGAGGGAACTATAGGATAGCTATAGGATAGCTACCCACAGTGCAACGCTCCAGAAATCGATGCTAGCCGCGATACATGGACGCACACCACCGAATTAATGTGCTTAGTGTGGCTGCGTGCACTTGACTTTATACAATCTGTTTTACAAAACCGGTTTATGTAAAATCAGAATAATCCCATAGTATAGACATACCCGAAGTGTTCATCATAGTGTATGCTCGTTCCACTGCACTGGTAAAGAAAGGTGAAATTCTACTAAGTAAAGCAATGCCTCTTTAACAAATATTAAGAAGAATGCAAATGGTTTGATTAATGAAATGAAAAACCAAGACATTTCAGGACACTGAAGCATAGTATCAAAAACTAGGCCTGTCAACTTTATCGTATGATCACTTTATGTAATATCAATAGATGAGGAGAATAAGGATGTGTCGGTTTTTCAACTATTTGTAGAAAAGGGTGAAGGGTGAGGAGACTTCACTTGAATGCAGCATTGAAGGAGTGGGTATATTATAAAGTAACAGCTTGAATGGTTATGTTACAAAAGCTTGCTTGTTTCCTAGGTGGGCTTTTTAAACTCCCACATTTCTGGTCACCATCTAAAACTGAAATTACTGTAGAAACTTCACAGTTTTAATAGCCAATGAAGTAACCTTGATCTGGCACATTCACATGCATCTGGCAATAAAATATCCAACCACTGAAAGGTATTTGTTTAAAATAATAAACAATCCTTGCTTTATTAGATGGTACCCAACCAAATCCTGGATCTGAACATCCCCAGAGCTTGGGATGAGTTCAGAAATGACTTTTAGTAAGAACTTTGCGGCAGGCTCCTATCTGTATTGTTAAGAAGTTTGAATGTGGAACTGAAATTTTTGCCCCAAGGCCATCACAAGTTTACTACAATGACACCTGCTCTTGTAGCACTGCCATAACTGAAGGCTATTTGCATTTTATGCCAGGGCTCAGACATTTTTTGTGACCTTGAGAGCACACTGAAAGACTCACCAATTTTCCCTTTTTTTTTTTTCCCTAGGGGAAGCATGCAAGAAAAGGTGTGATTAAGGTCGACTGGGTTATGGAACAGATGAATGGGAAGAGTATGTTTTAGGGTTGGCATGGCTTTTTTATGGAAGTTCTTCATTATTGTTATTACCCACATCATCATTGCTTTACTAATCAGTATATCTTTAATAATAACTAACACATTTATAGTAACAATATAATTATTCATATACCTCAAATACCTTAAACAGGTAGGACACGATTTTTCAAACCTCTGAAGCCTATGTAGAGGGGTGGCTTCAAAGCCTGAGCTCCAGTCCAAGCCACCACTTCAAACCACTGTCTAGTCAGCTATTTTTAGAGCACTAATGTGAGCCTTGCTAGCCCGTGTGTCAGCCCAGGCTGGGAGGCTTGCTCATGTTTGCTCCAAAATGCTGTGTAGATATACTTTTTATGTTAGGCTCCTAAATAAAAGTGACCTGGTCCGTAGAGGTACTGAGGAGCTGCCACTTCCTTTGAAATTGTGTGACTTCCATTGATTCTGCTCCCAAATATCTGACTAGAGCATAGATTTACATTTTTAATTTTTGTAATATATGTGGCACTAATACTTTGCAACCTGGCTCCCTGCAAAATCTAAAAATCTCTGATAGAATCTCATAAAGACACTATAGGTTGTCTCAGCTTAGCCCCTGTAAGGCACCTCAGTGTCACAGGGATAAGCTCCAGATAAATTCTTGTAGAAATAATAATAATAATGATAGCAACACTCAGCATTTATAGAGTTTTACAATCACAAATTTCAAATCTGGGTGCCAAAGCTTACTTCACCTTTTGGCTCCTAAACCAAAGTAGCCTCATTTTCAGAGGTGTTGTGTATATATAGATACATTGACCTCAAGAGAAAATTATTGATGAGCACAAAATGTAAATCTAGTTAATTAAATAAAATAAATTAAATGTACAAAAAGATACTCTAGTCTGACATTTGGGGCCCCTGTACATTTTAAATCCTAGCAAAGTCAGTGGAAGCTATTTTTGTTCTTTTTTTAAAATCCATTCTTGGATTTTGTATAATGGGATAATTACAACATTTTATATTTCTAAATGAACAATGGTGTAGACTGTCTAATAAAAAGGTTGCCATATAATTTAAATTTGCACTACTCTTTGACGATAAACTCTTGCTAGGTAAATGTTGGAAGGAAACCTTTTTTCCACCCAAATCTGAAAACAATCTGTCAACACTTGTTATTTTAAAAAATGTCTGAATAAAGATTTACATGATAGGCCTATAACTATACTATATATCTATACTGCTAAAGTCCATCAAGGGAAACATATACATTTTAAAATTGTTTGAATTTGTATTTTCAAGTTACTGTAGACAACAACAATTCTGTACAGGCAAAACAGACATTTAAACATCTGCACATATCTATAAAATATTTATATGAAAATACACATTCAAATATATGCAATAGCATAAATAGTAGAAATTGGATATTGAAATCTGAAGGTACAGACTTGCTAGGGACCTTTAAAATCTCTGTTTTTCACAGATACTTAATCTGCTCATTATATACAATTATTGTGGCTGGGATATTTGCTGTCCAAATCTATGCTGAATTGCCTATCAGGAATAAGTACTGATAGTAATATTGCTGATGTGACATGACTTGATTCAATGCAAAGCGACACGACCTGAGGTGCTGGAGAGAACACAGCTCTAATGTGCATCCTGGTATCACTTATGCAGCATGGACATTGGCGTATGCCTCAAAAATGACCAAACTATCTTTATAAACAAGGTGTAGAATGTCTAATGTGGTCAAATTGGAATCATAACCCCAAATCCACAACCTGAGTTTATGTTATAAAAAAAGCTGTGTTATGTGATATCAACAGCAAAGCAGTTAAACAACAGACACCATTCCCACAGCTCTGCACCCTATTATAGATATGAATGATGAAGATGATAGTACATGAACAGGGAAGTGAATGGACATCGTTCCAGCCACGTTGATCTTTGCTTCTTTAACATAGAAGAGAAAAGAGGAGAAGGGGAATTGGGAAGAGGAATACTATTTGAATCCAGTCCTGCCAGGGGAGCTGAGAGTCCTCAGCCCCTCTCAGGACCGACTATGCCTTATGTTTGACAAATAGAAAAGAACAAAACTAGAAAAGAAAGTAAATATGTGTCTTCAGGCAGCTACATGGATACTGGAAGAGTAAAAAAGGAGTTAGAAATAGTAGCTGACAGAATGCTTTAAAATGACAACATTGGGCACCTACCTCCAATAATGTAAGTTCCTGGATGTCTAAATTTACTTATTTGTTACAGGTCAATCCTTCATCGGGGTAAACTGGTGTGGTTCCATTTATGTTACTAGAGCTGCATTCTTTATCCCAATTAATGATCTGGCCCTTTAAGGTTAACCACTTTCTTCAAAACTAAATTTCATCCTTACATGTGGCATAAACTTCCTGTAAACATAAGAAGTCTGACTCGCCCCTGACTTACAGGGGTTTTTACACCAGTGTAATTCCATTAATTACAACGGAATGACTACTTATTTACACCAGTGTTAGTGAGAACATTAGGACCAAGGCACGTACCACAATTCTATACTTTTCTGAAGTAGTTGACATACATAGCAGGAATATATGCTAAGGGAATCTCCTAAACTTTCTGAAGAGGGTAGAATCACTTGAATTCAATTTACTGACGTTCCTTGATTCCTAAGCTGGCCTATTTTAGAATGATTTATCAAACTTCTGAAAGATTCTTTCTACTCAAGAAAAATGGTTACCATAGGGCTCCCTTGTTACCAAAAAAATGAATCCTCATCAAAAGGAAATTGCCATCTGTCCCCCTGGATAAGAGGCTGGCTCTTGAGTCTCAGCAATCTGGCTGTAGCAAGGTGTCACACAAGAGACACAACAAATTAATTCCTTTAATCTAAACCATTTATTTGCCTTTAATTTACATGTACAAATGGAATGTCTACATGTAAATTTGATGATTTGCAGGCACAAGTGATAATGTGCCAAAAACGATGTGGATGCAAATAGAGGCCACACTAAGAAAATGTCATCCTTTATGTCTCGATATCTGAGTAAATCTTTCTGAAATGTTTTGCCTTGTAATACAACTCATTATTTAAATACACACATGCTCTGCACTATTTCACTGAAGACTGGCTCACAAAGCAGAATATTATGGAGAATCCAGGATTCTTCACTCCTTTGCATGTGTGTGTGTGAGAGAGTGAGAGACAGAACTTCCATTATATTTATATGGACATACCTGTATAAATGAAATCTACAAGAAAGTCAGACAATGCCCTGGTTAAGATTATAAACTGGATGATGTGATGAGATCTTTGCTACGTTTGCTACTCTTGGAATATAACATTTATAATGTAATAATCTCACATAACGGACCTGCTACCACATAAGCCAATGGGAAAACTTCTGTTGACTTCAACAGAAGCAAGATCACACTCTAACACTAGAGCTGTGGGGAATCTGTCCCTTTTATCTGGCTTCAGCTCCAAATTCAGGTTCACCAAAATTCACATACTTATTTTTGCCAAACCTGGGACAAGATTCAAGCACACTAGGGATAAGTTTTGAGTGCTCTGTAGGCCAATTGCTGGTAAAGATAGGGGCCAACCAAAAAGTTCTCATCTGATTCAAGATCCTTACTCCCTCAAAGCTGGAGTGTATTTTGGATCGGGCGCAGTTCCTTGTGGAATCTGCAGCTCAGTCTCTCTAATTGAATAATTTCTCAGGTTACTCCTGGGGACATTCTGCACCAAAAATAAATAAATAAACAATAAAAAAAATTCTGCACAGAGTATTTTAAAATTCTGCAAACCTTATTTGTCAAAATAACACTATATAATCATGCCCGTTTCAATTATTCTGTAGTTTATCTCAAAATACCTGTCAGCAAGTATGTCTGTAACAATACAGATACATAAAAATTCCCCCAGGAGTAGAGAGTTAACGAAACCCCTATGACAACCTAGTTCCAGTTTCTCTGGCCTCTTCCCCCACGCACTGTGCCAAGTCAGGGGGGACAGACACCCACAACCCCTCCCCCCCAGAGCCCAGCCACAGTGCCCCCTCAGCCAACATATCCCAAACCTCTCCCCCGCAGAACCCAGTGATGGGGCTCCCTGACCCAGATACCTGCACCCTTTCCCCCCCAAAGCACAGCCGCGGGGTCCCCTGGCCCAGATACCCATACCTTCTCCCCCCAATCCCAGCTGTGAGCCCCCCCCTTGCCCAGACACCTGCCTCATCTCCCCCTCAGAGCCCAGGCACCTGCCCCCTCTCCCCGCAGAGCCCAGCTGTGCCGAGACACCCACCCTCTTCCACCCCAGACCCCCAGGATCCAGAGGGAGAAACAGCCTGATGCTCAGTCTCAGGCTTGCATGGAGTTCCCTATCCATCACCTGCTCCTTCCCTCAAGGTATGCAGGAAACTGCAGCTGCCAGGAACCCTCTAGCTCTCTCCCCTTCCCCACAGCAGTGTCTTTTATGTGCAAGCTGGGCTCTGCCGGGTCCAGCGGTCCTTAATGGTGGCCAGCAGCACTGCAGCCCATTTCTGTAGGGGGAAAGGAAATTCTGCATGCACAATGCTAATTTCTGCAAAATTCTGCATTGCGCAGTGGTGCAGAATTCCCCCAGGAGTATCAGGTGCTGAGCTGCTGCCCACAAGACATACCCACAGGAGCAAAATTAAACCAAAACTTTATCTAGTGTCAAAGACATTAAAAGGCCTATCTCCAAATACTGGTTTGGGGTGGAAAATGTGCAATTTGGTGGGAAACCAGTTGAAATTCAATTTCTGCTGAATTTTGCTTTGAATTTTTGGGTTCATTCAAATCTCAAAATTCAGAACAAAACTTGAGAGGCATGAACTCACACAAAACAAAACTGACAAAAGGGTTTGGCCGAAGCTCTGTGAATGAAAATCACAATCCGATTAAACACATATAAGAGCCAAGCTGCGGCTACCACAGAACACGTGACCTGAGGGAGGCAGGGAGAAAGGTGAGGATGTTGGGAATTCCTTTCCCAAGTAACATTCTGAGGCAGGATGCAGCCATCATTTACTTCAGCCAAGGTGGTATAGAGAGAGGTGGGTAGATGACCTTTCTCTGTCCCCAATACATTGGACAATGCCTGGGGAACATGTGCTCCTTGTTTTCCAAAGATGGAGCAATGAAGGCCTATAAGCATGCTCTCCCCCAATATCAACAAAGGCATTACATGATTGCCTCTGCCGTATACAGGTATAACGCCTCCAGCCACTGCCTCTCAGATGCAGCAACATCCGGATGCCTCTACCTCCAGAAGCTTTAGTTTGGCTCTAACTATAATACAGGGTGTTCATATATTGGAGAGTATATTAGGATGCCCTGAATAGAGACAGGATTAATTATAACACAGAAAATCCACAGCTTCTGCACACATACATGGGTGGATATGTTATCCTCATCAACAGCAATCTCGGTATATAAAGGTACAAGTAAAATGATATTGAGTGTATATCTGTCATGACAATGACCTTCCCCACTACAGTTTTCTACAGAAGAACAAATGCCAAAGGGTTAATGTTGTAATGGAGCCACGTACAACATGTTTCTGCAGGGAACCCTCCTTCTCAGTCACTTCCATTTGATCTGGTGTCAGCAAGCAACCAGCTACCAAAATGAGCTGTAAGTCCTGACGTAGCTCACTCTCAGAGCTCGATTAGGTATGTTGCATGGGGCTGGGGCTGGCTCAGTTTCATCCCTTAACAGTAAGGTAATTCCAGGTGGAGTTTTGTTAATGTTCTTTTGAGAGGTACACAGAACACAGTTTACCAGCTCTTCTAATTCTATCAGTGTTCCTAGAAGCTTAATATTTTTTGCACAACCGTATCTATACCCCATATCTCCCCTAAGAGTTGCATTCTCTTTTTCATTCACTGCTTCATCCTTGGGCTTTTTCTCCATTTTATTCCTTTACTCTGATCTCCTTTCTCTCATCTACTTTCCTGCAGTCTTGGACCTGATGACAAATTAAGTTTGCCATCTAGGTGTTCAGTAAAGACAGCATTAAATTGGTGTTCATAAGGGTGTGGTGTTGCCATATTAATTCCTAATTCATTTCAAAGCTGTATATGTATACATTTTACATTTGCAAAATTAAAATGTCATCTAATGATTTGGTCACACGTACAGTATGAAATTTGACATAGCAAATGGAAATACTGTTCAAGGTATATAGAATAACTGTTTGTTGCAATCTAGGACTTTGCTACAGGATTAACACTGTGCTACATGCACAACTTCATTGCAACAAAGCAGATAAAACTGAGATCCTCTTGCTCCAAAAGCACATTCCCCTACCATTTGAGGTAAAGAACAACTGCTATTAGCAGTACAAAAATATGACATACAAGGATGAGTTACAGAAAATTTCTCATAAAATGCCTAGTACAAGGATTTTACAATCTATGCCAGAGTGCTGCAAAGACTTAGGCACATGATTAACTTTAAGAGTCTTTGCAGGATCATATCCTAAATATGAGGCTTGTTCTAGCATTATTTTCTGACTGTGTTTAGCTGACAGTCAAACAGACTGGATACATTTAAAATGTAATGATTTCATGCCAGAAGTAAATTATTTTTTGTGATCTTAAGGCAGTCATATGAGGTATAAGTCAAGGCAAATTATTGGCCCTTGTCTCTCTCTGTCTTGTGCAATGTCGAACACAATGTCTGCACTTCAGAAATAATATGTAAGTTATTCTGTATTTGTTAATGGCTGACAGTACAGATGGATGGCATTATAATTATCATTTATAATAATTTCAGCTGTGTGCACTACCAGAGAAGATCTACTCACAGACATTCACCAACAAATTCTGCTACATGTGCAAAACTACCTACCATCTTTTTCTGCAGCAGCTCAGCTAACAACCCGAAAAGCTGTAACTTTTTCATTAAATCCCACATTATTGCCTTATTGTACATAGACTCTTGTTCTTCCATAAGGCACTGTCAGTAGATAGATAGATGAATTTCTTCATGTTCTAAGTATTTTCTACTTTTATCTATTGACCAGATTCACAAAATATTTATGGTCCCTTCAGGCACTCTTTGTGCATTACAAAACAAAGGATTTTTGTGCTAAAAATAATATAAGTTCCAAGCTTCTGAGGCCTGATTCTGATTTCCTTCACACTGGAGTGAATCTGGAGTAATTCCAATGAAGTAAGCAGAGTTACTCTAGCTTTAAACAGGTATAAATGGGATCAGAATCAGGTCCCTTGACTTCCTATACAGAGGTACACAGGATGGCATTTTCAGTTAAAATTCTGGAATCAGCTGATTACACTGACGTTTTACTTAAATCAAGTGTTCCCAATGTAAGACCACCCTCTTTTCACACTTATGTCAGTGTAAATTAGAAATAATTCCAATGAAGTCAAAAAAGATATGCCATTATATAACCAGTGAGAGATGTGAATCAGGCCCATTGGGTGAGATACTCCTCCTTGTTCTAGTCCCTTTTATGCTGGGTAAAAGAGCTGGAGCAGCATAAAGGGTTTCTAAAAGCCTCATTTCCAGCTGGGGAATGATTCCCTTTGGACAGGCAGTGCAGAAGAGGGCCAAAAGACTGTCCACTGCAGACCCCTTTGCAAGCACTGGTGTGAGGGGAATGCCACAGGTGGGGCTGGGGCAGGAGGGCCATGAATCATAGAATATCAGGGCTGGAAGGGACCTCAGGAGGTCATCTAGTCCAATCCCCTGCTTAAAAACAGGACCAATCCCCAGACAGATTTTTGCCCCAGATCCCTAAATGGTCCCCTGAAGGATTGAACTCACAACGCTGGTTTAACAGGCCAATGGTCAAATCACTGAGCTATCCTTCCCCCTGGAGAGACATTCCAGGTAGCCTGGGGAAGCTGCTATAACTTACACCAAACAGCACAAGAGTTGTGACCAGTCGGATATGAGGGTAAGTCAGTGGGGAATCTCACTACATGTATCAGCAGCAAGTCACTGTCACATGGACCACAGAAATACTTCTCTGTAAATTACAGTCCATGTGTATTTCTGCATCCTTGTGGATGTTTTTTGGCTTGATTTGAATAGTATCCTACAGACTAGTCCTTAAAAAGAATCATGCACAAGGAGATTCTAGTCCTTCAAGAAAGAAAATATGTGAGAGGCACTATACCTATAAATATCGCAAATACATTATTATCTCCCTATGGATTTCACCTGTAGAAACCTGGACATAGAAGAACTCGGGCCACTGCAGTTATGCTTGCAAGAGCTAAATGAAGGCAAGCTTTGGCAGAAAAAGACATTACTTATATATACACAAGAGTAAAAATGCTTCCCTTAGACTATAGTATATGCACCCATTTCCACTCTCCAAACTGAGAGCACAGCACGGTCCTGGAAAAACCTCAAGGTAACATTTTGAAAAAAAGGCAAATATGACTTCTATTGTGACCATATAATGCCCTTTCCAAATCCCTTTGGCCATGATTTTATTTCAAACTATTTCAGTGCTTAACTCTCGTTTTCTGCAGAAGAGAAGAGGCCAAATTCAGATGTAGTGTTAACAAACATAACTCAGTTGACTTCAAAGGAGCTGCACCCATTTTTACCAGGTTCAAACGTCAGCCAATAACTGCAAGGAAAATCCCTGGAATTGGCTAAACAATCACTTACTGGATGGGTTTGGCACTGCAAGACTGCGGTAGTATTAGCTATATTTTGATTGAACAGAAAATGCAGATACAGTCTTTTCCCATTTAATTACCTTCCCTTTCCCAACAATGATTAGCAAAGTCCTTCTTCCTGATTAAAATGTAGATGCAATTTATATGCTGTTCAAAGAACAGAAACCGAGGCCACAAATAAAGAAGAGACAGGTGACATTTACAACACCACTAAGTTTACATTCTGAACCACAGGAGGCCACATTGCCCATCAGACAACCCATAACAAGATGCTTGAGGACCCAAGTTCTAGAAGAACTAGCAGATCTATATATGTGGTATATTACTGGGAAACCAATGATTTAATGTTTCTTATATAGCATCAGTCTTTAGAAAAGTAAAAGTTACATTATAAGCTAATACAAAAGTTGTTTCTCTTGCATGACTCTAAGAGCCCTGTTTTCTGCTGAGCCCACCTTGCACTGGCATAGCAGAGAGAAGTGATTGCCAGTTATGACTCCCTTATTCTCTCTCTGGCCTCTCAGGAACATATGCCAGCTGAAGATTACAGGTTTTCCAGCTACTGTCACTGTGCCAATGGCTTCAGGAGTCATTTCTGCCAGCTTTACACCTCCCAAACAGGGGTATCCCCATCCAGAGCTTTATGGTAGATTTCCCTTCCCTCTGTGCCACACCAGGGGTGCAAAAGGAAATAGAGCAGGGCCACAAATTCAGCTCCAAATATCTAACTGGGCCTGATTTTCATCTCAGTTAAACTGGTGTAAACCCAGAATAATTCTTAACAGAGTTATTCTGGGTTTATACCAGTGTAACTGAAGTCAGCTGTAGCCCTCTGCTCTTCCATTCAATGATACACACAAACTCTAGAAATGGATTCCCTTTCTAAGAACCATGGATCAATGTAAGTAGATGCAACTGCATGGAAGTCAACAGAATTGCATCTACTTACAGTGGGCTGGAATTTGACTCCTTGACAATAGTACCAAAAAATTAGTTCCAAATGTCATAGATATTAAAGCATGTTGGAAACAGGATACTTTATACAGTAATTACAAGTTCATTTCTCAGTAATTTACACTAGTGAGAGTGAAAACATCTTTTCATTGGTGCCTGTGGCAGCAACAAGTCTCTTCTCACTGGCATTTGGGAAAGCAACACGACCCTTTCACTGAGTTCATTTAAAAGGAAAATTCATGGTTAGAAAATTAACATTTAAAGTGTGAATATAAAAAACTTTTCATACAATGAATCTCTATGAACTGTGTTCAGACACCACATGAGAAGAGGGACAGTCTTGCAATAAAAGCACCTGCCTAAAGCTCCAGAAATTAGATGCAGTTCCCATATCTTCCACAGACTTCTTGTATGACCCTGGCTGAGTTACTTTAATCTTTTTGTGCCTCAGTTTCCCATCTGTAAAATAGGTATAAGAATGCCTCCTTTCTCCCACACTTTGTATTTCTTGTCTATTTAGATTGTATCTTTGGGCTAGACTACATACACTTGTGCCAAAATGACAAAAGGCATGCAACAAAATGAATTTCATTATTTCAGTGCACATCTGTATGTGGGCCAACCCTTAACATGCACTGCACAGCACTTGGCAGAAGGGGTGCCCATCTTGACTGGGGCCCCTAGGCACTACCTGAATACAAATAATAAGTATAAGCAACATCAATGGAAAGCATGTTTGTACGGAGAGGGGAGGGGGTGAGTTAGCACCCAAGAAATTAGTAAAAGTTGGTCATCTAATAGAGATGGACTTTAACTAAAAAAACAAACAAAATGGTAATGAAAATTGGAACTGGACATTTCAAAGTGGTTTCCTAAAACAGGGGGGTGCCTATTGGAGGCTGCACTGTGTTTCACATATGATAGACTTCAGTCTGTACTACGCATGTCCGCATCAGCTGCTGTTTATATATAATTGATTTCACTTTGCTGGTTTATATGTTATCAGAACCTCCGAAATAAATGAAAGCCTTGTATTCTCTCTGAGGTTGTTACCTGACAACATAAGTATATTCTCCAGAAAATACTAATTTTATCATTAACAGTCCAGACTCTTGTCATGAGATAAATCAGCTGTTCAACTTGCTACTGAATCTTTCTACCCACATTGAATCCCTTCACTTCTTCTGGCTCTTTGTTTACTGAAATGCTTCCAGTAAATGTCAAACACAATACCTTGATTTTATCAACCTATATGTTTATAATGAATTATCCTTACTCATACTATGCTGATTTAAGCTGTAGATCTGTCATTGTACCTCATCATGCAGAAAAGACCACACACTTCATAAATGAGCCTCCTCACACAGCTGTTACAAGTAACAGAAAGTCAGAAAAAAATGCAAATAACCCACAACAGCCAAACTGCAGAGTGTCACAAAACTGTTTATAATTGGCACTAACTGGTACTCAGGTTTGAAGCCACAGCAGACAGCTGGGATTGAATGATGATAAAGACTGAGACATCCTCCCTCACAATGGTTTCTCCAGAAAAGGGGTAGTGCTGACTTAGCAGGGGAAGAGGACTCTGCCACTGTCCCTTGTGTCTGTTCTGTGGATAGAGGCCTTCATTCTCCGCTGGGCTGATTCTGTCTCCCACTAGTTTTAGTGCAATGTAACTTCACTGATTTCAACGGAAGCTTGGTGCCCCCACTCTGCAGATTAGCAGCAATGCTGTAGGGCCTGGCCCTGCTGCCAGAGCCCTGGGGATGGGCACGCAGAAGAAGCTGACCATTTCTCCAAAGCACACCCATCCCACAGCCCTGGTTGGTAGGAAAGTTGGCAATAAAATCCCGCCCTTACTTCCCCTGCCAACTATCCTGCAGCAGGAAGATGGATTGCCATTGGAGAAGGGACTGTGCAGGATGGCATCTAGGAGATGAACTAAGGCTGGGGGACAGGCCCAGGAAGCAACTGAGCATGGGATACTTGTAATCTGGCATCACATGTAAGAATTGACCAGAGCCCCAGGGGAAGGAGGTGCCTGAATCAGGGACCAAGTTGCTGAGGCAGGAGAGGAAGTTGAAACTGTTTGATGGATGATGGTCAAGTTCCTTTCCGGCCTGTGGGATTTCTGCCCTACTCCTTTTATTGGGCTCTGAAATAAGACTGATGTTCTATACATGCTAATGAAGGTGCTGGGATATATTTGTGTAGAGTGAGGACATAGACATAAAGAGCCATGCTTTAAGGAGCAACTAGAGAACAACTCCCTAACCAGGACGTTTGTACCTTATTAAGCTCCCCGCTGCAACAGACTTTGGTCATCTCTGGCAACTGGGGACGAGAAAGTCTACAACCACTTCACAATCTGTGTGTTGGAGCGATTTCTGCCTCATCGAAGGTTGTAAGAGCTTGGAACAACGTAGTACAGAGGGAATCACTGCTCCTTTACCGCAGCAGTGATTCCTGGCTTACAACAATGTCAGTGAGAGAAGAGTCAGGCCTCATGATTTTACATCCAGCAACTTAAAAATATGAATAAGTAGATAAACAAATGAATAAACAATATAATAGAATACCCGCAAAATAATACAAAGGAGTGAAAGCCATGGTTCCTTCACCTGGGGAAAATGAAAGCAACCCTATATAAAAAATATCTTGTAAGCAGAACTACAAAAAGTAATGGCAGCAAAAGGACAACAAACAGAAAATATTATAAATAATTCACATTGGGACCAGTCCCTGTATGGAGCTGATTTTAATAGGAATTGAGGGTGTTCAACATCTCCGGAAGTTGCTCAGTGTCTTGTTGGATTGAGCCCCAAAAGGGCAAGAATATATATGTGTGAAAGAACGGGACAAGGGCAAATAAAAATCCTTCTGTGCTCACAAAGCGTATTAGATGCAGGTTGCTCTATAAATTTTAACTAAAGAATAACAGCCTACTATAGGCCACTACCTAATATAGCAGATCTGATATATCAAAGAAAACACAAAAAACATATTGTATGTACATTTTGGGAAAGTTCCCATTATCCAAGCGGAACACAAGTAAAAAATATTATATAGAGATTAATCTTACCAAAGAGAAAGAAAATTACAGGACTTGAATTATACTTACAAATGCAAAGCACCACTGAGCAAATAAAAGAAATAACTAATTCTAACACATCAACATTTGGTGGGAAAGGGAGAGAAGAACACAAAGAAAGAGGCAGCAGTACAGGAATGACTATAGGAATAATTATTTTAAATCAGACTCTCAATATACAACATCATAAAAACACTAAATCCAGCGTTAGGGATAGAAGAGAGAAAAATACGGATACATCAGAACAGTAATGTATTTCTGACATTTGTCTGAATATCATGCAGCCTACACACCTATCCTGCTGTGTGGAGGATCTAGGGGAAAAGACGATAAGCATATACAAGTCAACTGTGTAAGAGATGAGCCTTTAATCTGTATGCAGGGATTTACACACTTTTTTGCCAGTGTTATTCTTAGTTTTACAAAACAGCGGGATAATTATTCTAGGCTATTTTACATTAGAAAAGAAGAAAAACGTGTGATAATGCATCACTAAAGTCTACATCCTGTTTAAAAATAGCCTTTAAAATAAATACAACAAGCCTGTGTCACTGTCACCAAGATAGCTGCTAAGGCTGGTTGGGAATTTTTTGACTAAACCTTTTTTGTTGGAAAATGCAGATTCATCAAAACCATTTGTGGGACAAGATCAGTTTTGATGTATTTTCCATTTCATAAAAATTTTGAAGAAGCAGTTTTTTAGTTGTTGCACTGTTTTGTTTCAATAATTTTCACAACTGGGATGAAATTATTCTTTATTTTGGAATCTGAATTAATTTTATAGTAAAAAAAGTCAAAAAAATTAAAAGGTTGGGATAAAAAGTTTCAAAATAATTGAAACTAAACGTTTTGATTGATCCAGTCCAAAAATTATTTTGCATTTTTGGTTCACAAACATTTTTGAGACTTCAACTTTTATGCTCATGTTCAAAATCTTGGAAATGCTCATGGGATAGGAAACCCTTCTTCCTTCCCAGACCGCCTGTCCTGTTTCTAGTCTCTCTGAATGCATCCCCTCGTGTTTTAGGTCTTGTGGCTTTACCTGTCTTGAGGTGGAATTTTGCAGTTCTCCCACACTTGGTACCGTGCATATCAACTGTGATTACCCAGCAAGTCCAACTGAGTTTGGACACCTGCAGTTCTTCCCTTTAGGAGTCGGTACCAGAGATATACAGTGATCAGACAGCCTTCTGGAAACCAAAGTACTCTTTATTTTGCAGTAGGAACACAGTGTTTAGAGAAAAAGGATTTTAAAACAATAAAGTCTACACACGTCGATCTTTTCTAAAGCTCAATCATCCCCTGATGGTAACCTGGGCAGACCTAACATCACCAGATACCCCTAGTGGGTCCCTGTGTCTAAGTCTGGTTCCCCTGAACAACTACAGTCCTCTCTTGACAGAGGATCCCTTTTAATCCTCCCAGAGTTCTTTAGTTCTTCTGTGTTCCTAGGATTTTGCCCATCTGGTCCAAGCCAGGCCTGTAGGTGCAGCAGGAGACTGAGAATCCATAAAGCCAATAGTTCTGGTATTGTCCCTTAATGATTCTCAAATATTTGCTGAGTAGTGTTTTATTTTGAGCCATTTTCCACCTTTCTGTCCATTTTCCAACACAGTCCTCTGTTGAGTTAGCCCCACGTGTTCATCCAGCAAACATACAGTATTAATAAATTACAGAGCAGTTCCAGATCCATCACAACGCACTTTTCAAATATGGGTGCCTTAAAAGGATGTTCAATTTCCTCCCTGGGATGCTCACATCAACATTTCGGACCATAAAACGGACAATTAGGTGCCTGATCTAAAGCCTAGTGAAGTCATCGTGAGTCTGTCCATTGACTTAGGCCTGGTTTACACTACGCGTTTATACTGAATTTAGCAGCGTTAAACCGATTTAACCCTGCACCCGTTCACTCAACGAAGCCCTATATATCGATACAGAGGGCTTTTAAAACTGATTTCTGTACCTCTCCCCGACGAGGGGAGTAGCGCTGAAATCAGTATTGCCATGTCGGATTAGGGTTAGTGTGGCCGCAATTTGACAGTATTGGCCTCCGGGCGGTATCCCACAGTGCACCATTGTGACTGCTCCGGACAGCAATCTGAACT